>NW_025950407.1:0-365384 GCF_021028975.2 Sphaerodactylus townsendi
CCCCTGATGTAAAGAAACGTATCCTTCTTGCAGGATGGAGTATCCTTTGAAGAGGTGGCTGTGCGTTTCACCACGGAGGAGTGGGACTTGTTGCGTCCAGCGCAAAGAGCTCTGTACAAGGAAGTCATGCTGGAGAACTTTCGGAATGTGTCTTCTCTGGGTGAGGATCCTTTTCTTCTGGGCTGATCCCAATAGCAGATCTGTGCTACCCTCCATGGTCCTTCCTCTGATTTGGGAGGCCCTTTGGGCTTACATTGCAGAGAGCAAACCACTGCCTGGCAATGCTGTGTTGGACCACCTGGATGGATGATTCTTGGCCCTGTACTGTCTTCTGTCCCAGTCCTAATACTTGCCTATTGTGTATTTCTAGATGGGCTGTCCAACTCACTGGGATAATTTATTTGCACTCAGGAGGGCTCTAATTTTGGTGATGGTTGTTTTCCCCAGATCCTCTGATTGCTAAGCCTGAGCTCATAGCCCAACTAGAAGAGGAAGCAGAGGTGTTTCTCAGGACCTTCGATGAAGAGGAGGGACTGGCAGGTAGCTACTATATGTGCCTTGGGCCTGTACTTTGCCTGTGCTTCCTTTTAAGAGCAGGTGGATTTCTATGAGGATTATCTTCACTGTTTGACTTTCCTCAGAGATTGAATGAGATGTGAATGTGAAGATGGTGGCTGTAGATCTGGAACCTATGAAAACAGCCTGCTTCCTTGTACCAAGTCAGATCACTTGTTCACTGTCCACCCTGAGTGGCTCTCTGGCAGGGCTGTTTCCCAGGCACCTGACACCCTTTCAGATGGAGATTGCAGGCACTGATCTGGGGGAATCTGTGGACTTTGTGGGTGGCTGCTGAGATGGGGGACCCTTCTGAGATGATACATGATTGAGAACAGTTGCTCTTTCTGATTGTGTGAAGTTATGTCGAGACTGTCTAATTTCTCCAATCCATTTCTGTAATTATTTTCCATTCCTATTTTTTCCCAGGTTTAGCTGAAATAAGAGAGAGGGAAAGTGGAGTTAGAGCCTTTGAGGGGACTGCTGCTTCTTCATTTTAATAAAAAGCTGGGGGAGAGAATGTGTCTTAACCAACTTCAAGAGTGCCTTTCTGAGAATCAGAGGACGATTCATTCATGCTCTGGCCAGGGGGACATTTGTGAGTCAAACACCACAAACAGAAAATTCCCACAAGAGCCCCAGTTCCATCAACCCTCACTGATCTGGGAACAGAAATCAATAAAGCAGTCAGATACATTTTTCACTTCTTAACAACAAAGTAGCAGGCCTGTGACTTCATTTGGGGGCCGGTGTTTTGACTTCCAGTTTAGGACAGTGCAGGATCTCTTAGCCAGAAACTTCCCCGATGAAATCCTATGCTACTTTTAATTGACACCAACTAAAGATCAGTCCGTATCATGTGGTATTTCACAGGACCAGATTGCAATCCAGGATTCTGGAAATGGTTTTTAGACACAGGGCGCTTCAGTTCTTGCATGCTGTACAACAAGTAATCTGTTCAGTCTCTAACATTCAAACTGTGGGGTTTTTTTTTAACTGTTCATACCACAGTGTTCCTCTCTTTCCACAGGAGAAGTGGAGTCAGGGAATGAAATGAAAGAGCATTACGTGAAGGAAAAACAAGATATATATTCAGATGGAAAAGACAGCACTGAATATTGCGATGCCCTGATAAAGGAGAACCCATATAAATTTCTGGAGTGTAGCAAAGACTTCAGTGAGTGTGGACAGCTTATCTGCCATCAAATCGTTCACACAGGGGAGAAACCATACAAATGCCTGGAGTGTGGAAAAGGCTTCTGCAAGAGGACACACCTCACTTCCCACCAAAGAATTCACACAGGGGAGAAACCATATGAATGCCTGGAGTGTGGAAAAGCCTTCAGTCACAGTTCAAGTCTTACTAAACACCAGAGGATTCACACAGGGGAGAAACCATACAAATGCCAAGAGTGTGGAAAAGCCTTCAGTCAGACAGCAAATCTTAATTCCCATCAAAGAATTCACACAGGGGAGGAACCATACAAATGCCTGGAGTGTGGAAAGGCCTTCCGTCAGAGAGACCTCCTTGCTTCCCATCAAACAATTCACACAGGGGAGAAACCATACAAATGCCAGGAGTGTGGAAAAGGCTTCTGCAAGAGGACACACCTCACTTCCCACCAAAGAACTCACACAGGGGAGAAACCATATGAATGCCTGGAGTGCGGAAAAGCCTTCAGTCACAGTTCAAGTCTTACGAAACACTGGAGGATTCACACAGGGGAGAAACCATACAAATGCCAGGACTGTGGAAAAGCCTTCAAACAGACAGCAAATCTTAATTCCCATCAAAGAATTCACACAGGGGAGGAACCATACAAATGCCTGGAGTGTGGAAAAGTCTTCCGTCAGAGTGACCTCCTTACTTCCCATCAAAGAATTCACACAGGGGAGGAACCATATAAATGCCTGGAATGTAGAAAAGCCTTCAGTCAGAGAGGAACTCTTACTTACCATCAAAGAATTTACACAGGGGAGAAAGCATACAAATGCCAGGAGTGTGGAAAAGTCTTCAGTCGGAGAGCAAATCTTACTTCCCATCAAAGAATTCACACAGGAGAGAAACCATACAAATGCTTTGAGTGTGGAAAAGCCTTCTGTCAGAGTGGAAGCCGTAATTTCCATCAAAGAATTCACACAGGAGAGAAACCATACAAATGCCAGGAGTGTGGAAAAACCTTCAGACTCAGTGGAGAGCGTACTTGCCATCAAAGAATTCACACAGGAGCGAAACCATACAAATGTCTGGAGTGTGGAAAAGCCTTCAGACGAAGTGGACAGCTTACTTCCCATCAAAGAATTCACACAGGGGAGAAACCATACAAATGCCAGGAGTGTGGAAAAGCCTTCAGGCAGAGTGGACAACACTTCCCACATCAAAGAGGTACACAGGGGAGAAACCATACAAATGCCAGGAGTGTGGAAAAGCCTTCAGACGAAGTGGACAGCTTACTTCCCATCAAAGAATTCACACAGGGGAGAAACCATACAAATGCCAGGAGTGTGGAAAAGCCTTCAGACTCAATGAATTGCTTACTTGCCATCAAAGAATTCACACAGGAGAGAAACCATACAAATGCTTTGAGTGTGGAAAAGCCTTCATTCAGAGTGGAAACCTTACTTCCCATCGAAGAATTCACACAGGAGAGAAGCCATACAAATGCCAGGAGTGTGGAAAAGTCTTCAGTCACAGCACAAGTCTTACTAAACACCAGAGGATTCACACAGGGGAGAAACCATACAAATGCCAGGAGTGTGGAAAAGCCTTCCATCACAGTGATCTCCTTATTTCCCATCAAATAACTCACACATGGGAGAAACCATACAAATGCCAGGAGTGTGGAGTAGCCTTCAAACACAGTTCCAGCCTCAATTCCCATCAAAAAATTCACACAGGAGAGAAACCATACAAATGCCTGGAGTGTGGAAAAGCCTTCAGACTCAGTGGAGAGCTTACTTGCCATCAAAGAATTCACACAGGAGAGACCCCATACAAATGCCAGGAGTGTGGAAAAGCCTACAGACGCAGTGGAATGCTTACTTCCCATCAAAGAATTCACACAGGAGAGAAACCGTACAAATGCCAGGAGTGTGGAAAAGCCTTCAGACTCAGTGGAGAGCTTACTTGCCATCAAAGAATTCACACAGGAGAGAAGCTGTACAAATGCCAGGCGTGTGGAAAACCCTTCAGATTCAGTGGACAGCTTAGTTGCCATCAAAGAATTCACACAGGAGAGAAGCCATACAAATGCCAGGAGTGTGAAAAAGCCTACAGATGCAGTAGACAGCTTACTTCCCATCAAAGAATTCACACAGTGGAGAAACCATAGAAATGTCTGGAATATGGGAAAGCCTTCTGTCAGAGTGACCTGCTTACTTCCCATCAAAGAATTCACACAGGAGAGAAACCATACAAATGCCAGGAGTGTGGAAAAGCCTTCAGTCAGAGTGGAAGCCTTACTACCCATCCAATAACTCACAAAGGGGAGAAACCATACAAATGCCAGGAGTGTGGAAAAAAATTCAGTTGGTGAACTAATCTTACTTCCATCAAATAACTCACTAAGGGGAGAAACCATACAAATGCCTGGAGTGTGGAAGAAGCTTCGGTCAGAGTGGAATCCGTAATTCCCATCAAAGAATTCACTCAGGAGAGAAACCATACAAATGCCAGGAGTGTTGAAAAACCTTCAGACAGAGAGCAAACCTTAGTTCCCATCCAATAACTCAATCAGGGGAGAAACCATACAAATGCCTGGAGTGTGGAAGAAGCTTCAGTCAGAGTGGAAGGCGTAATTCCCATCAAAGGATTCACTCAGGGGAGAAACCATACAAATGCCAGGAGTGTGGAAAAACCTTCAGACAGAGAGCACACCTTAGCTCCCATCAAAGAATTCACACAGGAGAGAAACCATTAAAATGCCTGGAGTGTGGAGAAGCCTTCAAACGGAAAGCAAATCTTACTTCCCATCAAATAATTCACACAGCGGAGAAACCATAGAAATGTCTGGAATGAAGCCTCCGGCCAGAGTGCGACCTCCCATTCTAATAAAGAATCTCACATAGGAGAGAAATGTGCCTGGAGTGTGGAAAAGCCTGCAGTTGGAGAACAAATCTTACTTCCCATCCAATAAGGGGAGAAACCATACAAATGCCTGGAGTGTGGAAGAAGCTTCGGTCAGAGTGGAATCCGTAATTCCCATCAAAGAATTCACTCAGGAGAGAAACCATACAAATGCCAGGAGTGTTGAAAAACCTTCAGACAGAGAGCAAACCTTAGTTCCCATCCAATAACTCAATCAGGGGAGAAACCATACAAATGCCTGGAGTGTGGAAGAAGCTTCAGTCAGAGTGGAAGGCGTAATTCCCATCAAAGGATTCACTCAGGGGAGAAACCATACAAATGCCAGGAGTGTGGAAAAACCTTCAGACAGAGAGCACACCTTAGCTCCCATCAAAGAATTCACACAGGAGAGAAACCATTAAAATGCCTGGAGTGTGGAGAAGCCTTCAAACGGAAAGCAAATCTTACTTCCCATCAAATAATTCACACAGCGGAGAAACCATAGAAATGTCTGGAATGTGGGAAAGCCTTCCGTCAGAGTGACCTCCTTACTTCCCATTAAAGAATTCACATAGGAGAGAAATGCCTGGAGTGTGGAAAAGCCTGCAGTTGGAGAACAAATCTTACTTCCCATCCAATAACTCAGCTGGAAGTTCCTTCTGCCCTCCCCTCTGGCAGAGGCATAGAGGGAAAATGGAGCCTGGTGCAAAATCTGAGTTTTGCGGCCCCCCCGCCCCGGCAGCCACTGTGATGCTGGAATCCACCCCCAAACAGCATCACTTTCAAAGGTGTTTAAACTAGAGAGCCCAGATTCTCCTTTTAAATCCACCTTAAAGGGAGAATCTGGGGTACCCAGTTAAACTACATTGAAAGTGATTCTGTTTGGGGGTGGATTATCCCCCACCGTGAAACAGCATCACTTTCAATGTGGCGTAGTGGTTAAGAGCAGGTGCATTTTAATCTGGAGGAACCGGGTTTGATTCCCTGCTCTGCCTCTTGAGCTGTGGAGGCTTATTTGGGGAATTCAAACTAGTCTGTGCACTCCCACACAGGCCAGCTGGGTGACCTTGAGCTAGTCACAGTTTTTCGGAGCTCTCTCAGCCCCACCTCACAGGGTGTTTGTTGTGAGGGGGGAAGGTCAAGGAGATTGTAAGCTCCTCTGAGTCTCCTACAGGAGAGAAAGGGGGGATATAAATCCAAACTCTTCTTCTTCTTGTAAACTGAGGACCCCATATTCTCCCTTTAAATCCATGCCGAAGGATGGATTTAAAAGGAGAATCTGGGGAAATTTGGGGGGTGCCTACTGTCAGGGGTGCAATTGTTAAGCTAGCAGCACCAAACTTTTAGGGTATCTTTAGGAGACTCTCCTAACGATACCACCCAGGTTTGGTGAAGTTTGGTTCAGGGGGTCTAAAGTTATGGACCCTCAAAGGTGTAGCCCCATCTCCTATTACCTTCCATTGGAAACAATGGGGGATGGGGGCACCCCCTTTGGAAGTCTATAGCTTTGGACCCCCTAGACCAAACTTCACAAAACCTGGGTAGTATCAGTAAGAGACTCTCCTGATGATACCTGCCAGGTTTGGTGATGTTTGGTTCAGGGTGTCCAAAGTTATGGCCCCCATCTTCTATTAGCTCCCATTGGAAACAATGGAGGATGGGGACACCCCCTTTGGGAGTCCATAACTTTGGACCCCCTGAACTAAACTTCACCAAACCTGGGTGGTATTGTTAGGAGAGTCTCCTAAAGATACCCTAAAAGTTTGATGCTGCTAGTTTAACAATTGCACCCCTGACAGTAGGCACCCTCCAAATTTCCCCAGATTCTCCTTTTAAATTCACCCCCTTCGGCATGGATTTGGGGGGTGCCATCATGACAATCTCACGAACTTTTGGGGTGCCATCATGACAATCTCCAGATGATACCCTGAAATTTTGGTGCTGATACGTCCAAAAATGCATCCCCTGCAGGAACATCCCAGAAATTTGCCCAAGATCTTTGTTCTGCATTGAGTTTTTTGAATTGCTGTCAATGGGGGTTGCAGGCGGGGGGGTGGGGGGGTGGGCACATTTCTGAAGGCACAGTCTCAAAACTTTCAGGGTCTCATCAGGAGACTTCCCTAATGATACCCCCCAGGTTTGGTGCAGTTTGGTTCAGGGGGGCCAAAGTTATGGACCCTCAAAACTGTAGCCCCATCTCCTATTAACTCACATTGGAAACAATGGGGGATGGGGCACCCTCTTTGGGAGTACATAACTTTGGACTCCCTGAACCAAGCCTCACCAAACTTGGGGGGTAGCATAAGGAGCATCTCCTGATGATACGCTGAAAATCTGGTGCTGCTAGCCTAAAAACTGCGCCCCCTGCAGGCCAAAAATGGAAAACCACTAAAAATACCCAAACACGAACCCTGCATTTTGATACCCCCCACAAGATGGTGCCCTGGGCAGCTGCCCACCTTGCCCAATGAGCATTACGCCCCTGGCCTGGAGCGTGGAAAAAGCTTCAGTGGGAGTGGAAAACTTACTTCCCATCAAAGACTTCACACAAAACTATACAAATGCTTGGAATGTGGTAAAGCCTTCAGTCGGAATGGACACCTTCCTTCCCATCAAAAAATTCACAAAGGGGTGAAACTGTATAAATGCCCAGTGTGTGAAAAAGGGTTCATTCAAAGTAGAAACCTTACTTTTCATCAAAGAATTAATGCAGGGCAGAAAACATGCTAGGAGTGCGGAGTAGTTTTCAGGCACAGCACAAACGTCACCTCCCATCAAAGAATTCACAGAAGGGAGAAACCGTCTTAATGCCTGGTGTGAGGAAAAGACTTCAGTCACAGGTGTGTCGTATGGCTGTGTTCAGAGGATCCTCTGAAGATGCCTGCCACAGATGCAGGCAAAACATAAGGAGAAAATACAGCCTGGAAACCACAACAACCCAGTGATTTCAGCCGTGGAAGCCTTCGACAATCCTTTGGTCATAGTACAAACCTCACTTGACATCAAATAATTCACACAGGGAGAAATGAAATAAATGCCTAGAATGCATAAAAAGCTTTCCATGAGAGTAGGGACTTATTTCTCATCGGAGAATTCACACTTATATGAAGACTTCATAAGTGCCTGGAGTGGGGGAAAAATTCAGCTGGCTTTCACACCTTACTTACCATTTTCTGCTGCAATCTTCCAGATAGCATTTGGCTCTGACACTTCTTATTGATGACTGATTCTTCTTTCTGATGTGGCCACCACTTCTAACATGAAAACACTGGCCGACGGTATCCTAAATATCTCCATAGACTCCATTTTCGGAACTATTTGTCTCTCAGTTATTTTGATCTAGATTACCTTTTTCTCTATTGAATCCTCTCTCTCTTTGTCCCAAGTTTTCTTCTGGCCATATTTTATTGCTCTTTTTTCTCTTCTTTTCCCTCCTGAGTTCTCAATCACTTTCTGTGATTGGCTGGTTTTCATATGGTTTTCATATGGTTCATATTGGCCGGGTTTTCATAGAATCAAACATCCCTTAGCATCCGAAAGTTCTACCTAACATTTAGGTGGAATCTCATTCCTTCACCTAGAATGCATTACTCCATGTCTTAATCTCTGGATCAGCAGAAAACAAGCTTGCTCCCTTTTCAACATGACATCCCTTCAAATATTTAAACATGGCTATCATGTCCCCCCTCCACTTAACCTTCTCTTCTTTAGACTCATCATATCCTGCTCCCTATGTTTTTTCTCATAGGGCATTTTTGCCCTACCCTTTATACCCAGCTTTATGGAACAGCAGATTCATACCAGTTTTATATAGGCAGATGCCAACAGCCATATATATGTGCGTGTAGCAGAATGTCAAGACCAAATATGATATTAAAACAGGCCAAACGTGCAAAAAGGGCTGTTTGCAAGGTTGAACCACTGAAAGAGTTAATTCAGTCAATATCTCTGGAAGCTTCATAGACATATCTTTGAGTACCACACCCCGCCAAGGTTGGTGCAATACAAAGGACCTAGGAAACACCCTGCCACAAGGTTTTGCATATCTCTGCCTTTAGCAACCATCTCCTTGACAATTACTCCTTTCCTGACAATGCACGCCTCAGCCAAATCTGCATACCTGGACAGACTCTTAAAAGAAACCTGGACAGACTCTTAAAAGAAACTCTGCATAAGCCATTCACAGCTACCCCTGATTCAATCAAAAGGCAATTGGCTCAATGGTCCTGGCATTTAGACATCAATAGGTAAACTGATTAATCAGCTCAACCCAGCAATCCCAGCATGGAAACCCAAGAAATCCAGGAAGAGAACTTTCTACTCAATCAATCAATATGCCTTTTATTAGCATAGTATAACAACAAATATATAAACATTTAAATAACTAATTAGATATAGATCAGCAGCAATAAGCAAATAAAAACAATAGCTATCGTTTTAAAATAATGTCCAGGAAGGAAGCAACTGCACAAGTAACATCAAAAGAATGGTCCTGTAAAAGAAAATGTACAGCATAAGTAGAGTTTTGTATTTTCTTTGCCAATAATACAGGGTGAATCAAACTCGACCGTACATCGGCATTTAGGAATCAAGCAGAATATGAGTCAGGGAGTCAAGTGAGCCACATCGACAGAACCTTTGATGTTTCTGGATTTTTTGGTATCTGCCAACATATACCAAACATAAAGGCCAACATAAAGGCCCGTCGCTGTTCAACAGATAAGGTAGAAACTAAGTATCTAGCTGGGACTCCATACTTAGGAGAAATTCCCAGTGCTCGAGGTGAACAAGTTGGGATCATGATTGAGTAAAAAAATGTCTCTCGTGATCTCTCAACCTATCACTAATTTGAGTCAAAATGAATTTTTCATTGCTATTGTATAATGCAGTTATGTCAATTCCAATATGTCTAATTTTTTGGACAATCATTTTAGGCCATTTTGAAATATAATTATCTGTAAGAAGATAGTATGTCATATTGTTTTGATTTGTTCTAAAATGAATCTTAAGCCAATACTTTATTGTAGTGATCCAAGCCTTGGCCTCAATTAATGATAAGCCAGCTTCAAGGCATAGTGCGGTAAGGGTTACACTATTAGGAACACCCGTAACTCACCTCAAAAGGTTTATTTGAACACGTTCAAGTTCTGAAGTAAAGGCTTCTATCCATATGGGGATTCCATAGAGGATCTTCCGGACTACTTTAGTTTGAAAGATCTTTAAAGCAGCATCCAAAGAATTTTGGCCTTTCCATAGTACAGGGGTAGGGAACCTGCGGCTCTCCAGATGTTCAGGAACTACAATTCCCATCAGCCTCTGTCAGCATGGCCCGAGATTATGCATGCTGGTAGGGCTGATGGGAGTGGTTCCCTGAACATCTGGAAGGGCTATGAGTCCATAGTAGAATTGCACAATACCCGAAGTTAGACATTTTCCAGATGTTACAGAACAGGATCTTTGTAGAGTCCAATTGAAATTATAATGGAAATTCAGCCCAAGATATTTAAATGACTTAACCTGTTCTAAGTAAATATTATCAATTTTCCATGTCAGTTGTTGCCATCGTTTTGAAAATACTACAATGTTTAATTTTGCATAATTGACTTTCAACCCATTCATATTACAATAATCAAAAAAGTCTCTAGGTATCTCTTAAGGCCAATTCTAGTTTGGGATAAAATGGCCGTATCATCAGCATACAACAAAAGTGGAATAGGTTTATGACCAAGTTTAGGGGGATGGCCGTCAAGATGCATTAAGATGGTCAAAAAGGTCATTTATATATAAACTGAATAGGTGTGGGGCCAATGCACAGCCCTGCTTTACTCCCCATGTAATTATTTTATTGGATAGTAAGCCTGAATGATCCAATTTAATTTGGCAAGATGTGGCATTATGCATTTTCTGAATTAGTATGAGTAGACGAGGATCCATATCTAATTTTGATAGTTTGGTCCAAAGGAGGTTCCTAGAAATTGAGTCAAATGCATTACTTAGATCCAAGAATGCAACATACAGTTTTTTTGGACTTTTATTGATATACTTATCTATGAGATGAGAGAGGATAAGACAGTGATCGGTTGTGGATTTCCCTTCCCTAAAACCACCTTGTTCTGGACCAATTATATTTCCACTGGTTATCCAAGCTTTTAGTTTTCCTTCCAGATATTTAGCATAAAGCTTGCCCAAAATAGATAAGAGACTAATAGGTCTATAATTTTCTGGTTTGTCTGTTGGTCCTTTTTTATGGATTGGGATAACAATTGATGCTACCCAAGTATCAGGTATTAAACCATGATGATTAATAAATGTGAAGAATTTGACTAAGATCGGGGCCCACCAGTCAGCATGTTCCAAGAGAAGTTCAGGCATGTGGATAAGGGGGAACCAGTGGATATTGTCTACTTGGATTTCCAAAAGGCTTTTGACAAAATTCCTCACCAGAGACTATTGAGAAAACTCAGCAATCAAGGAATAAGAGGGAAAGTCCTCCTATGGATTAAAAACTGGTTGAGAAACAGGAAGCAAAGAGTGGGTGTAAATGGAAAATTCTCACAATGGAGAGATGTAGGGAGTGGTGTCCCCCAAGGATCCGTATTGGGACCAGTGCTCTTTAACCTATTCATAAATTAACTGGAAGTAGGGGTGGGTAGCGTGGTGGCCAAGTTTGCAGATGATACCAAATTAGGTAGGGTGGTGAGAACCGCAAAGGATTGCGAAGAGCTCCAAGCGGACCTTGACAAATTAGATGAGCGGCTAAGAAATTGCAAATGCAGTTCAATGTAGCAAAATGCAAAGTGATGCACATAGGGGCAAAAAATTCAAACTTCACATACACGCTACAAGGGTCAGTGCTATCAGTCACAGACCAGGAAAGGGATTTAGGCGTCTTTGTTGATAGTTCCATGGGAATGTCAACTCAATGTATGGCAACTGAAAAAGGCAAACTCTATGCTGGGCATAATTAGGTCAGGAATTGATAATAAAACTGCAAAGATTGTCATGCCCTTATATAAAGCAGTGGTGCGACCACACTTGGAGTACTGTGTTCAGTTCTGGTCGCCACATCTCAAGAAGGATATTGAAGAGATAGAAAAAGTGCAGAGAAGGGCAACGAGGTTGATTGAGGGACTGGAGCGCCTTCCTTATGAGGAGAGGCTGCAGCGTTTGGGACTCTTTAGTTTGGAGAGGAGACGTCTGAGGGGGGATATGATTGAAGTCTATAAAATTATGCATGGGGTAGAAAATGTTGACAGAGAGAAATTTTTCTCTCTGTCTCACAATACTAGAACCAGGGGGCATACATTGAAAATGCTGGGGGGAAGAATTAGGACTAATAAAAGGAAACACTTCTTCATGCAATGCGTGATTGGTGTTTGGAGTATGCTGCCACAGGAGGTGGTGATGGCCACTAGCCTGGATAACTTTAAAAGGGGCTTGAACAGATTTATGGAGAAGTCGATCTGTGGCTACCAATCTTGATCCTTCTTTGCCTTAGCAGACCAGGTGCTTGGGAATAGCAGCAGCAGAAGGCCATTGCTTTCACCTCCTGCATGTGAGCTCCCAAAGGCACCTGGTGGGCTACTGCGAGTAGCAGAGTGCTGGACTAGATGGACTCTGGTCTCATCCAGCAGGCTCTTATGTTCTTATGTTCTGGGTTGTGTGGCCGAGGCCTGGTAGTTTTTGCTCAGCGCGTGGGCGGAACATTAGGAGCAAAGACTCCTAATTGGGCTGTTGGCAGCTCCTTCTTGCGGGTTTTGTTGCGTGCTATTTAGAGTCCCTGGAACACACAACGCAGAGCCGCTGATGGATCCGAGCAGTTTGCTTTCACCGAGCAAGACAGTCGGTAGGAGTCAGATCAGCAAATCTGGCCAATTTCAGAGCAAACAAACCAACTTGAGGGGGTGGGAGGGAGAGGGTGAGGTTGAAGCAGGGCCAGCAGAGGTACAGCAGCAGCGTAAAGCTAAACCAAGACTTGTAGAGTTTTCTCCCCAGAGGAAAGATCTCGCTGTTGTTTTTTACTGTGGATCCTGCTGTCCTTTGGGGATCTTGCCTTGTGGCTTGCCAGTTTTCAGTTCTTCTCTTTAAGCAGAAACGGGACTTTTCCTGGTCTACTTTTTAATTTATTCAATGTATCAACCGTTCTCCCTCGATGAGTGGAGCTCAGAGCAGTGCACAACAATATATACCATTAAAACTGTACAATAAAATATGAAGGTTTAAATCTACAATTCCCACAATATGCAACCCTTTCCTTTTTAAGCCTGAGGGCAGAGTAAATAACAAGTATAAAATATCAATGAAGAGCATAAACTGGAAAAAGGACACAAAAGATCATAAAACAGTTCATAAAAGGAGAGGCCGGCTAGATTGTCCAGCACTGGTGTCCTCCTCCATGGGCCTGGTGGAACAACTCCATCTTCTCCTGGGGTTGGCCGGGGCCAGGGCTGAACTGAGTCACTCTCCCCCTGCTTAGAAGGCCAGGATGAGGCCTGAATGACCTCCTAGTGTCCTCCACAGCAGTTTGATTGGCAGGAGAGGCTGGGCCAAAGGGGGGCTCCAAGTGGAACAGGGTTGCCAACCTCCAGGGGGTGACTGGAGATCTCCCAGCATCACAGCTGTCCTGCAGACAACAGCGACCAGCTCACCTGGAGAAAATGGCCCCTCTGAAAGGTGGATCTCCGGCATCATCATCCCCCATGGAAGACCCCTCCCCCTCCGCAGACTCCACCCCCAAACCTCCAGGTGTTTCCCAGAACGGAGTTATTATGCTCTATGGGACAGTAAGATGAATGCAGAGAACCGGGTTTGACCCCACACACCCCCTTTCTTCCACATGAGCAGTGAACTCTGATCTGGTGAACTGGGTTTTGGGTTGGAGGTATATTCTGTTTATAAAGTATTTAATGTAAATGGAAGAGCGGGGGAAACACCCCTGCTGAGAAAGGGACATTTCTGCGGGTCTCCCAGGCGCCCGCCGGCCCCTTCTGCGGCCCTCGGAGGGTTAAAGGAAGAGAGAGAGACGCAGTCCCAGAGCGGCGGCGGAGGGAGGGGGAAATACACTTCCGGGACGTCTCGGAAGTCTCCTCTACTCAAAGGTGGTCAGTTGTGCCCCAAAACCGGCCCTCGGAGGGTTAAAGGAAGAGAGAGACGAAGTCCCAGAGCGGCCGGAGAGAGAGGGGGAGACAAACTTCCTGCCCCTCCCGGAAGTCTCTACTCAAAAGTGGTCAGTTGTGCCCCAAAACCGTTATGGAGAGGGGGGTCATTCAAAGAACTTTCACAGGAAACGTGTTTGTAGCACAAAAAAGGATTTCCCCGCCCCTTTTATTTCTCCCCCTCCCCGGCAAGAGTGAAAAGACACGCTTGATGCCTCCTCCGCCATCTTCTGCACTGGGCAAAAGGAAGAGAGCCGCCATGCAGCCAGCTCAGGTAAGGGGGCGGGGACTGGCCAGACATGCACGAGAGGGCAGGGGTGGTTCCTTCTGTTCCAGGGCTCGCAGGATCGGGCTCCTTGCCCTTGGTTCTGCTGCTGCCAGATTTCAAGACTGCCCGTGGGAACTATGAAACAAAACTGGACCATTAATTTCCCATGTCAGTTACCGGGTGGAGATCTGTGGCCTCTTCCTCACAAGGCAGCTAGCCCCCCTGCCAGGGAAGAGAGTTGCTCTGGCTCCAGAATGAACATAAGAACATAATAAAGAGCCTGCTGGATCAGACCAGAGTCCATCTAGTCCAGCTCTCTGCTACTCGCAGTGGCCCACCAGGTGCCTTTGGGAGCTCACCTGCAGGAGGTGAAAGCAATGGCCTTCTGCGGCTGCTGCTCCTGAACACTTGGTCTGCTAAGGCATTTAAGAACATAAGAACAAGCCAGCTGGATCAGACCAGAGTCCATCTAGTCCAGCTCTCTGCTACTCGCAGTGGCCCACCAGGTGCCTTTGGGAGCTCACCTGCAGGAGGTGAAAGCAAGGGCCTTCTTCTTCTGCTGCTGCTGCTGCTCCCGAGCACCTGGTCTGCTAAGGCATTTGCGAAGAGAAGGTTAAGAAGTGACATGAAAGCCATGTTTAGATATTTGAAGGGATGTCATGTTGGTGAGGGAGCAAGCTTGTTTTCTGCTGCTCCAGAGACTAGGACCAGGAACAATGGGTTCAAGGTGAAGGAAAAGAGATTCCACCTAAACATCAGGAAAAACCTCCGGACTGCAGGGCAGTTCGACAGTGGAATGGACAACTTCGGAGGGTGGCGGAGTCTCCTTCTTTGGAGGTTTTTAAACGCTGAATGGCCATCTGTCAGGAGTGCTTTGATTGTGTGTTCCTGCGTGGCAGGGGGTTGGACTTGATGGCCCTTGGGGTCTCTTCCAACTTTATGATTCTATTATTTCTCATGATCCTGAGATTGCCAGATCCCCCCCGCCACAGATGGAGAGGGAAAGGGTTGGGGTTGCTAGATCCAGGTTGGACACGGTTAGATGGAGACCGCAATTTCATAAGGCTGTCTGGAAACAACATGGAGTTCAGTGAACATCAAATGGTAGGAGTTTTATTGTTAAACATGGTGTTGGTTTATAATCGCAGGCTGACAAACTGGTTTGCTTTCTCTTTATTGAAGAAGAGAGGATTTAGATTTATACCCCACTCTTCCCAACTGAAAGTAGTCCAAAAGCGATTCACAAATTCCTTTCCTTCCTCTAACTACAACAGGCACCTTGTGAGGCAGGTGGGGCTGAGAGAGTTCTGAGAGGTCACCCAACAGGCTTCATATGGAAAAGTGGGGAATTGAACCCAGTTCTCCGGATTAAAGTCCGCTGCTCACGTGGAGGAGTGGAGAATAAAACCCAGTTACGGTCAGCTGCTCTTAAGGACATAAGAACATAATAAAGAGCCTGCTGGATCAGACCAGAGTCCATCTAGTCCAGCATTCTGCTACTTGCAGTGGCCTACCAGGTGCCTTTGGGAGCTCACATGCAGGAGGTGAAAGCAATGGCCTTCTGCTGCTGCTGCTGCTCCCGAGCACCTGGTCTGTTAAGGCATTTTCAACCTCAGATCAAGGAGGATCAAGATTGGTAGCTATAAATCGACTTCTCCTCCATAAATCTGTCCAAGCCCCTTTTAAAGCTATCCAGGTTAGTGGCCATCACCACCCCCTGTGGCAGCATATTCCAAACACCAGTCGCACGTTGCGTGAAGAAGTGTTTCCTTTTATTAGTCCTAATTCTTCCCCCCAGCATTTTCAATGAATGCCCCCTGGTTCTTAATCACTACCCCACTCTGGCTCTGCATGGCTGCTCGACAATGTATCTCTGCACACAGGTCTACAGTTATATTTTGTGGATCAGGCATTTTGTCTTTGTCTTGATATTTTATGTAGACAGAGATTCCCAAGCATCCCTGATTACAAAATGGGGGACGTATAGGAAGTTAACAAGCGATTGGGGGAGCGGAATAAACCAGAGCACAGAATTTCCGCCAGAAAAAAAAACAGGAACGACTGAAGCACGTCAACTTGATATCTGGCTTTCCTCCCCGTTCTCAGTTCAGGTGACCAAGTTGTTAAACATTCCCAAACCACATTTCGTGGCCACGCCAGTAAAATGATGTGGTGACATTTCAGTTGTAATAAGCCGAATAATGTTTCCTGCATGCCACATTTCCCTTCTGTTTGCAAGAGCAGGGTGAGGCCCTGACTCAAGCACCGGCCGGCTCAAGTTGTGACGAGGACATTCCTTTTTTTTGCAAACACGCCAGCCTATTTCAGCATCCCGACAAGATTTGCTCTTCGCACCTGCCCACGATCGTCACGGCATGAACTTAAGACCCAGACGGCATTTCTCCTCTCCGTACCCACAGTAAGGCTGCCCGAGACTTGAATTTGTTCAGATCTGCTGCCCGGGAATTTGTGGGAGGAAGTGGAGAAAGGCTCCTGAGCACCTGGTCTGCTAAGGCCTTTGCAACCTCAGATCAAGGAGGATCAAGATTGGTAGCCATAGATCGACTTCTCCTCCATAAATCTGTCCAAGCCCTTTTTAAAGCTATCCAGGTTAGTGGCCATCACCACCTCCTGTGGCAGCATATTCCAAACACCAATCACACGTTGCGTGAAGAAGTGTTTCCTTTTATTAGTCCTAATTCTCCCCCCCAGCATTTTCAATGGATGCCCCCTAGTTCTAGTATTGTGAGAAAGAGAGAAAAATTTATTTGTCAGCATTTTCTACCCCATGCATAATTTTGTAGACTTCAATCATATTCCCCCTCAAACGTCTCCTCTCCCAAACGCTGCAGCCTCTCCTCATAAGGAAGGTGCTCCAATCCCTCAATCATCCTTTTTGCCCTTCTCTGCACTTTTTCTATCTCTTCGATATCCTTTTTGAGATGTGGCGACCAGAGAGGGGTGGGGGTGGGGGACCAAATGTCTCCACATGGCTCTGCTCCCTTCCTCTTTGTGCAGCTGTTCCACTATTAATTAACCGTCTCTAAAAATTAAGCGCATGGGACCACAATTCAGGAAGGATGTAGACAAACTGGAGCGTGTCCAGAGGAAGGCAACTGAAAGGGCCAGAATCCACACCCTGTGAGGAGAGGCATGTTTAGTCTGGGGAAGAAAAGGTTCAGGGGTGACATGATAGCCCTGCTTAAATATTTGAAGAGATGTCATGTTGAAGAGGGAACGTAGCGACCTCCTTTGTTGTCTAGCAAGGCAGGAGCGAAGGAGCCCAAGCCGGAACTATGAAACAAAACTGGACCATGAATTTCCCGTGTCAGTTACCGTGTGGAGATCGGTGGCCTCTTCCTCACAAGGCAGCTTGCCTCCCTGCCAGGGAAGACAGCCACTCAGGCTCCAGAATGTCCCTAAAGAGGGATGGGGGTGGGGGGCCAAATGTCTCCACAGGGCTCTCCTCCCCTCCTCTTTGTCCCAGTCCTAATACTTGCCTATTGTGTATTTCTGGATGGGCTGTCCAACTCACTTGGGGGAATTTATTTGCACTCAGGATAATTTTGGTGGTGGTTGTTTTTTTCCCTGATTCCAAGGTCCTCTGATTGCTAAGCCTGAGCTGATAGCCCAACTAGAAGAGGAAGAAGAGGTGTTTCTCAGGACCTTCGATGAAGAGGAGGAACTGGCAGGCAGCTACTATATGTGCCTTGGGCCTGTGTTTTGCCTGTGCTTCCTTTAAAGAGCAGGTGGATTTATATGAGGATTATCCTCACTGTTTGACTTTCCTCAGAGATTGAATGAGATGTGAACGTAAAGATGGTGTCTGTAGATCTGGAACCTATGAAAACAGCCTGCTTCCTTCTACCGTCAGATCACTCATTCACTGTCCACCCTGAGTGGCTCTCTGGCAGGGCTGTTTCTCAGGCACCTGACATCCTTTTAGATGGAGATATCAGGCATTGATCTGGGGGAATCTGTGGACTTTGTGGGAGGCTGCAGTCTGGACCCTTCTGAGGTGATACATGATTGAGAACAGCTGCTCTTTCTGATTACGTGAAGTTATGTCGAGACTGTCATCTAATTTCTCCAATCCATTTCTGTAATTATTTTCCATTCCTATTTTTTCCACCAGGTTTAGCTGAAATAAAAAAGAGAGAGGGAAAGTGCAGTTGGAGCCATTGAGGAGACTGCTGATCCTTCATTTTATTAAAAAGGTGGGGGAGAGAATGTGGCTTAAACAACTTCAGGGGTGCCTTTCTGAGAATCGGAGGACGATTCATTCATGCTCTGGCCAGGGGGACATTTGTGAGTCAAACACCACAAACAGAAAATTCCCACAAGAGCCCCAGTTCCATCAACCCTCACTGATCTGGGAACAGAAATCAATAGTCAGAGACATTTTTCACTGCTTAACAACAAAGTAGCAGGATTGTGGCTACGTTTGGGGGCCGGTGTTTTGATTTCCAGTTTAGGACAGTGCAGGATCTCTTAGTCAGTAATTTCCCCGATGAAATCCTATGCTCCTTTTAATTGACACCAACTAAAGATCAGTCTGTATCGTGTGGTATTTCACAAGACCAGATTGCAATCCAGGATTCTGGAAATGGTTTTTAGACACAGGGCGCTTCAGTTCTTGCATGCTGTACAGCAAATATTCAGTTCAGTCTCAAACATTCAAACCGTGGGTTTTTTAATACATACCACAGTTCTCCACTCTTTCCACAGGAGAAGTGGAGTCAGGGAATGAAATGATAGAGCATTGTGTGAAGGAAAAACAAGATATATATTCAGATGGAAAAGACAGTATTGAATATTACGATGCCCTGAAAAAGGATAACCCATATAAATATCTGGAGTGTAGCAAGGACTTCCATGAGAGTGGACACCTTATCTCCCATCGAATCTTTCACACAGGAGAGAAACCAAACAAATGCCTAGACTGTGGAAAAGGCTTCCGCAAAAGGGCACACCTCACTTCCCACCGAAGAATTCAGACAGGGGAGAAACCATATAAGTGCCTTGAGTGTGGAAAAGACTTTAGTCAGAGTGGAACCCTTATTTCCCATCAAAAAATTCACAGAGGGGAAAAACCACACAAATTTCTGGTGTGTGGAAAAGCTTTTAGTCACAGCACAAGTCTTACTAGACACCAGAGGATTCACATGGGGGAGAAACCATATAAGTGCCTTGAGTGTGGAAAAGGCTTTAGTCAGAGTGGAACATCATGGCCAGTGCAGGCAGGGAGGGCAGGAACTATTTCCTTGGATGGCAAGTTTTCTGTGTGCGGGGAGATAGTCACTCCTAGCTGTCACCTGCAACTTTTCGTCAAGCAGTCTGTCCCTTCCCCTCAGGATGCTGCCTGCTCAAAGCCAGCATAACCCCCCTAAATGTGCTGGGTAGGGTGTGGCGTACCTTCAGGCATGTCAGGAACTCTTTGGCCCGGATTGGATGTGCAGGGGTTGTAATGGGGGTGTATGAATGTGGGACCACTCTCAAATACAGTGGCTCAGTGGGAGAAAGATGATGGGTCAAACATTCTGGATCCTTTCTAAATCAAATGTGGTCCCCTCAAATGTGCTCCCCAAAGCCATTATGGAGAGAGGGTTATTCAAAGAACTGGCTCAGGAAACATGTCTGTAGCGCAAAGAAGGAATTCCCCACCCCTTTCATTTCTCCCCCTCCTAGGCAAGAGTGAAAAGACACACTTGATGCCTTCTCTGCCATCTCCTGCGCTGGGCAAAAGGAAGAGAGCCACCATGCAGCCAGCTCAGGTAAAGAGAGAGAGAGAGTGTGTGTGAGAGAGAGAGACTGGTCAGACATGCACGGGAGGGCAGGGATGGTGCCTTCTGTTCCAGGGCTCGCAGGATCGGGCTCCTTGCCCTTGGTTCTGCCAGATTTCAAGACTGCCTGTGGTGACCTCCTTTGTTGTCTAGCACAGCAGAAGCGGAGAAGCCCAACAAAACTGAATCATGAAATTTCCCGTGTCAGTTACTGTGTGGAGATCTGTGGCCTCTTCCTCACAAGGCAGCTAGCCCCCTGCCAGGAAAGACAGCCCCTCTGGCTCCAGGATGCCCCCAAAGAGGTGTGGGGGTGGGAGGCCAAATGTTCCCCCAGGGCTCTGCTCCCTTCCTCTTGGTGCAGCTGTTCCACTATTAATTAATTGACTCCTAATGTTAAGCGCATAGGACCACAATTCAGGAAGGATGTAGACAAGCTGGAGCATGTCCCGAGGAAGGCAACCAAAAGGGTCCAGAATCCACGCCCTGTGAGGAGAGGCATGTTTAGTCTGGGACAGAAAAGGTTCAGGGGGGACATAATAGCACTGTTTAAATATATTGAAGAGGTGTCATGTTGAAGAGCGAACAAATTTGTTTTCTGCTGCTCCAGAGACTAGAACACCAAGTAACAGATTCAAACCGTGAGAAAAGAGATTCCACCTAAACATTAGGAAGACGTTCCTGATGGTAAGGGCTGTTTGGCAGTGGAATGCGCTGCCTTGGAAGGTGGAGGAGTCTCCTTCTTTGGAGGTTTTTAAGGAGAAGCTGTATGGCCATCTGTGAGGAGTGCTGTGATTGTGTGTTCCTGCATTGCAGCGGGTTGTACTTGATGGCCTTCGGGGTCTTCTCCAAATCTATGATTCTATGGATACAATAGAGATTCTGAATCAACCCAGTGCCAAAGCCTGGAATACAAAATGGCTGCATAAACCTTGCCATTGTTGACAGCAAATTCATGGTCTGATAATTTATGGGACTACCAGCACCACCTTTTTTGTGGGAACTATTATTGCTCGCTTCCACTCTGCAGGAATAATTCCTGATGCATTCATTTGAGTGAAAGGTGAGGTCAACAGGTTTTTCCAGTTTAAATAAGCAAACCCATTGTTCCTTCGATCAGGAACAGATTTACCCTGGAATCCATCTCAATTTACCCTGGAATCCATCTCAATGTGTCTGTTTTTGGCTGTCCAACCCACAGACCACCTTTCCACTGATGTAAAGAAATGTATCCTTCTTGCAGGATGGAGTATCCTTTGAAGAGGTGGCTGTGTATTTCACCACGGAGGAGCGGGACCTGTTGCGGCCAGCTCAGTGGGCTCTGTACAAGGAAGTCATGCTGGAGAACTTTCGGAATGTGTCTTCTCTGGGTGAGGATCCTTTTCTTCTTGGCTGATCACAAATCTGTGCTACCCTCCATGGTCCTTCCTCTGATTTGGGAAGTCCTTTGGGGTTACATTGCAGAGAGCAAACCCCTGGCTGGAAATGCTGTGTTGGACCACCTAGATGGATGATTCTTGGCCCTGTACTGTCTTCTGTCCTAATACTTGCCTATTGTGTATTTTTGGATGGGCTGTCAAACTCACTGGGGGAATTTATTTCCACTCAAGGGAGCTCTAATTTTGGTGGTGGTTGTTTTTTCCCCCCTGATTCCCAGATCCTCTGATTGCTAAGCCTGAGCTCATAGTCCAACTAGAAGAGGAAGAAGAGGGGTTTCTCAGGACCTTCGATGAAGAGGAGGAACTGGCAGGTAGCCACTATATGTGCCTTGGGCCTGTACTTTGCCTGTGCTTCCTTTTAAGAGCAGGTGGATTTCTATGAGGATTACCCTCACTGTTTGACTTTCCTCAGAGACTGAATGAGATGTGAATGTGGAGATGGTGGCTGTAGATCTGGAACCTATGAAAGCAGCCTGTTTCCTTCTACCAAGTCAGATCACTTGTTCACTGTCCACCCTGAGTGGCTCTCTGGCAGGGCTGTTTCCCAGGCACCTGACACCCTTTTAGATGGAGATATCAGGCATTGATCTGGGGGAATCTGTGGACTTTGTGGGAGGCTGCAGTCTGGACCCTTCTGAGATGATACATGATTGAGAACAGCTGCTTTCTCTGATGATGTTTCAACTCAAAGGGAAAGAATGATGATGTTATGTCGAGACTCTATGATTTCTCCAATCCATTTCTGTAATTATTTTCCAATCCTATTTTTTCCCCAGGTTTAGCTGAAACAAAAAGAGAGGGAGAGAGGGAAAGTGGAGTTAGACCCTTTGAGGGGGCTGTTGCTCCTTCATTTTAATAAAAAGCTGGGGGGAGAGAATGTGGCTTAAACAACTTCAGGGGTGCCTTTCTGAGAATAGGAGGATGATTCATTCATGCTCTGGCCAGGGGGACATTTGTGAGTCAAACACCAGAAACAGAAAATTCCCACAAGAGGTCCAGTTGCATCAGCCCTCACTGATTTGGAAACAGAAATCAATAAAGAGGTCAGAGATATTTTTCACTGCTTAACAACAAAGTAGCAGGATTGTGGCTTCAATTGGGGGCCGGTGTTTTGATTTCCAGTTTAGGACAGTGCAGGATCTCTTAGCCAGAAACTTTCCCGATTAAATCCTATGATCCTTTTAATTGACACCAACGAAAGATCAGTCCGTATCATGGACCAGATTGCCATTCAGGATTCTAGAAATGGTTTTTAGACACAGGGCGCTTCAGTTCTTGCATGCTGTACAGCAAGTAATTCAGTTCAGTCTGTAACATTGAAACCATGCGTTTTTTAATACTGTTCATACCACAGTTCTTTTCTCTTTCCACAGGAGAAGTGGAGTCAGGGAATGAAATGATAGAGCATTGTGTGAAGGAAAAACAAGATATATATTCAGATGGAAAGGACAGCATTGAATATTGTGATGCCCTGAAAAAGGAGAACCCATATAAATGTCTGGAGTGTGGCAAAGCCTTCAGTGACAGTGGACACCTTATCTCCCATCAGATCTTTCACACAGGGGAGAAACCATACAAATGCTTGGAGTGTGGAAAAGGCTTCCTCAAGAGGGCACACCTGACTTCCCACCGAAGAAGTCACATAGGCGAAAAGCCATATAAATGCCCGGAATGTGGAAAAGGTTTCAGTACAAGTGGACACCTAACTTCCCATCAAAGAATTCACACACAGGAGAAACCATATAAATGCCAGGAGCGTGGAAAAGGCGTTAGTCAGAGTGGAACCCTTATTTCCCATCAAAAAATTCACAAAGGGGAGAAACCACACCAATGTCTGGTGTGTGGAAAAGTTTTTAGTCACAGCACAAATCTCACTAGACACCAGAGAATTCACACACAGGAGAAACCATATAAATGTCCAGAATGTGGCAAACACTTCAGTGACAGTGGAAGCCTTACTTCACATCAGAGAATTCACACAGGAGAGAAACCATACAAATGCCTGGTGTGTGGAAGAAGCTTCAGTCAGAGTGGAAACTGTAATTCCCATCAAAGAATTCACACAGGAGAGAAACCATACAAATGCCTGGTGTGTGGAAGAAGGTTCAGTCGGAGTGACCTCCTTGCTTCCCATCAAAATAGTCACAAAGGGGAGAAACCGTACAAATGCCTGGAGTGTGGAAAAGCTTTCAGTCACAGCACAAGTCTTACTGGACACCAGAGGATTCACACAGGGGAGAAACCACACAAATGCCTGGAGTGTGGAAAAGCCTTCAGACGCAGTGGACACCTTACTTCCCATCAAATAACTCACACAGGAGAGAAACCGTACAAATGCCTGGAGTGTGGAAGAAGCTTCAGTCGGAGTGGAAGACTTGCTTCCCATCAAGGAACTCACAAAGGGGAGAAACCGTACAAATGCCTGGAGTGTGGAAAAGCCTTCAGTCACAGCACAAGTCTTACTATACACCAGAGGATTCACACAGGGGAGAAACCGTACAAATGTTTGGAGTGTGGAAAAGCCTTCAGTCGGAGTGACCTCCTTACTTCCCATCAAATAACTCACAAAGGGGAGAAACCACATAAATGCTTCGAATGTGGAGCAGCCTTCAAGCACAGTGGCAACCTCACTTCCCATCAAAGAATTCACACAGGAGAGAAACCATACAAATGCTTCGAGTGTGGAAAAGCCTTCATTCAAAGTGGAAACCTTACTTCCCATCAAAGAATTCATACAGGGCAGAAACCATATAAATGCTAGGAATGTGCGAAAGTGTTAGTGCAAACCCTAATACAAACCAGTACAAACCTTACTTCACCTCGAAGAATTCACCTAGGTGTAAAACCATATATCGGTATATGCCTGGCCTGTGGGAAAGCCTTCATGTTCAGAGCAGAACTTACTTCCCATCAAAGAACACTCACGGCAGAAACCATATTCATGTCTGAAGTGCGACAAGCACTTCAATGAGAGGGGGTACCTTACTTCACATCAAAGAATTCACAGAGAGAAACCATGTATGTGCTAGGAATGTTGAAAAAGCTTCACTTGCAGAACAAAACTGATTTCCCATCAAGAATGAATCTGCCACACAGGGAACAAAACACAAAATTGCCTAGGAACTCGGGGTCTGCAACCCAAGCCGACTCCAGATCTGCATCTGCTCTTTCTATCCCAACTTGCACTGCGTCTCCAGCTGCGGCTTGGGTCCTCTTAGCCTCCTTCAGAGAGTCGCCCTAAGGGTTAATGGGAAAGAGTCCCCGTTCCTAAAGAGGCACAGCCTGAGACGGCTATCCTAAGCCATTTCCAGCTTCCCTGTCCCAACTGCCTGGGAGTTGAATTCAATATCTCGAGTTGAATTCAATATTTTTTGGAAATCCTTTCTTATTGAGTGCCTCTGGCACATGAGGAGCCAGCGTGTCAAATTTCAAGTGCTTAGGTTCAGCGGTTTTTGAGTTCCGTTGGCAAGTGAGTCAGTGAGTGGAATTCGCTTAGATATGTGTGTGTGTATATATGTGTGTATATATATATATTTTAGTGACTTTGGAATGGTATGATATTTTACCGAATGTAATTAGATTCAATTTTATTGTTCTTGGTTTTATTGTTACTGTATTATTTGACTACATTTTGGAAGCCTCCTTGAATATGGCTATAAAAGGTAGGGTATAAATACTTTCAATAAAGGAATAATAACGTATTAAAAATTGAGGTATAAGTAATGAATGGAAATACACCTGCCAACAAAAAATTATTTGACCCTTATCCATTTGTATACAAAAGATCCCAACTTCAAGTTAAAAGGACCCGGTAGGAAGTGATATAAAAGATCTTTCTCCACCTGAGCCGCTGCCAGCTGCCGGAGACGCGCCTGAACTTAACAGATCAAGGGAACAGCAGCTTCGTGGGACATTCCCACAGTATCATATGTTTGCTCCCACAAGGGTCACTAATGACAGACCCACCATGAGACTGATTTGCAAGACCGACGCAAGGCTGTTGAGATATTTCAGAGGTCATTCATTCATAGGGTTCTCCATAAGTCAGAAGAGACTTGATGGCACTGAACACACAAACTGACCTTCAGTTAATTGCTTTACATTCATTCGTTCATTCATTCATTCATTCATTAATTCATTCATTGGACTTGTACCCCGCTCTCCCCCATAGGGCTCAGAGCACCTAACAACCAACAAAACAGAATAACTGAATCAAATATGAACAATAAATAAATATGAACAGCAACAAGTACCCCAAAACCATAGTCCCAGCTTATCAATTATCAAACATCACTAAACATAGCATATCAACAATATTAACATTTCTTAACAGAATAACAAATAGCAAAAACATATTAGCACATAGCATAAAATATAACTGCATCATACAAATAATAATATTATAATAAGATAACAGTTTGACCTCATCAGCAATTGTATAGCAACAAGCATGAAATAAACAGCAACAGCAAGCAACAAGCATGAAATAAATGGGGGTGGCTCAGCTTTGAGTGAATGATGCTTAAGAGCTCGGGAGTCTTGCTGGATCCAGGGCTGCTGTTGGAGAAACAGATGGCCACAAATGCTCTTTCCTCCCTACCTGTAGTTAAGAAGCTGGCTCCCAATTTGCAGGTGCCTGATCTGCTCCCACCAATCCCTGCTTCAGGAACCTCCAGGCTAGATTAATGCAACATGCTCTACATTTCTCATTCTCTTCCAAGCAAAACCTTCAGCTGTTCTTCAGACAACAGCAATCAGCTCTCTTGGAGAAAATTACCCCCTTGAAAGGTGGATCTAGTGTATCACACCCCATGGAAGTCTCTCCCGTCCCCAAACCTCAGACTCTGCCCCCAAATCTCCAGGTGTTTTCCTCGCCTACTTTACATAGCTCCGTGGTGGCGAACCTATGGCACTCCTGATGTTTATGGACTACAATTCCCATCAGTCCCCTGCAGGGGCTGCTGGGAATTGTAGTCCATGAATATCTGGAGTGCCATAGGTTCACCACCATGGACATACCCTGTTTCCCTGAATATAAGACATCCCCTGAAAATAAGACGTAGTAGAGGTTTTGCTGAAGTGCGAAATATAAGGCATCCCCCGAAAGTAAGATGTAGTAAAGTTTTTGTTTGGAAGCATGCCCGACGAACAGAACACAGAAAAATAAGACATCCCCTGAAAATAAGACATAGCACATATTTGGGAGCAAAAATTAATATAAGACACTGTCTTATTTTCGGGGAAACACGGTAGCTTGTGTTGTGGGGTGGGGAAGAGGAGTTTGAAAGCCGCTTTCAGACTCCTTGCTATTGAGAAAAGCAGGGTTTAAATCCAAACTCTTCTTCTTCACATGAAGCCTGCTGGGTGACTTTGGGCTAGTCATAGTTCTCTCCAAACTCTCATTGGACTGACTACTGATGTCTCACTGAGTGGCTGGAAGGCACATTGTGTTTATACTTTTCTGTACAAGGTGGATGATCTAATTTGCAGAAAAATCTTCCTACAAATTTGTTTGAGAGCAATCAGATTGGCCCTAACTGGATTTACAGAGGTACTTTCAGTGAGGATAGTGTTGATACAAACAGAAAATAGGACAGAGGCAGAAAGAAGGTTGCATAGTTTGGATGTGATACAAGCTCTTCTCTTTTAACTGGATAGGACTAAAGAGTTTAGGAAAAGTAGGTTTTTATTTGTTACATACGGAGGCCCCAGTAAGAGATCCGAAGCATCATCTCAGACATTATCAAGGTGGACAATACACAGAGGTGGGGAGGTCGTATCCATAACAGGTTTGGGCACATTCAACTAGGGCTCGAGCAGCCTCTAAGGCAGTGATGGCGAACCTTTTCGAGACCGAGAGCCCAAACTGCAACCCAAAACCCACTTATTTATCGCAAAGTGTCAACACGGCAATTTAACCTGAATACTGAGGTTTTAGTTGAGAAAAAACGGTTGGTTCTGAGGCGTGCGTTACTTGGGAGTAAGCTTGGTGGTAGTCGGTGGCTTTCCTTTGAAGCAACCGTGCAACTCTTCCAACGGGTGAATCACGACCCTAGGAGGGTTTACTCAGAAGCAGGCTCCCAGGTAAAGGATTGCGCTTTAGTTCTTTGCATGAAAATCAGTGGGGTTTAACAGCGCTTAACAGGATTACCTACACTGCTTCCCCAAAACTAGGTCTTA
This sequence comes from Sphaerodactylus townsendi, assembly GCF_021028975.2. NCBI lineage: Eukaryota > Metazoa > Chordata > Lepidosauria > Squamata > Sphaerodactylidae > Sphaerodactylus > Sphaerodactylus townsendi. Next base: position 27,444 of record NW_025950407.1, read on the forward strand.
GGTTTAATTGAACCCAGTGGCCCAGGCCAGCCTAAATGTGTGTGTGTGTGTGGGGGGGCACTCTGCGCGTGCCCACAGAGAGGGCTCTGAGTGCCACCTCTGGCACCCGTGCCATAGGTTCGCCACCACTGCTCTAAGGCATTCCACAGAGGTGTTATCGATCCACGACATCTACAGAGCAGCAACACAGCCAATCAGCAGAGACCTGCAAGCAAGAACAGAAGCAGCCGTTGGGAAAACACTTTTACGTTCGATTGTTCAGCAAGGTTGGTTGGGAACTCAGCCCATTTCCTGTGTCTGCATAGCTGGTTAAAACCCCACTGTGTGGAAGGCACAAAAGAGTGAAGAAGTAGAAGGAAGGGTTGCACTTACCCGTACCTGCTGCTCTTTGAAGTCTTCTGTGCACACACACAGCCCCTCCCTCCTACCCCACCCTCAGTTCCCCGGGGGGGTTCAGGAGGAACTGGGGTGGGGGCACTCTGCCATTAGTTGGAGGGAATGTCCTAAGGGCAAAAGTGCCCCCCCCCCCCCGGGTGTGGAAGCTTGAGACTTTTTCTGTTCAAGCGGACAGAGGGAGCTTTTTCTCCCTGTCCCATAATATGCTAGAACTTGGACCCCCCAATTAGGAAATAAGTTCAGAGAGAAGGAAATAAGTGTTGTACCTGAGGAATTCCCTGCCTGTGGATATAGTATGGCCACAAGTAAAAGGGATTTTGATTAATCAGGGAGAGGTCCCTCAATGGCTACCAGCCATGGTGACTGAAGTGAACCTCCAGACTCAGAGGCAGCAAACCCCTGAACATTCGCACTGAAAGGCAGCAGCAGTGTAGGGCCTCCTTGGCCTCTCTGTCCTGTTTGCTGGTCCTCCAGGGCAATCGGTTTGTCACTGGGTGCCGCAGGATGCTGGGCTGGACGGACTTTGGGTCTCATACAGAAGGGCTCTTCTTGGGCTCTATTTATTTGTTCATTCATTCATTCATTCATTCATTCATTCATTCATTCATTCATTCATTCATTCATTCATTCATTCATTCATTCATTCATTCATTTATTTGCCGCCTCACCCCCGAAGGACTCGAGACGGCTCACAATATGGCTGTTCTCTTAAGACAGCAAATCAACAAATCATTACAAAAATACAACTTAAACCCATTAAAAACTTAAGCAGCAGTTACAAAAAATAAATACAGATTAAAACAACAGAAGTTGTTAAAAACAGGCACCTGATCTAAAGGCCAGCAAAGGGAGGGGGTAGGTGGGACCCAAGATGGAATCAGGGCCCAACCAGGATGGAAAGTAGGTAGCCTCAGTCTCAGTGGGGGGCGGTAGAACCGTGGCCACCCCCCCCCCCAAGGCCCGGTGGAATAGCTCTGTCTTACAGGCCCTGCGGAACTCACCAAGGTCCCACAGGGCCCAGACAGCGGGAGGTAGAGCATTCCACCAGGCAGGGGCCAGGGCCGTAAAGGTCCTGGCCCGGGTCGAGGCATGTGAACCTAATTACAGCTGGTGCAGAGTGGCGTAGGCTGACAATTGTCAGGGGCTAGCTGGGGAGAGCAGATGTTGCCCATTTTGACACAGCTACATGGGTGGGCTGCTGGTTTGTGACTGAATTTAGGATGCCGGCTGTGGCATTTAAAGCCCTCCATGGCAAAGGTCCCAAGAAGGGCCATCTCTTCCTGCATGTCCCTGCTGTTTCCTCCCACCAGCGCCCGGGGCCTTTTCTGGGGTGGCTCTTATTCTGAGGAAGGAGTTGCCTAGAGTGAGGAGGAGGGTCCCTTTGTTGTTGCAGATCTTCAGGAGATGCTGCAAGATTTGTTTCCCAGGGCTTTCGGTGGGCGACGAACAGCAGGCATTTTGTAGGTTGGGGGCGTTGGGGGCGTGTTATTGTTACCGCCCAGGAAAATAAACAAAATATTGTCCTGAGTCAGGTTACCTGACTACACTGGCTCCATGCCCGGACGCGGAGACTTGTGTGGCTCAGAAGCCCCCATAAGGCTTGCAAAGGTCATGATTATGCCAATGTTGTATGGTTTCCTTCTTGCCTCTGCCCTCTTAAGTATAATGAAAGCCCCTTTAGAGTTGAATTTATGATTTGCCTGTTGTTTGGGATTTTAGTTTGACTAGGTTCCCCAGTTAGCTTAAGGTTTTGTTGTTGTTAATTTAGGAGATTGTTATGTGTTTGTGTTGTACTGTGTTCCCTAATGTTTAAGTTTAAAATGTTATTTTGAAGATTTGTGTTTGTCAGCAAAAGCAGTAGCCTGTAAAGGCTGATATTAAGGGACAAGGAAGTTGGCTCTGGAATGCTGCTTAGACCAACACCCAGCCGACTCCTTAGCAAAGACAAAGACCCCCTTTGGACTTGCAAAACAAATCTGTTGGCAGCACCCAGAGGTCCCCAGCCGTTGGAAGACGTGCAGGGACCACCATTGGACTGTTTGAACTTTTCTTTGTTGCAGAGATGAGGCGCGGGAGCCTCAGGGCATTACTGAAGGAAACAGCCATCTGATAAAGAAGATAGCTGGGTGCGGTAGCGAGCCCACCTAGATTTCCTGAATGTACCTTATCGGCTTTCCTTTCAGCACCATTGCGAGATCTCGCGGGACTACGTTTGACTACGGGATTTCGTGATCCCATTCAAAAGTTGTAATTGTATCTTGCCTTTGTACTGTTGTTTTCTTATTGGTGTTTGGTGAGGGACTTGCCCCCTCATCTCCCCTTTCTACCTGCCCCTTTGCCCCTTTGAAGTTTTGGGAATAAAAGTTCTTGCACTTGGTTGCAAGGGCGCGATTCTCCTGCCTGAGCTGTGACCATCACCTCCAAATAAAATCCTTTGCTTTGAACAGGGGTCCCCAAACTTTTTAAACAGGGGGCCAGTTCACTGTCCCTCAGACTGTTGGAGGGCCGGACTAAAAAAAACTATGAACAAATTCCTATGCACAAATGATTGTAAAATGTTTGATTTCACCTTTCAGCCTTTCTGTCATGGTCTATTTTTAGAACAGTGACCAAAGTATGTCAAGTACAGGGTGGGCTCCAAATATTGTTGGGGAGGCTGTGGAATACCTTCCCCTGTAAAAAAAAGCAGACCTTTCCCACTGAAGCATTCCATCTAACCCAGGATCAGGTATCTTCAAGGGTTCTTTCCTCCTAGCAGCCAGCTTAGCGATTCACTGTAGCCTGGCTGATGCCAATGGGAGTGAGGCGGAACAGAAAGCCTGAGAGCAACACATGGAGTAGCTGAGAGGGAAGGGCGGAGCAGGCGTTGCCACATGTAAGGTTTCCAACTCTGGGTCAGAAAATGCATGGAGATTTGGGGGTGCCATCATGTAACTGCAATCAACGGCCGTTGGGGCCAGTTCCTCCTCTCCCTCAAGCCCCCACTGCACATGAATGGAGCCATCGCTGCCATGCCTGGCGGGCCGGATAAATGCCTTCAGGGGGCCACATTTGGCCCCCGGGCCGTAGTTTGGGGACCCCTGGCTTTGAAGAACGCTGGCTTCCTGCGCCTCATTACGCTGCTGAGCTGAAATCACTTATTGTTACCCGAGCAGCAGCGGTAACATTATTTTGTTTTGGTTTTTAACTTGTAATTTTTTTTGGCCATTGTAAGCCGCCTTGAGCCGCCAAAGGGAAAGGTGGGGCATGAATATTGTAATAGCCACGTGTATAAAGGATGAAGCTGTCAGGTGGTCCGAAGCCTGCTCCTGTCTGCCTCCCGGTATCCCATAATAGCCCAGCAGGGAGGGCACGAGAAGGAAGTGAACCGTGGATGCATTTTCCCCGCATGCAAGAGAGAAAAAAGAGCTTGAAAAAGAAGAAATAAGCACATTTGGAAAAACTAGGCGGAATAAAGAGCAGAAAGTGCAGGACTTTTTGCCTGGCCTTTGAGCCTTTAGTGACCCTGGAGGAGGAGGAGGAGGAAGAGGAGGAGGAGGAAGAGACTCCCAGCAATTCCATTAAACTTCCAGTCATCTGTTAGCAGGGAGATTATTCCATTTGTGACCCAACTCGAGGCACTCCAGGCAGGTTTTTCATTTGCACTCATAAATGCTACAGCAATTTTAGGTGCAACAATTGTTTGCACATCTGTCCAGAATCCTCTGGAATAGGGGGGGGGGTTTAATATTATACAGACACATATTATTAGTTATTATTGGCCCCTTCCGCACATGCAAAATAATGCGTTTTCAAACCACTTTCACAACTGTTTGCAAGTGGATTGTGCTATTCCGCACAGCTTTAAAGAGCACTGAAAGCAGTCTGAAAGTGCATTATTCTGCATGTGCGGAAGGAGCCATAGTCGCTCTCCTCCCAGGTGCCCCCAGACGTGGAACCCCACTGCTGCCCACTCGCAGACCACCGCAGCGGCCCTCTGAGGGTTAACGGGAGAGAGAGTGGCAGTCCTAGAGAGGCCGCGGCGAGAGGGAAGCCACTCTCTGCCCCTCCCGGAAGCAACCTTTGGTCCCCCTGGGACGCCGATGAGCTGCAAGGGGCTGCAATGCGGGTGGGCTGGGCTGCGGTGGGGGGCTGCAATGCCAGGGGGGAGGGTCCCTGGGCCCCTTCGTGCAGAGGAGCCACGAGGCCTCCGCGGAGGGTTGTGGGGGGCGGGATCCGAACTCGGCGCCCGGGAGGCTCGACGGGGCTGGAGCGGTTGGGGGGTCCCAGAGGCGCTTTTCGGAAGGAGACGCAGGAAAGGAGGGAGGGGGGAGCCTTTGGGTGGGCGGGGGGGGGGGAGAGACCAAGGGACCGAGGGGGGTGGGGTGCGGTGGAAGATCAAGTGGGGAAGGCGGGCTGTGGGGCGCTGGACCCGCGAAATAAGGAGACCCCCCTCTTCCCCCCCCCCCAGCCCCGAGCCAGGCTCTGCTGCCCCTCCCCCTTATGGGCAGAGTTCAGGTTCCTGGAGGGGAGAGCAGAGCCTGCAGCTGCAATGCAAAGGGGCGTTTCTGGCTTAAGGGCTCCCCCTTGGGAATCCCTTGGGGGTGGGGTAGGGTGGGTGGTGGAACCAACGAAGGGCCAGGCAGAGCTTTAGGGTTGCCCTCCGCGCTGCTGGGCTGTGAGGGAGGAGGCGTCTCTGGTGCCCAGAGCAGGAAGGGGGAAAGGGCAGGGGGCGGGGGCAGGAGCCAGGGGGCCAGCTGACATCCCAACAGATTTTCCCAGGACCTGAACCCCCCCCCCCTTTAGGGAATCAGAGCAGGGACCAGAGACCCCTCTGCACAGGGGGGGTTGCCCAAGAGGGGATGCTTCTGGGAAGGAGCTTGTGTCCTTTTTTCCTCTGCACCTGAGCCACTTCAGGGGGCTGCCATTTTGAACCCCCTTGGGGTGGCAGGGTCAGGAACTCTTTGCCCCGGAGTGGGTGTGCAGAGGTTGGAAGGAGGGTGTATGAATGTGGGACCACCCCCAAATACATTGGCTCAGCGGGAGAAAGAAGATGGATCAAACGCTCCGGAGCCTTTCTTGATCAAAAGTGGTCCCCTCAAATGTCCTCTGAAGCCGTTATGGAGAGAGGGTTATTCAAAGAACTGGCACGGGAAACGTGTTTGTAGTGCAAAAAAGGAATTCCCCACCCCTTTTATTTCTCACTTTCCCAGGCAAGAGTGAAAGGACACATTTGATGCTTTCTCCGCCATCTTCTGCACTGGGCAAAAGGAAGAGAGCCACCATGCAGCCAGCTCAGGTAAAAGGGGGGGGGGGGGTTTACTGGTCAGACATGTACAAGAGGGCAGGGATGGTTTCTTCTGTTCCAGGGCTTGGAGGATCGGGTTCCTTGCCCTTGGTTCTGGTGCTGCCAGATTTCAAGACTGCCCAGATTTCAAGATCCCCCCTGCCTGTTCCCTTGTCAAGCAGGCCAAGCAGGAACTATGAAACAAAACTGGGGCATGAATTTCCCATGTCAGTTACCGTGTGGAGATCTGTGGCCTCTTCCTCACAAGGCAGCTAGCCCCCTGCTAGGGAAGACAGCCCCCCTGGCTCCAGGAGGCCCCCAAAGAGGGATGGGGGTGGGGGGCCAAATGCCTCCCCAGGGCTCTGCTCCCCTATTCTTTTTGCAGCTGTTCCACTATTGATTAGCTGCCTCTTAATATTAAGCTCATGTGTCCACAATTCAGGATATTGACAAGATGGAGCGTGTCCAGAGGGAGGCAACCGAAAGGGTCTAGAATCCACATCCTGTGAGGAGAGCCTTAGGGGGCTGGGTATGTTTAGTCATTTAACCCCAAAATTAACAAAGTTGGAACAGTGAGCAAACACGGGTGTCGGGATCGAGGTAGAATAGAATTGCAGAACAAAACGCTCTTAATGAAAAGGACCAGGTATTCGTTTGACCCAAACCAAGGTCAGTAGAAAATGGAATACTTTTAAGAAAACAAGTAAGATATTTGCTAGCTGGACCAGTTAATAAACCTTCCTGGATAAGGGGAAATATTTACAGCCGTATAATTTGGCTTATAAATTAAATAAGCAAGTCCTCTATCATGAGTAGATTTAAATGTCCATTTAAGCCTCAGACCCGGCTGTCTCTGCTTTTGACTTTTCTGCCCCCAGACCAGCTTTCCACTGATGTCAAGAAATGTTTCCTTCTTTTTGCAGGATGGAGTATCCTTTGAAGAGGTGGCCGTGCTTTTCACTAAGGAGGAATGGGCCCTGCTGCGGCCCGCCCAAAGGGCGCTGTACAAGGAAGTGATGCTGGAGAACTTTTGGAATGTGTCTTCTCTGGGTGAGGATCCTTTTCTTCTGAACTGATCCCAATGGCTGATCTCAGCCACCCTCCATTATCCTTCCTCTGATTTGGGAGGTCTTTTGGTTTTACGTTGCAGAGAGCCAACCCCTCCCTGGCAATCCTTTTGCTGGACCACCTGAGAGGACTTCAGAAGAGGTGTCAAGGAAATGTCCGGTCTGGGTCTTGCTTACAGCTGGCATTTTCATCTCAGTTTGGAAGGGAACGCCAAAAAACTGCCAATTCTGGATGGATGATTCTTGGCTCTGTGCTGTCTTCCATCCCATTCCTAATACTTGTCCATTGTGTATTTCTGGATGTGTTGTCAACCTCACTTGGGGAATTTATTTGCACTCAAGATAATTTGGGTGGTGGTTGTTTTTTTCTCCTGATTCCCAGGTCCTCTGATTGCTAAGCCTGAGCTAATAGCCCAACTAGAAGAGGAAGAAGAGGTGTTTCTCAGGACCTTCGATGAAGAGGAGGAACTGGCAGGTAGCTACTAAATGTCCCTTTAGCTTGTACTTTGCCTGTGCTTCCTTTTAAGAGCAGGTGGATTTCTATGAGGATTATCCTCACTGTTTGACTTTCCTCAGAGATTGAATGAGATGTGAATGTGGAGATGGTGGCTGTAGATCTGGAACCTATGAAAGCAGCCTGCTTCCTTCTACCAAGTCACATCATTTGTTCACTGTCCACCTTGAGTGGCTCTCTGGCATGGCTGTTTCCCAGGCACCTGACACCCTTTCAGATGGAGATATCAGGCACTGATCTGGGGGAATCTGCGGACTTTGTGGGAGGCTGCAGTACTTCTGAGATGATACATAATTGAGAACGCCTGCTCTTTCTGATGATTTCAACTGAAAGGGAAAGAATGGTGAAGTTATTTCCAAGATTGGACATCCTTTGAATGTAAACGAGACCCTGTAATTTCTCCAATCCATTTCTATAATTATTTTGCATCCCTGTTTTCTTCCCTGGTTTAGCTGAAATGAAAAAGAGAGAGGGAGAGAGGGAAAGTGGAGTTAGAGCCTTTGAGGGGACTTCTAATCCTTCATTGAATTAAAAAACTGGGGGAGAGAATGTGGCTTAAACAACTTCAGGGGTGCCTTTCTGAAAATAAGCAACGGGTCATTTATGTTCTGGCCAGGGGGACATTTGCGAGTCAAACACCATGAGCAGAACATTATCATGAGAGCCCCAGTTTTCCATCAGCCCTTATGGACCTGGGAACATACATCAATAAAGCAATCAGAAATCTTCATCACTTTGTAACAACAAAGTAACAGGGCTGTGGCTACATTTGAGGGCTCATGTTTTGACTTCATTGCCATCCAGGATTCTGGAAATGATTTTTAGACACCTGGTGCATTAGCTTTGGAAGGTTGTACAGCAAGTATTAATCCGGTTCAGTCTCTAATATTCAAACCATGGCTTTTTTATATTGTTCATACTGCAGTTCTTCTCTCTTTCTACAGGAGAACTCAAGTCAGAGAATGAAGTGAAAGAGCATTGTGTAAAGGAAAAACAAGATACATATTCAGATGGAATAGATGGCACTGAATACTACGATGCCCTGCAAAAGGAGAACCCATGTAAATATCTGGAGTGTGGCAAAGACTTCAGTGAGAGTGGACACCTTATCACACATCAAAGAATTCACATCATGGAGAAATCATATAAATGCCGGGAGTATGGAGTAGCCTTCAGTTGTAGTAGAAGCCTCACTTCCCGTCAAATCATTCACACAGGGGAGAAACCATACAAATGCCTGGGGTGCGGAAAAGCCTTCAGTCACAGCTCAAGTCTTATTTCCCATCAGCGAATTCACACAGGGGGGAAACCGTACAAATGTCTCAAGTGTGGGAAAGCCTTTAATAAGAGTGGAAGCCTTACTTCCCATCAAAGAATACACACAGGGGAGAAACCATACAAATGCCTGGTGTGTGGAAAAGACTTCATTCAGAGTGGAAATCTTTCTTCCCATCAAAGAATTCACGCGGAGGAGAAACCATATAAATGCCTGCAGTGTGGAAAAGGTTTCAGTAGGAGTGGAAGCCTTACTTCCCATCAAAGAATTCACACAGGGGAGAAACCATATAAATGTCTGCAGTGTGGAAAAGGCTTCAGTCAGAGTGGAAGCCTTCATTTTCATCAAAGAATTCACACAGGGGAGAAACCATACAAATGCCTGGAGTGTGGAAAAGACTTCATTCAGAGAGGAAATCTTTCTTCCCATAAAAGAATTCACGCGGGGGAGAAACCATATAAATGCCTGGAATGTGGAAAAGATTTCAGAAGGAATGGAAGCCTTACTTCCCATCAAAGAATTCACACAGGGGAGAAACCATATAAATGCTTGCAGTGTGGAAAAGGCTTCAGTCAGAGTGGAAGCCTTTAAACATCAAAGAGGGAATTCTGGGAGAAACCATACAAATGCCTGGAGTGTGGAAAAGACTTCCGTATGAGTGAACACCTCACTTCCCACCGAAGAATTCACACAGGCGAGAAACCATATAAATGCCTGGAATGTGGAAAAGGTTTCAGAAGGAATGGAAATGCTTAACACCCACATGAGGAAGAATACACACAGGGGAGGAAATAGTAATACTCAAATGCCAGGAGTTATTGGGAGAACTAACTTCCAGTCATAGTGGAAATACTTGCTTTATCAAATAATTCACACAGGGGAGAAACCATACAAATGCCAGGAATGTGGAAAAAGCTTCAGTCAGAATGGAAGCCTTACTTCCCATCAAAGAATTCACACAGGGGAAAAGCCATATAAATGCCTGGTGTGTGGAAAAGACTTCATTCAGAGTGGAAATCTTTCTTCCCATAAAAGAATTCACGCGGGGGAGAAACCATATAAATGCCTGCAGTGTGGAAAAGCCTTCAGTCGCAACATGAGTCTTACTTCACATCAGAGAATTCATATAGGGCAGAAACCGTACAAATATCAGGAATAGCCTTCAGGCACAGTAAAAATCTCACATCCCATCAAAGAAAACACATGGGGAGAAATCATATAAATGCCTTGAGTGTGGAAAAGGGTTCAGTAGAGTGGAAACCTTATTTCCTATCACAGAATTCACACGGGAGCAACCGTATAAATGCTTGGAATTTGGAAAAGGCTCCAGGCACAGTACAAGCCTTACTTCCCATCAAAGAGTTCACACAAGGGAAAAACCATATACGTGGCTGGAGTGTAAAAAAGACTTCAGTAGTGTCTTTAGTGACAGTAGAAGGCTTACTTCCCATCAAAGAGTTCACACAAGGGAAAAACCATATAAGTGGCTGGAGTGTAAAAAAGACTTCAGATGTAGTGTCTTGCATTGACAGTAGAAGGCTTGCTGTGAAAGAGTTCCGCACACAAGGGGAAAGGCATATATGTGGCTGGAGTGTAAAAAAGACTTTAGTAGTGTCTTTGAAGAGTGACAGTAGAAGGCTTACACTTCCCATCAAAGAGTTCCACACAAAGGGAAAAACCATATAAGAAGTGGCTGGAGTGTAAAAAGAGACTTCCAGTAGTGTCTTTAGTGACAGTAGAAGGCTTACTTCCCATCAAAGAGGTTCACACCTGAGGGAAAAAACCATATAAGTGGCAGGAGTGTAAAAAAGACTTCAGTAGTGTCTTTAGTGACAGTAGAAGGCTTACTTCCCATCAAAGAGTTCACACAAGGGAAAAACCATATAAGTGGCTGGAGTGTAAAAAAGACTTCAGTAGTGTCTTTAGTGACAGTAGAAGGCTTACTTCCCATCAAAGAGTTCACACAAGGGAAAAACCATATAAGTGGCTGGAGTGTAAAAAAGACTTCAGTAGTGTCTTTAGTGACAGTAGAAGGCTTACTTCCCATCAAAGAGTTCACACAAGGGAAAAACCATATATGTGGCTGGAGTGTAAAAAAGCTTTGGTGGTGTCGAACTTGGTGTGTAGAAGGCTGTCCCATCGAGGGGTTTGGCAAGGGAAAATGCCTATAAGTGGCTGGAGTGTAAAAAAGACTTCAGTAGTGTCTTTAGTGACAGTAGAAGGCTTACTTCCCATCAAAGAGTTCACACAAGGGAAAAACCATATAAGTGGCTGGAGTGTAAAAAAGACTTCAGTAGTGTCTTTAGTGACAGTAGAAGGCTTACTTCCCATCAAATAATTTACATGGTGAGAAATGGTGTAAATGTCTGCAGTAAAGTGAAAGCTTCTGTGAGAGTGGAAACTAACTTCCCATCCAAATTTTCACACCTTACATGGAGAAACAATATAATGCCTGGAGAATGGGAAAAAAATTTCAGTTGGATTTCACATCTCAGTTATCATCAAAGAATTCACACAGGGATGAGATATAAATGGTAAAGACAGTAAATACAGCTAACCAGTAAATATAGCTGACCAGTCTCCATCTTCTACTGCAATCTCCGATAAAAGTTTCCTCAGACATTTCTGGTTGAATGTACCAAAAATTCAGAACTGCCTGTGAACCTGACAGCTCATCAGTTCAGCTGAAGAAATAGCAGATTTACCGCTCAATCTAGAGCTGAGGTGGGGCAGCGCTATTCCCCCTGCTCCACAGCAGTTTTTTTTAAAAAATCCAGCTCCCCCATAGGGGAGAACAGGAATACGTCACAAAAACCGTGGTGTATCTCCGCCAGCAGCTCCACTAGGATACGGGGCCAAGAGGGGTCTGGAGGCCAGCTAAGGTCAATCCCACTGCCTTAAAGGCTGGTGTAGCTGGGGTTGTGTGAAAGTGCCGGTGCAGTTGGGCATCACCCGTATAAGTGCCCCCCCAAGAGGGCATTTATGCCGGCAGAAGCCCAAACTGCATCCAGAGGGGGATTCACACACACACTCCTGGATCGCACTACCGTTACTCCTTAGTATCAAGCAAGTGCTGTTAATGATATTCAAGAGAGATGTATTTGTCTTTCAGTCCCTTCACTCTAATAAGTGACATATAAGGGTCTGATCAGACTTTCTGCTGGAGGAGGATTCCAGTTGAAGAAGATATTGCATTGTATGTAGCAAAGTTTGAGAAATGCTGGAAAACCTGGGTTTTGTTGCATGATTTTTCTGCACTTGAAGCTGAATTTTGCACTTAAGCTTAATTTTCACCTATTTATATTAGTTCTTACCTAATAAAAAGAGATCTGCTTTATTTTAAATGAAATCATTAACAGTAAGAAGTCTTCTGTTTCTTCTGTTGACCAGTGGTCTGACATCTGACTGATATTATTGCAATCCAAATCATAATCCTTTTTGAAAATATTTTCTTTAAACATTACTGTGATGCCCACTGTTATTTCTTTACACACATGCACACATATATATACATATACACACTGTCTGTCTGTCTGTCTGTCTGTCTGTCTGTCTGTCTGTCTGTCTGTCTGTCTGTCTGTCTGTCTGTCTGTCTGTCTGTCTGTCTGTCTGTCTGTCTGTATATGGCTCATTCCGCATATGTAGAATAATGCACTTTCAAACTGCTTTCAGTGCTCTTTGAAGCTGTGCGGTATGGCAAAATCCACTTGCAAACAGTTGTGAAAGTGGTTTGAAAATGCATTATTTTGCGTGTGCGGAGGGGCCTTTGTTTGTGTGTGTGTGTACATCTGTCTATGATAGATAGATAGATAGATAGATAGATAGATAGATAGATAGATAGATAGATAGCCTTTAATGGCATATGGATCTATCTATCTATCTATCTATCTATCTATCTATCTATCTATCTATCTATCTATCTATCTATCTATCTATCTATCTATCTATCTATCTATCTATCTATCTATCTATCTATCTATCTATCTATCTATCTATAAATACATACAGTTTCCCCGAAAATAAGACCTATCCTGAAAATAAGCCCTAGCATGATTTTTCGGGATTTTACAGATTCCCCAGCGTGGCTGATCTGGTCACGTGATCTGGTCTTTTGTTCAGGAATAAATGTAGACTGCTGTTTGTGGAAAAAAAATAAGACATCCCCTGAAAATGCAGAACCGCACTATGGGGTGCACAAGATTCTGGACTTGAGGATCCCTCAAATGCTTGCAATATTTAGTGTCCTGGACTCATTTTCCATCTAGCCAAAATGAATGGGTTGATGCCTGTCAGGTGAGAGCTCTGTGGCTCATCAGCTGGTGCTGGTGGAGGGCCCTAGAAGGGGCAGAATGTCAGGCTGAGGCCTGTCTGCATGCTGAGTGGGAGGAGGTGGAGAATGTTCAGGCTTAACTTGCGCTTTTGCAGGTGCGCGGCTATCTACAGTCTGGCCTTGAGTTTCTGGTGCTGGGACAGAGCTCATATCTACGCAGTGGCATAGTGGTTAAGAGCAGGTGTACTCGAATCTGGAGGAACCGGGTTTAATTCCCCGCTCTGTTGCTTGAGCTGTGGAGGCTTATCAGGGGAACCAGATTAGCTTGTGCACTCCAACACATGCCAGCTGGATGACCTTGGGCGAGTCACAGTCCCTTGGAGTTCTCTCAGCCCCACCTACCTCACAGGGTGTTTGTTGTGGGGGGGAAGGGAAAGGAGATTGTCAGTCCCTTTGAGTCTCCTTACAGGAGAGAAAGGGGGCATATAAATCCAACTCTTCTTTCTATGCTCTCATGTAGGAGTTGGGAGTGGGACTCATATTATTGGGGTTTTGGCGCTCTTCCTCAGAATTGTCTTCTTCCCCATATCCTTAAGTCCTGCCAATAAAATCCTGTGGACCACCTGAAGTGTTTTACAGGTTCAGATCTGGGGATTTGACAATCTATGCATTTCATTTTTTTTTTTTTTGCCAAAGTGTAGAATCTTCAATTTCTATTGAAATTCATGTTGTTTGCTTTGGCCCAGCTCTCTAGTCTGTCCAGGTCGTTTTGAATTCTGACTCTGTCCTCTGGGATATTACTTCTGCAGGTTCTTTACATCCTGGTCAGTCTTTAGGTGGTGGCCGGATATTCTTCCAGGTCTCTTCTAACCATCCCATAATTGTAAGGCAAACGTTGCAAAATATAATAACTGTTCTCCGTGTGGAACTAAGTGATCATCAACAGCAAAATCTCCAAGTGCCGGAAAAGGACAGACTTTTTAAATGACTGTTTCATTGAGGGGCGCTCACTTGCAGCACTCCTACGATTAATCAGTCATTGCAGGTCCCAAAACGTAGGGAAGTTCTATAGTGCTATAGTGCTCAATCCGACCAGTGAGGCTCCACCTAGTCCAGCATCCTGTCTTACACAAGGACCAACCAGTTGTCCTGGAGAGGCAGTGAACAAGGCATAGAGGCCAAGGCCTTTGTTGATACTTCTTTCTAGTCCTGGGTTTCAGAGGTTGACTGCCTCTGAGCATGGAAGTTCCATTTTGCCACAATGAAAAGAACAAAACTGTCTGATCAACATCTGCATAACTGGCACAAAAGGAAAAAAGGAAGAAAAGTGCCGTGTGTGTGTGTGAGTGAATGAGTGTGTGTGTGTGTGTGTGTGTTAGAGAGAGAGAGAGAGAGAGAGAGAGAGAGAGAGAGAGGCCTGAGACCCTGCAGAGTCACTGCCAATCTGAGTGGACAGTGCTGACCAGAGGTGGGGGGAAATGGCACCTGGGGTGGCATACAAGGGAGGGAGGGAGGGTCCGGCATCTGGACATGGCCCACCCGCCCTAGCAGAGGGAGGGGAAGGGGAGTGAGGGGTGGCACGCAAGGAAAGGGGAGGGAGTAAGGGGTGGCATGCAGGGGAGGGGGCCGGCATCTGGACATGGCCCACTCACCCTAGCGGAGAGAGTGGGAGGGGTGGCATGCAAGGGAAGGGGAGTGAGGGAGGGGTGGCATGCAATGGAGGGGAGGGAGGACCCAGGGAGAACATATATATATGTTTATATATAAACACACACACACACACCCAGATACACACACACACTCCCCACTGAATCTCCCCCCTCCTGCCCCCTACATAATTAACACCCCTGCCATAAAGTGTCCTGTACTTTGAATGGCATTAACAGCAATGAAGGAAAGAGAAGAACAACCCAATCACACAGATCTCACAGGGGAAGACAATTCTCTCCACTTCTTCACTTCTATATTTGGATTTGTAGTAAATTGCCAATGATTTAGCTATACTCTTATTGAATAGGTAATTCCTCTTGATTTTGAGTGATGTGCCACAAGAGCTGGTATGCATTTTTTCTGGATTAAAACTGCAGGCATTCATTATTCCTCCGTGACAAATGCTTCACTCTAGTCTAGAGTGTAAACTCACCTCCAGATGAGTTTACCCGCTCTATTGCTGCATGAGTCATTGTTCTGGGTCTCCTCCCTCGGATAACAGGTCATGCTGATGCACTACCTCATCCAGCGTATTTGACTAATACAGTCATACATGATGACGCAGAGAGACGGCAGCATTATCCCTTTCCCTAAAGTGTGATGAAAAGTAAGCACGACCTGGAGCAATAAATCATGCAGAGATATGATGGGCAACCTCAGCTCGGTGTGTCCTTGGGCCATAACTTAAGTGTATTTTTTTTTAAAATGTTCCTTCAGCATACTGATATTTCTACCTGGTTTTCACCTGGTTTGCTGTTGGGAATGAATACCCAGTGGGTGGCACTGGAGAGTCAGAAATAGTAACACTGGAGCCATATGAGATAAATGTATGAGTTCTCTTAGCGTAGAGTAATGGTTAAGAGCAGGGGACTAATATGGAAAACAGGTTTGTTTCCCCACTCCTCCACATGGGGGGTGACGGAAGAAGAAGAGAAGAGTTTGGATTTATATCCTCCCTTTCTCTCCTGCAGGAGACTCAAAGGGGCTGACAATCTCCTTGCCCTTACCTCCCCTCACTTAACAAGCACACCCCTGTAGAGGTAGGAATGGGGCTGAGAGGAAGTCTCCGAGAAGCTTTGTGACTAAGCGCAAGCTGTCACCCCAGCTGCCCTGGCGTGTGTGGGAGTGCACAGGCTAATCTGAATTCCCCAGATAAGCCTCCACAGCTCAGGCGGCAGAGCTGGGAATCAAACCCGGTTCCTCCAGATTAGATAGACGAGCTCTTAACCTCCTATGCCACTGCTGCTCTTATCTGACTCTTATCTGGTGAACTGGATTTGTTTCCCCACTCCTACACCTGAAACCTGCTGGGTGACCCTGTTCTCTCTGAACTCTCTGACACAGTTCTCTCTGAACTCTCTCAGCACCACCTATCTCATAAAGCATCTGTTGTGGGGAGAGGAAGGGAAAGGAGCTTGTCAGCCTTATTGAGTCTCCTTACAGGAGAGAAAGGTGGGGTATAAATCCAAACTCTTCTTCTTCTCCAGACTAAACATTCTCGAGTCCCTCAGCCTTTCCTTATAAGGCTCGGTCTCTGGGCCCCTGATCATCCTCATCCATAAGAGGTTTTTATCTTTTTTAAAAGAAGAAGAGTTTGGATCTATACCCCACCTTTCTCTCCTGTAAGGAGACTCAAAGGGGCTGACAAGCTCCTTTCCCTTCCTCTCCCCACAACAGACACCTTGTGAAATAGGTGGGGCTGAGAGAGTTCTGAGAGAACTGGGACTGGCCCAAGGTCACCCAGCAGGAGTGTAGGAGTGCAGAAACACATCTGGTTCACCAGGTAAGCCTCTGCCACTCAGGTGGACGAGTGGGGAATCAAACCTGGTTCTCCAGATTAGAGTGCACCTTCTCTTAACCACTTCACCATGCTGGCTCTCAACAAGTGGCTGTTGTGATTTTTCCAGGCTGCGTTTTTTAAAAACAGCTTTTATGGACTATTTGAAGCGCAAAGGCTAGTTACAGATGTCAGTTTAGACTGCTGAGTGCTGAATTGTCCCCCTGCTTGCTTTACGGCTTGTTTTAAGGTTGATTTTTATGTTGTTGTCATGATTTTACTATATTGGTTTTACCTTGTGAAAGGAGACGTTGAATGCTCTAAATCAGGGGTCTACATTTCTGTGGCTCTGTATGTAACCAAATAAGGTCTTCTAAAACCAGAAAATCAGGTCTTTGAGTTGATTTTTATAGGGCTCGGGGATTTCTCAGAGATGCTTTATAGACAAGGAAATGATTGCGGGCGAGCGGCTGCCAGGAATCCAAGTGTGAAGTGTACATAGATTTATGTCGGTGCGCTGAAACAATCGCACAGGACATTCTGGCGGGTATTTATGACTCCTTATGCATTTATGCCACTTCCTAATTAAGGACCGGCAACGAGCAGTTTTTGAATGAACGGTGGAAACTTGATGGATGACTAATCCGCAGGTCAGTTATAAGGAATGTTGCTTTCAGTTATGCAAATGAGGTGCTCACAGTCTCTTCGCTGACCTCTAGCTCTAAATTTTCACGAAGCTCTTCAGTTATAAAAAGTTGCTAACCCGGCCCTAAATAAATATGGGAGCAGGAGTCAGAGGCGTATAGGGAGGAAATGGCGCCCTGGCTCTGGCTTGCTCCAGCACCCCCCCCCCCACTTACTGCATCCGGGCATTATTTGGAACCGGGCTGAGGCCGTCTGGCATTCTCCCAAGCCATGGCAAGGCCCTGGGGGAGGTGCCCTGGCTGTCACCAACCCCCCCAGCCTTGTCGAGGGGCCGGCAGGGCCAGCAACTGCAGGTGACGGCCAGAGTGCCCCCCCCCCCTGGTGCCTAACTGCAGCCCAGGAGAATGTGGCCAGACGGCAACGGCCCAGGGCGCTTCCCCGGAGAGTCCAGCAGTGGGGGGGGGGCAGGATGATTTTGCCCCCCACATGGTGTCCAGGGACATAGAGTGCGCACCAAGTGTTTTCAGAAATTGGGCGGGCTCCTGCCCAGCAGGGCTTCTGATTGGCCACTGAAGATCTGATTAGCTGTGCAAATTTAAATGTTTCCGCTGCAGCTTCTGTCTCGGTATGGATACTGGTCCTTTCTGCTCAATGGTAAAAAGACCAGTGCTCACTTTTTTTGTCCGCACAGCGTGGAACAATAAAGTATGTGCAGCCACCATGGGGTTTTTTCCTGTCATTCTTAGGTCCCTTCTGCACAGCAACTGTATAGTGGGTTGCAGTCATGAAAAAGGAACCCGTTTTCCTGTTTTTGCGTTCACATGCATGCTGTGCAGGCAGCGATCGAAGCCCATGGAAACAACCCAGGTTGCTGTCACACCTTTGCACGGAGATGCATCTCTGGTTTTTTTAATTAGTTCCCACACATGCGTAGCTACAGAGGCATGCAGAAATGAAACCCCCACAGCCATGACAATGTTCCACGATGTTCCACAATACTAAGGTGACCAGATTTTCACGTTTTGAATGAGGGATGCACGCTCATGCGGCCGCAGGAGCGCACTGCCTTTTGGGGCGCTCCCCTGTTTCCCGCCCTGTCACAGGGCGGGAAAAGGGGAGCGCCCCAGAAGGCAGTGCGGCAGCCTTCCAAAAATCGGGAGAATTAAACAACCCTTCAGGACGCGTGACAAATTGCTCAAAAGCAGGACTGTCCCGCCAAAAGCAGGACGCCTGGTCACCTTGCACAATACCAATTTTCATGGTGAGGGGGTGACGCTTAGTGACAAAGTCTACTTATGCTTTGCATACAGAAGGTAAAAAGAGGCAGAAGTGGCAGCAAGGCGGCAGGTAGTGGCAGAGAGCGGCAGGAAGTGGCAGGGGAAGAAGGAAGCAGGGTGGAAGAAGCAGCAGGAAGCAGTGGGGCAGCAGAAAGCAATGGTGAGGTGACAGGAAGTCGGGGTGGTGGGAAGCAGTGGGGGTAGCAGAAGGCAGCGCAGGGCATCAGAAGCAGCAGGAAGCCGAGGTTGTGATATGGACATATAGTTTATGATGTTTTACGCCATTGTATTTAGAATAGAATAGAATAGAATCTTTATTGGCCAAGTGTGATTGGACACACAAGGAATTTGTCTCCGGTGCATATGCTCTCAGTGTACATAAAAGAAAATACATTTGTCAAGAATCATAAGGTACAGCACTTAATGATTGTCATATTTAATCATACAAGTTACATGAGAGTGATTCACTGGGCACCAAGCACTTCAGAAGCTTACTTTAGTTGGAAGAAACGAAACTCATGGGGCAGCCTGACACTGAGTTTTTCAGGTGGTTTGGGGAAACAGGGCCCCACCAAGGAGATAGGGAATTAGCAGAAGCTCACAAATACAGATAAAGGTAAAACAGAAACCAGTAGTTGTTATAGAAACCTTTTACGCAAGGTGTTTTTGACTTAAGTTTCACCAAATAGGGGAATGGGCAAGGTTCAATGGTAAAGGTGGGATGAGACGACCAGGTCTGTACGTCTTCTTGACTCAAACCAACGGTCAGAAGACAAGGAGGGATGTTTGTCAGAGGGTATAAATTATGTTACGCAAGCAACAGCCCCTTGAACCTCCTCCCTGTTGCTAACAGAGGAGAGTTCCCTCTTCTGCGCAGAATTGAATGAAAACAATAAATCTCTGAACACTGAAGAAGCTTTTGGATGGTTATTTTTGTAACCAGTCAGAGCTTTTGCTCTGTGGACAGGACCTTGCCCTGTGCCTATCAGTTGCAGAAGGGAGCTTCAAGGCAGTGGAAAGCAATGGGGGTGGCAGGAAGTGGAGGCAGCAGGAAGTGGCAGGGTTGCAGGAAGGTGTATATGATCCAGGAGGAAGGGAGAGTGGTGTGGGAGGTGATTTTGTGCACCCCACATGACTAAGTGGCCACTGCCCCAGGGACATTTGACCCCATATATCCCCCTGGGCGGTACGCCCCTGCTCTTGCGTGTGTGTTTGTGTGAAGGAAGGTAGCCTCCTTTAGAGCAGGAAGCTTTGCGTTTGCATGAAAAGGAGTATTTGCCCTCCCAACCCTGTTTGAGACTGTACATATTTGTCAGCAAGGGCCCACAGTCCTGAGAACAGAAAAGGAGCCTATGCTAGATTTTCCACCACTTCGTGCCATATGAATGAACGTGGTTTTGTCAGAAATTATGGGCACTGGACCTTTTGTTTTCAATGGGGTGTCTGCAAAGCTATGGAGACCCGGAATATGCACATGCTGCCAATTCTCATATAAAGTCTAAATTTATTCATGCGCTTGAAACAGTCAAAATACAGAAGAAGAAGAAAAAGAAGAAGAAGAAGAAGAAGAAGAAGAGTAGTAGTAGTAGTAGTAGTAGTAGTTTGGATTTATATCCCCCCTTTCTCTCCTGTAGGAGACTCAAAGGGGCTTACAATCTCCTTGCCCTTCCCCCCTCACAACAAACACCCTGTGAGGTAGGTGGGGCTGAGAGAGCTCCGAGGTAATGTAGCTGAGCTCTTCTTGGACCCTTCACTCAGGATCCAGTTTTGTCTAGCATCTCCCAAATTTATGACCTTCAGGGCAATGGGGTTGAATATCTGAAGTGGTGTCTTCTTTTAACTGGTCCGTGTCTAGTCAGACCTGCTCCAAATAGTACAGCCTGTTTATTCCTGAACTCCCACTTGTTTATTCAGTCGACCCTTCTTTCGCAGTCTTTCATCTGTGCGCTATGCATGCTTGGTATGTATGTGATATGAATATGCTAAGCTTATAATGTTTTACGCCATTGTATTTAATCATACAAGTTATATGAGCGTAATTCACGGGGCACCAAGCACTTCAAAAACTTACTTTCGTTGGAAGAAACGAAACTCACAGAGCCACCTGACACTGAGCTTTGATTTGGGAAAACAGGGCCCCTCAGTAGAGATAAGAAGTTAGCAGAACCTCACAAATACAGATAAAGATGAAGTAAAATCTTAGTTGGTATAGAAACCAGTAGTTGTTATAGAAACCTTTTACGTAAGGTGTTTTTGACTTAAGTTTTGCTAAAAATGGGAGTGGGCAAAAGTGTGTGTGTATAAGAGGTGGGATGAAATTACCAAGGTCTGTGCGATCTTCTTGACTCAAACCAATGAGCAAAAAAAAAAGACAGGAGGAGGTATGTTTTTACAGCTATAAATTATAATACACAGACGGCAGCACTCAGAACCTCTACTCTCTGTCACACCTGCTCGACAAAGGAGAGTTCCCCTCTTCTGCGCAGAATTGAAAGAAAACAATAAATTTCTGAACACTGAAGAAGCTTTGGGATGGTTATTCATAACCGGCTATTGCCTTGAGGGCAGGGCTTTTGACCTGTGCCTAACATATGGGCTACATGGCACCATCTTGGCATTACCATTAGAGCAAAATATGGCTGGCACAGCGAGTTTGGGGTAGGAAACACAAGGTGGCCTCTTTGACCAGCCTGGCTGAATAACTTGTCGCTCATATCCTGTATCCGCCTGGGAGCTCTGACCCCCAGTGACAGGCAAACGTGACATCTTTGGTCACCAGTGCTTTAAGATACATGCTCAGTAAAAAAAAGAAGTCAAATAATAAAACAGCAAGACAAGAGAATGGGTGGTTTACGAGGACACGGCCACACACAGAAAGGGGAGACAGCCAAAGCTCAAAAACCATCAATCCATTTTATAGGGTTGCTGGAAAACAGACACTTGTTTTCGATGAGCTGGCCCCAAACCTGATTTTCTAGCAGCGGTAAAGCACCCGGCACATTTCCATTGGCAAACAGGTGTGTTGTTGGAAGTGAAGGACCTCCCACACGAGTACATATGAAGCTGCCTTCTTCAGAATTAGACCATCAATCCATCAAGATCAATTTTGTCGACTCTGGCTGATAGCAGCTTCCTGGGATTTCAGCCAGAGCTCTTTCACAACACCTGCTGCCGGATCCTTTTAACTGGAGATGCTGGGGATTGAACCGGTGATTTTTTGACTGCAAGTAAGGCTTCTTGTCAGAGGCGTTCCTCCCATTGGGCAAAGTGGGCAGTTGCCCTGGGCGCAGCCCTAATGGGAAGCGCAGGTTTTGTTGTACGTAAGGATTTTTTGTATTTTCAGTGTTTTTCCTTTTTTGGCCTGCAGAGGGCGCAGTTCTTAGGCTAGCGGCACCAAAATTTCAGGGATGTTTTGGGAGACTCTCCTGATGCTATCCCCACCCAGGTTTGGTGAGGTTTGGTTCAGGAGTCCCAAAGTTATGGACTCCCAAAGGGAGACCCCCATCCACCATTGTTTCCAATGGGAACTAATAGGAGATAAAGAGGCTACACCTTTGAGGGTCGATAACTTTGGACCCCCTGAACCAAACTTCCTGAAGCCTGGGAAAATTATCATCAGGAGAATCTTTACTGATACCACCAGGTTTTGTGAAGGGGATTTGAGGGTCCAGGGGGGGTCCCAGAAGCTATGGACTCCCAAAGGGGTGCCCCCATCATCCATTGTTTCCAATGGGAGCTAACAGAAGATGGGAGGGCTACAGCTTTGAGGGTCGCATAACTTTGGCACCCCTGAACTAAATTTCTTTCCTGCAACTCTGGGGAATTGTATCATTAGAGAATTATCTTCTAAAAGATACCCTGAAAGTTTGGTGCTGCTGGCTTAACAATTGCACCTGCCAGCAGGCACCATCGCATAAAATTTCCCTACAAGATTTTCCTTTTAAATCCCCCGCCTTTGACAGCATGGATTTTAAGGGAGAATCCCTAGGGTCCCCAATTTAAACATTGAAAGTGAGGCTGTTTTCAGGGTGGGGGAGAATCCAACTCCAAGAATAGCATCACTTCCAATGTTGTTTTAAACTGGGAACTAGATTCTTCAACTTTAAAAGATTGGATTTAAAAGGAGAATCTGGGCTCCCTAGTTTAAACACCATTGAAAATGATGCTGTTTGGGGATTGGATTCCCAGCATCACTTGTTTAAACTAGGGGGGAATGCCCAGATTCTCCTTTGAAACATTGAAAGTGATGCTGTTTCCCCAACCATAAAATGTTTTTCATATAGCAGTAATAAAACATTTTGAAAGCATTTTGAAAATGTTTTCAAAAATTTATTTCTGTTGTGTGGCATGGCTTATTGCTGTGCTCAGATCTGTGAGTTGGGGTATGTTCTATAATGTGATGGTGACTTTGAAACAACCTGGTGGAAAAAATCATTGCTTGGTCACAGTGGGGAGGGTGGCTGCCCATGCCAGGGGTGCCAAACTCCAGTTTGCCCCCTAGATAACGCACTGGGGCGTAGCTACAAGGGGGAGGGAGGGTCGCGGCGTTGCATTGGGCACGCTAGCCTTGGCATACAGAGGGCATCAAACTCAGGTTTTGCCCAGGGCTCCAGTTTGCCTAGTTACGCCACTGCTTCTTGTTCTCCAGAGGCAGCAGAAGAGCTCAAAATGTGGGTGCGTTATGTTACATGGTGTCAAGGTGCTTCAACTACATGCAGTGATGAAGGGAGGGGGAACTGTGCCCAGGGCATGAACTGCCCACGTGCACCCTTTCCTCTCCTCCCTAAAACGCCACGCCCCAAAACACCCCCTGCCCCCGCCTCCCCACAGGACTGCAATGGCGGCGCCCAGGACAAGCTTCCCCAGATGTCCCCATTGCAGCTGCACACCTAACTGCATGCAATTAAAAAAAATCACCCTCACAATCGGTATTACAAGGAAGGTGGAAACCTAGGGCTTCAAAAGTGGAATCCTCTTTATTGGAAGATGATATTCCAAATCAATACAGACTGCTTTTTAATGTTTCTGTCTACTGTTGCAAGAACGTTGTATGTAGGGGTGAGCCCCGCGAACCCAGCAGAGCTTCAGACAGAGCGCAGGAATGCCTGTGCCATCTGGTAACGCCTGGGTTACTGCAGCTCACCTGTCCCCAGGCCCCCGTGAGTCATAGGTCATGAGATGCCTGACTCACTGTCACAAGGTGTCCTGGACATAGGGACAAAGGGGTGCATGCCCCCAGGTATGGATTAGGTCCGGACAGGAACGTTTCCTCTCTCACGTACGCAGCCCCATGAGTCATGTACTGTACAATATTCTCCCACTCTCCCGCCTCCCAACCCGCCTCTCGGCAAACCCTAATAAAAGGTGCCAGGGACCAAACTGCGGCAGAGTTGCCAGATCCACGGATCATGCTTCCTGCCACTGGCTCTCTCCACCGGATGATATCGCTGCGTCTCGCCTCTTCCTTGTGACCCTCGCGGACCGACTTCAGCTGTATGTGCAGAAATGGAAAAATAATCAAATACCAACAAAGGAAGATGGGATACTGACTTTCAATATCCCACCTTCCTTTGTTGGTATTTGATTATCTTTCCATTTCTGCACATACAACGTCCCTGCAGCAGTTGACAGATACCCAGAAATAGCAAAATTAACAACTTTGTTAGGGGACAGTAATACAGAGAAGTTTGCAGAAAACTGGATTATCTATTGAAAAAATATGGTAGAAGAGAAATGCAGGATTTGAGATCTGAAAGAAAACAGCAGAATGAATTAGAATATTAACAATGATTCAGTGTGTAATTGATAAATTGTTTAATTTTATATAGATGCATGAACCTGGAATGGGTTAGAATTAAATAAGGAGATAGCAGGAAGTCACTATATGTTTTCTTTTTTTGTATTTTAAAAAACTTTTATTTTGTATTAATGTAATGTAAGTGGAAGTGTATAGTGGTATAGTGGTATTTTTTATGCTGAGAAAATAAACATTTATTATTTTTTAAAAAGTGGAATCCTCTACAGCGTTCATTTCACATATGGTAGGTCCGCATACACAGAATAATGCACTTTCAATCCACTTTCAATGCACTGTGAAGCTGGATTTTACTGTGTGGAATAGCAAAATCCACTTTCAAACAATTGTGAAAGTGGATTGAAAGTGCATTGTTCTACATGTGTGGAAGGGGGCATAGTGGTGATCTCTGTTGGAGATGTCGAGGTTGGGTCTTTCACATATGGTGGACTTGTAGAAAAAATCAAGAAGTATTGAATAGAAGTACATATGAAAATGCAAAAAAATACTTAAACAAAAGTTTTGTGTTACCGCTAAAACGATGCTATTAGGCGTTTTGCCTGAAAATCTTCCAAAGAAGCTTAATGAACTGTGCTGGCACTTATTAACAGCTGCAAGGTTAATAGTTGCATCCTGTTGGAAAACTGAGAGAGATCTTAGCACAGAACTCTGGGAAGATAGGGTTAGAGAAGATGCTACAATTAACAAATCTGGTAAACAGACAGTCAAAACAAGAGTTTGATGAGAAATGGGAACTGTATTTATTATATGTGGCTGAATTATTTAGAACAATAACAATAGTAAGAATATTAATTTGTTATTGATTAAGATATAAGTAACTGCTTCCTAGATGTTGACAGAGATAAATTTTTCTCTGTTTCTCACAATACTAGAACCAGGGGGCATTCATTGAAAATGCTGGGAGGAAGAATTAGGACTAATAAAAAGAAACGCACTTCTTCATAGCGTGTGATTAGGTGTTTGGAATATGCTGCCACAGGAAGGTGGTGATGGCCACACCTGGATAGTTTTAAAAAGGGCTTGGACAGATTTATGGAGGAGAAGTCGATCTCTGGCTACCAATCTTGATCTTCCTTGATCTGAGATTGCAAATGCTTTAGCAGACCAAATGCTCGGGAGCAGCAGCCGCAGAAGGCCATTGCTTTCACATCCTGCATGTGAGCTCCCAAAGGAGAGCACCTAGGTGAGCCACCTGCGAGGTAGCAGAGTGCTGGACTAGATGGACTCTGGTCTGATACAGCAGGCTAGTTCTTAGGTTCTTATGTTCTTAGATACTTATTGTTGCTTTGGAACCAAAGGTTAGAAGGTAACAAATTTAAAAACAATGTAATGTTCATTCTAAATTATATTAGTTGTAATTTTAAGATCCAATGTGTTAGAGTTAATGAATGCTTGATTTTCCCTGTTTCCCCGAAATATAAACCCTAGCATGATTACCTTTTTCCCACTTGGGATTTTTTGGAGGAAACTTGAAAATATAAACCCTACTTTCCCAAAAATAAAAGCTCTAGTTACAAGATTCCCCGTAAGCAGCTGATCTGATCATGTGTGGGGGCGCAAAATCATGGAAAAAATAAGACATCCACTTGAAAATAAGCCCTAACACATCTTTTGGAGCAAAAAATTAATATAAGACCCACTCTTATTTTCGGGAAAACACGATAGACAGACAGACAAATAGTTAGTTTATGAGTAAGTGCATTTTCTTTTTTCACTTTCTGTACTTCCTTTTCTGTTCTGAATTATATTTCAGAAAGTTAATAAAAATATTATTTTTTTAAAAAGTCATTGTTACCCAAAATACGCTGTCTCCACTTTTAGTTGGGGGAGTTCCATTTCGGAGTCAGAGCTTAGTGAGAGGAGGTAACCAAGATTTGTAACCAGCGTTTACATGGATGGTCCAGATGGCATCTCTTAAATGAGCAGGCTGTGGTATAATTAATATTTTAGTTTTATGAATGAAATTTTAAAAAAGAATGAATGAAAACTGTATATATTAATCAACCATACACATGCAAAAGCTAACTAGAAGAGAAGGGAGAAAGTTAGATATGGTTTCAGTCATGGGTGATAGTTACCAGACTTTCAGTTACCAGACTTGGGGGGGAGTAATTAGGACTAATAAAAGGAAACACTTCTTCACGCAACGTGTGATTGGTGTTTGGAATATGCTGCCACAGGAGGTGGTGATGGCCAGTAACCTGGATAGCTTTAAAAGGGGCTTGGGCAGATTTATGGAGGAGAAGTCGATTTATGGCTACCAATCTTTATCCTCTTTGATCTCAGATTGCAAATGCCTTAACAGACCAGGTGATCGGGAGCAACAGCCACAGAAGGCCATTGCTTTCACATCCTGCATGTGAGCTCCCAAAGGCACCTGGTGGGCCACTGCGAGTAGCAGAGATTTGGACTAGAGGGACTCTGGTCTGATCCAGCTGGCTTGTTCTTATGTTCTTATGTTCAGAGGGGAGGTCCAATGAAAGCGGCCGCTGAAAAGGAAAAGGAGCCCCCATGGAACGTGTGGCTGTGGGCACGGATCCAAAAACATGCACACCCACACACTGACAACTGCCACAAGACTAATATTTATAGTCAGAAATGGGTCTTGAAGCAGTATGAGGTAAGCTGGCAGGTAAGTTGGCACAGAGCCCTGATTAAATCACCTCAGGGCGAGAAAATGGAGATAAGCTAACCCCATTGTTGACCCAAGCGCCAACTTGCGCCATGGGAAAAATACAGCTTCCAACGTCTTTTCACCCCATCCTTTGACACACAAGGCAGAGATCCTGAAATCTCCGGGGAAACGCCATTTTGTCTGTGCCCCTTTGGCCCCGGGTCACTTAGCCCGGTTTCATGTGGAGAATGAGAAGTCAAACCCGGTTCTCCAGATTACAACCGCGTGCTCTTAACCCAGTGGGTGGGATCCAAAAATTTTAGTAACAGGTTCCCCATAGTGGTGGGATTCAAACAGTGGCGTAAGCGCCAATGCAAGGGCCTGGGCGGGGCACGACTAGTGAGGGGCCGGGCATTCCGAGAGCGGGGCATTAATAATTTCTCTGTTACTGAAAAAAACTCTTACTGTAAAAAAAAAGTTCCCTAATTTCAAACAGGTATCTTTCTGTCCATAGATTTTAAACTCATTATAGCAAGTCCTATAGAGTCTACTGCCAACA
The DNA here is from genome assembly GCF_021028975.2 of Sphaerodactylus townsendi. Lineage (NCBI taxonomy): Eukaryota > Metazoa > Chordata > Lepidosauria > Squamata > Sphaerodactylidae > Sphaerodactylus > Sphaerodactylus townsendi. Next base: position 54,630 of record NW_025950407.1, read on the forward strand.
GAAACAACTAACTTCTCCTCTAATTGACTGCCTGTCAAATACTTAATACTTTCAAATACTTAATTTTGTTTCTAGCAATCCAAAGAAGGGAGACTTTCCTTAAAACAAAGGAACTTTACCATATTTCTAAAGAGCATAGTGTTTAAAGAACAGCCCAACAAGGAGAATTATCCCGTTTTCTACCTTAGCTAACCAGCCACCATAGGAAACAACGGGACTTCTATGATTTTTTGGACCCTATTAGTATGGGATTTCTAGCGGAAGAAAGCAGACCCAATTAGTAACCCGCTCGTGGCACACACAAATAATTAGTAACCCCCTCTTGGGAACTGGTGAGAACCTGCTGGATCCCACCTCTGTTTTAACCACTACATCATGCTTGGAGGGTGAGGGCAAAGTTGCCCTGGTGGCTAGCTCCCACTGGCTACAGGCTACAACGGCAAAGGACGCCACTCAAGTGATGACTGTAACAATCAACTGTAAGTAGGAGGGAAAGGCCCAAACTGTCCTCAAACAGATTGGTTTTTGATACCCACCCACTACATTCAGTAATTCTGCAGCCCCTTCCTTGGCTGTGCCGCAGAGCTCCAGAATCATTAAGACCACCCCAGCATGATCTTCTGAGAGGTTTAAGCTTCTGTCGACTGTTATTTAAGAAATGAAGCATGTTTGATTGTCCCGAGCCCCCAGATCCCCTGCAAACTTCTCCCCCCTCCAAACTTCTCCCCCCTCCTGGCCGGCCGCAGGCGAAGGATGCGCCTGCCCTGCTGCTTGCAGGGCAGGCAGGAGGCTGGGCCCGCGGCGCGGCCTGGCCGGCCGCGGGTGAGGGATGCACCTACCCTGCTGCTTGCAGAGCCCCGGGTGAAAGATGGGCCAGCGGCAAACGGCTCATGGAAAAACACCGCCAGGAACGAAAGCGGCCGGAAGAACGCATCGCGGCCTCCACGAGCCGCATGGGTTCCCGAAACCCCTAAGGGCACAAAGAAGAACATAGCAATCTTATAGGTCATAATCAAGATTTTCTCTCCCGCTGCCGGGGTACCCATATTCGAATTTTGCTACTGAAGCTTGCTGGGTGGGCTAGGGCTAATCATACAAACCTACCCCTCAAGACAAGCGAATGATTGTTTTGGGTCCCTATTGGGGAACACAGCAGGGTACAATTGACTAAAGTAGGCTGTCAGGGCCAGTGGCGTATCTGCAATGGGTACAGGAGGGTCAAATGACCCCTGGTGCAACAGCGGAGGGGGGGTGCAAAATCACCCCCATCTCCCTCCTCTCCCGTGCTGACCCGGTTCGGAAGACAGAGCCAGCCTGCTTTGTCTTTAGGCGTCTGAGGAGGGCAGGAGGCGGCCTGCAGGGAGGCCAGGGGGCGGCTCGGAGGGGCATTTCTGATGAGCGCTGCAGCAGTAGGCCGGCCCAGGAGCTGATCTGCCGCTGTGGTGCCTGTCCGAGCTACCTCCGAGCCCCACCCTTGAGCATGGGGGCACAGGGAGGTGCCTGGAGGAGGTGTTGTCCCTGGGTGCCATTTCCTCCCGATACGCCTCTGGTCGGGACCATATCATTCTGGTCTTGGCCTATCTACATTGGCTTCAGATTTGTTTCAGGTGTTGACGTTAACATACAAAGCCCTAAACAGCTTGGGTACTGCCCACCTGAAAGAGCACCCTGTGCCTGAATGTACCTGCCCTGGCACTGAGGGCTCAAAGGGAGGCACTCCAGATGGCATCCCCTCCAGCTAATATGTGGGGGTAGGGGTGCATGGGAGGACTGACTGTCCCCATGGTATGGAATACACCCCCCTTGGATATTCACCAGGCATCTACCTGTTATGGGTTTAGGTGCATGGCAAAGACTTTTCTGTTCACCTGGACATTCACCTGGACTAGCTTCTTCTGAAAGTCACCTCTACAGCTGATGTTCTCAGGGGTCGATTCCGCACTTGGGTTATTGACCTAAGTTCAAGCTGCGTTCGACCGAAGTGCTCCACACAACCACTGGGATCGACGTGGTTTTGTACCAGCTTCGCCCCTGTAATGGTCAAATTTCCGACTCCAGTTGGGAACTACTACTTTTTCAGGGAACCATGCTCGAACTCAGCTCGATTCCAGTAAAGTGTGGAATCTCTGGTGCCAGGAGTCCCCGATTCAGCCAATCACAGCTGAGTGTTTCGGGCACGTGTACAGCTGGCCAATCAAAAAAACGCCACCTTCGTCCCTCCATTCCTGTGGCAGTTTTAAATAGCGATTATTAATGAGGATATAAGCGGAACATGGCCGTAGAACAGTAGCCAATCGGAACGGAGCAGCGAAGAGGCACAGGATGATTCCGCCCTCCGAGCTGGGATCAAGCTGGTTGCAGTGGGGAACAACAATGGCTTCGACCTAGGTCAGTACCCTTCTCAGGGAACTGGGTCGAACCTATTTTACTCGTGTGCAGAATAGCCCAGGGTGCCAGTTCCGGGTGTTCTGTTCCACTTCCTCCCACAAATTCCTGGGCAGCAGATCTGAACAAATTCAAGTCTCGGGCAGCCTTACTGTGGGTACGGAGAGGAGAAATGCCGTCTGGGTCTTAAGTTCATGCCTTGAAGATCGTGGGCAGGTGCGAAGAGCAAATCTTGTCGGGATGCTGAAATAGGCTGGCGTGTTTGCAAAAAAAAAGGAATGTCCTTGTCACAACTTGAGCCGGCCGGTGCTTGAGTCAGGGAGCGGGCCTCACCCTGCTCTTGCAAACAGAAGGAAAATGTGGCATGCAGGAAATATTATTCGGCTTATTACAACTGAAATGTCACCACATCATTTTACTGGCGTGGCCATGAAATGTGGTTTGGGAATGTTTAACAACTTGGTCACCTGAACTGAGAACGGGGAGGAAAGCCAGATACCAAATTGACGTACTTCAGTCGTTTCTGTTTTTTTTTCTGGAGGAAATTCTGTGTTCTGGTTTATTCCGCTCCCCCAATTGCTTGTTAACTTCCTATATGTCCCACATTTTTTTATCAGGGATGCTTGGGAATCTCTGTCTACATAAAATATCAAGACAAAGACAAAATGCCTGATCCACAAAATATAACTGTAGACCTGTGTGCAGAGATACATTGTCGAGCAGCCATGCAGAGCCAGAGTGGGGTAGTGATTAAGAACCAGGGGGCATCCACTGAAAATGCTGTGGGGAAGAATTAGGACTAATAAAAGGAAACACTTCTTCACGCAACGTGTGATTGGTGTTTGGAATATGCTGCCACAGGAGGTGGTGATGGCCACTCACCTGGATAGCTTTAAAAAGGACTTGAACAGATTTATGGAGGAAGTCGATCTCTGGCTGCAATCTTGATCCCTCCCTTGATCTGAAGGTGCAAATGCCTTAGCAGACCAAAGGTGCTCAGGAGCAGCAGCAGCAGAAGGCCATTGCTTTCACATCCCTGCACCATGAGCTCCCAAAAAAAGGCACCTGGTAGGGCCACTGCGAGTAGCAGAATGCTGAAGACTAAGATGGACTCTGGATCTGATCCAGTCAATAGGAGCTCTTTTTCATTATGTTCTTATGTCCTGGAAAGAGCAGCCTGACCCGTAACTGGGTTTTATTCTCTCTCCCACTCCTCCCGTGAGCGAAGCGGACTTTAATCCGAGGAGAACTGGGTTCAATTCCCCCACTTTTTCCATATGAAGCCCTTGTTGGAGTGATGACCTCTCAAGAACTCTCCTCAGCCCCACCTGCCTCCTACAAAGGAATTGCCTGTTTGGCAGATTAGAGGAAGGAAAGGAATTTGTAAATCGCTTTCAGACTACTTTCAGTTGGGAAGAGTGGGATATAAATCCAAATCCTCTCTTCTTCAATAAAGAGAAAGCAAACCAGTTTGTCAGCCTGCAATTATAAACCAACACCATGTTTAACAATAAAACTCCTACCATTTGATGTTCACTGAACTCCATGTTGTTTCCAGATAGCCTTATGAAATTGCGGTCTCCATCTAACCGTGTCCAACCTGGATCTAGCAACCCCAACCCTTTCCCCCTCCATCTGTGGTGGGGGGGATCTGGCAATCTCAGGATCATGAGAAATAATAGAATCACAAAGTTGGAAGAGATCCCAAGGGCCATCAAGTCCAACCCCCTGCCACGCAGGAACACACAATCAAAGCACTCCTGACAGATGGCCATTCAGCGTTTAAAAACCTCCAAAGAAGGAGACTCCACCACCCTCCGAGGTAGTCCATTCCACTGTCGAACTGCCCTGACAGTCAGGAGGTTTTTCCTGATGTTTAGGTGGGATCTCTTTTCCTTCACCTTGAACCCATGACTCCTGGTCCCAGTCTCTGGAGCCGCAGAAAACAAGCTTGCTCCCTCACCAACATGACATCCCTTCAAGTATCTAAACATGGCTATCATGTCACTTCTTAACCTTCTCTTCACCAAATTAAAATCCCCAGCTCCCTAAGTCTCTCCTCGTAGGGCATGGATTCCAGACCTTTGGCCATTTTGGTCGCCCTCCTCTGGACCTGTTCCAGCTTGTCAATGTCCTTCTTGAATTGTGGTGCCCAGAACTGTACACAATGGCTGAGGGTTTGCATTCCTTTGTCATTTATGAGAGGTCGACATAAAATAGATCTTCTGGATTCGATCAAAGTCCAGCATCTTGTTGCCATCAGTGACCAGTGTTTTCAGGAAGTCAGGCAGCACACAACGATACAATTAGACCTCGTATATAACGTTATAGGTTGACACAGTGAACTGTAAAATTTACAGTTTCAAATGAGCCGTTGTGCGCTGGGTAGAAGTTAGAGTGTCAGGCTGGGATCCAAGAGACCCGTGTCCAAGTTTTACTCTATTGATTGATTGATTGATTGATTGATTGATTGATTGATTGATTGATTGATTGTATTTGTATACCGCCCTCCCCGAAGGCTCAGGGCGGTTTCCAACAAAATAAAAATTTAAAACATCATATATATAAGTTAATTAAAATACATAAAATACATACATAAAATATTAAACTAGAGATGGCATCAGCTATTCTATTCCCCCTTTTATGAACCCACGGGAGGCCAGATGTTTGCTTTTTATCGCGGTTGATATCATCCCGGCTGGCCAAACGCCTGGCGGAACAGGTCCGTTTTACAGGCCCTGCGGAAACTTTGTAAATCCCGCAGGGCCCTGATCTCCACCTGGAAGCCTGTTCCACCAGGTAGGGGAGCCACTTGCAGAGCTGTAAAAGCACCTGGCCCTTGCTAAGAGCCAGCCAGTGAGATAATACCCATGGGGCCAGGGATTACACCAGTAGGTCAGCCTCTGATGAAACGGAGGGGCCTAGAAGAAGGCGATATAGGAGGCGGTCCCTATAGATATGCACGGGGTTAAGGCGGCCGAATGGCTTTAAAAGGTCAAAACCAAAACTTTAAACATGACCCGGTACTCGATGCGGCAGCCAGTGCAGTTGGTATAGGACGGGAGTAATCCGATCCCTCGCTGTTGCTAGGAAAGGAGTCTGGCTGCCGCGCATTCTGTCTGAAGTTTCCAGTTTCGGATCATGGCCAAAGGTAACCATGGCGTAGAGCTTGAAGTTACAGTAGTCTAATCTAGAGGTGAAGCCGTGGCATGGATCACAGTGGCCAGATCAGAGCGAGGAGAGATCACGGGGCCAGTTGCCGTGCCTGCACTTCAGATGGTAAAAAAAGCTGCCTGGGCTGTGTCTGGGTGACCTGGACCACCAATGATAGAGATGGATCCAGAGTCACCCCAGGCTCTTGGCGGTCAAAGTTAGTTTTAACGTCTCGCCAAGAATTGGTGGAGGCAGAGCCAAAGGCCACCGGACACTCCCCGGCTCAGCCACAGGACCTCCGTCTTAGTGGGATTCAACTTCAGCCGACTTGCACTCAACCAACCAGCCACAGCATCAAGACAAGCGCTGGAGAGCATCAGGGGCCGAGGTCGGGCTGCCCTCCATTGTGAACAAGAGCTGGGTGTCATCAGCGTATTGGTGACACCGCGGCCCAAAACTCAGAACTAAGGCTAGCCAGGGGGTGCATATAGATATTAAAAAGCAGCGGGGAGAGTATCGCTCCTTGCGGCACCCGACACATAACGGGGCGACGCTTGGAGATCTCACCCCCCGATGCCACCTGCTGTCCCCGATCTCGGAGGAACGAGATCAGCCAATTTAAGAGCTGAATCTCGGACCCGATACCACCAGCGGCGAAGGCGGTGGATAGCCAAAGGTAAATAGAGTGGTCTACCTCATGCTCCGAGCCTTTCTGGCGGTGAGATCTAACAACACCAACAGTGCCGAACCGCCTCTGTCCAAGTGTAGTCGGAGGTCGTCCACAACAGTGACCAGCACTGTGGTGCTAGGAAGATCCCTGGGAGCTTTAGGCCAATCAAGCTCACATTCATCTTAACCCACCTTGCAGGATTGTTGTGAGAATATAGCAGAGGGAGGGGAGACCCACATACACCACCTTGCTCTCTCTAGAAAAATGACAAGAGAGTTTAAAATGTACTAGGTAGGCCGTTTTCACATGGTCCAAATATTCCAGGATGAGCAAGTGAGCAACACCCGGTTCGTGCAAGTTTTGCACAGGGTTTCCATAATTAACTTCAAAAAAACAGTGGCGTAGGAGGTTAAAGAGCTGCGTGTTAGCCATCCCTGAAATCTGGAGGAACCCGGGTTTGATTCTGGCAGCTCTGCCGCCCTGAGGCTCGCGGGGAGGAGGAGGGCTTGTCTGGGAATTCAGATTGGCCTGCGCAACACTCCACCACACCACGCCAGCTGGGTGACCTTGGGCTAGTCACAGCTTCTCGGAGCTCTCTCAGCCCCACCTACCTCACAGGGTGTTTGTTGTGAGGGGGGAAGGGCAAGGAGATTGTAAGCCCCTTTGAGTCTCCTAAAGGAGAGAAAGGGGAGATAGAAATCCAAACTCCTCCTCCTCCTCCTCCTCCTCCTCCTCCTCCTCTTCCTCTTCCTCTTCCTCTTCCTCTTCCTCTTCCTCCTCCTCTTCTTCTTCTTCTTCTCCTCCTCCTCCTCCTCCTCCTCCTCCTCCTCCTCCTCCTCCTCCTCCTCCTCCTCCTCCTCCTCCTCCTCCTCCTCCTCCTCCTCCTCCTTCTTCTTCTTCTTCTTCTAAGTGGCCCTGCCCCGGTTTTGCCTGGGATTTTCAAAAATTGGCCAAAACAGACACTGGCCACCTGAGCTGGTGTGGAGAGCTGTGTTAAATATAAATAACAAAACATATGACATCAGTGGTATTATTTGACCTCCTGAAAGTGTCCCTGGACCCAGTGGTTCCCCTGAGCTGCCCCCATAACACACAGCTGGGACTGGAATGAATGGGCTGGAAATAACACCCCCCCCCCCCTCAGTGTGGTGTAGTGGTTTAGAGCAGTGGATTCTGGGCTGTATCAATAGAAGTATAGTGTCTAGATGGAGGGATGTAATTGTACCTCTCTGTTCTGCGTTGGTTAGACCTCACCTGGAATATTGTGTACAGTTCTGGGCACCGCGATTCAAGAAGGATATTGACAAGCTGGAACGGGTCCAGAGGAGGGCAACCAAAATGGTCAAAGGTCTCGATTCCATGTCCTTTGAGAAGCAGCTAAGAGAGCTACATGTGTTTAGAGAAGGTTTCGTCTGGAGAAGGTCCTGAAGGTTTCTCCTGTAAGGAGACTCCTAGTGGCTTACAAACTCCTTCCTTTCATCTCCCCATAACAAATGGAGGAGAAGTCGATCTATGGCTACCAATCTTGATCCTCCTTGATCTCAGATTGCAAATGCCTTAGCAGACCAGGTGCTCAGGAATAGCAGCAGCAGAAGGCCCTTGCTTTCACCTCCTGCACGTGAGCTCCCAAAGGCACCTGGTGGGCCACTGCGAGTAGCAGAGAGCTGGACTAGATGGACTCTGGACTAGATGGACTCTGGACTAGATGGACTCTGGTCTGATCCAGCAGGCTAGTTCTTATGTTCTTAAATACTTTGCAAGGAAGATGGGGCCGAAAGAGTTCTGAGAGAACTGTGATTAGCCCAAGGTCAGCCAGTAGGCTTCATGTGGAGAAGCAGGGAAACAAACCCGAATTACCAGATAAGACTCCGCCGCTCACGTGAAGGAGTGGGGAATCAGACTCTCAGATTAGAGCCCACCAGCTTTTAACCACTACACCTTGCTGGCTTTCCAGGGGGATGCATGTACTCTATGCCTTGCAGTGGGCTATGAGCATGCCCAGTCCTTACGAGAAAATTTATTTGGGTTACTTCTGCTCAAAATCTATGAATGAATGCTTTCCTTCCTAACTGTGGAGAGGCACGTATGAGGAAAACTACATTTTCTGAGCATGACTGCACCTAATGTATTTCTGGATTGGCATGATTATTTTTAGAAGGATTCTAAAACAGTTACTCATGATTGCAACACTTTCTGCCAACGGCACCCATGAAACGCTAACATCCTTCTTCCTTTTCAGTTTTTTTTAGGGGGTGGTGGAGGATTTTTATCTCCCATTCCATGCCAGGATTAATTTCTGTCCGGTTTGCAACGATAACGACAAAGGACCCCAAACGCCAACACGAACGTTGTGTTTGTTCGTTTAATCTTTTGATGCCGCCGGGTGACGCGGGAGGGCCTTGGCTCTCCATTGAGCAATTTCGGGGAAAAGAAGGTTTCGCTTTTCTACCCTAACATGTCGAAGAGGGAATCGAAAGTATCTCAAGATTCCTGGAGGGTTTCTGTTCTTGTGCACGGAGACGGTGTATTTGCAGAGGCCTGGGCGTGGGGCTGAGAGCGGCTTTCCTGTTGAACCGTTAAAACCGCATATTCTTTTTGGGCACCTGGGTCCAAGGGTGTGGGTGGGCAAGCAATATCTCCCACAAACCCTCTTTTGCAGAGGAACTGTTTCTAGGGTTGCCAACTTCCATTTGACACTGATGTGAGACATGTAGAGGATTCTTCTCTCTTGACAATTGGGAGAGTAGCACAGGGGTTTACAGTGTAACCGGAAAAAAACATATTTGAAAATTTATTTGACATTTTCTTTTTTTGAAGCCAGAAAAAAATCTATTTAAAATATCTACCCAATCCGGAGGTGGCATTGCCTTTGATGTGTGTGTCAATTATTTGCAATTATTACCGTTATTGTAGGGGGAAAAGGAGGACCCTAATAATTACTGTCCAGTCAGCTTGACATCAATACCTGGGAAGATTCTGGAGCAGATCATTAGACAGATGGTCTGCCAGCACTTAGAAGGGAATACTGTGATCCCCAAAAGTCAGCATGGGTTTCTGAAAAACAAGTCATGCCAGACCAGTGTTGTCTCTTTTTTTGATAGAGTGACAAGCTTGGTAGATGAAGGGAAGGCTGTGGGCGTAGCATACCTTGATTTTAGTAAAGCTTTTGACAAGGTGCCCCATAATATTCTTGGAAGTAAGCTGGTGAAATGTGGACTAGACAATGCTACTATTAGATGAATTTGTAATTGGTTGATTGATCGAACTTAAAGGGTGCTCATCAATGGCTCATCTTCATCCTGGAAAGAAGTGACGAGTGGGGTGCCCACAGGGTTCTGTCCTGGCCCCAGTTCTATTCAATATTTTTATCAACGATTTGGATGATGGAATAGAGGGCACACTGATCAAATTTGCAGACAGCACCAAATGAGGAGGGGTAGCTAATACCCCAGAGGACAGATGACGAATTCAAAATGACCTGGGCAGATAAGAGAGATGGGCCAAAACAAACAAAATAAACTTCAACAGAGATAAATGTAAGATTCTATACTTAGGCAGAACAAATGAAATGCACAGATATAGGTTGGGGGACACCTGGCTTGAAGACACTATATGCAAAACAGATCTGGGAGTCTTAGTAGACCATAAACTAAACATGAGTCAGCAGTGTGAATGTGGTGACCAAGAAAGCCAATGCGATCTGGGCTGTGTCAATAGGAGTATAGTGTCTAGATCGAGGGATGTAATTGTAGCTCTCTATTCTGCACTGGTTAGACCTCATCTGGAATATTGTGTACAGTTCTGGGCACCACAATTCAAGGAGGATATTGACAAGCTGGAATGGGTCCAGAGGAGGCAACCCTTGTTTTCGGCTGCCTCAGAGACTCACAGATTCTCAAGGATTCAAGGTGCAGGAAAAGAGATTCCACCTAAACCTTAGGAAGAACTTCCTGACTGTCAGGGCTGTTTGACAGTGGAATTCATTGCCTTGGAGAGCGGCGGAGTCTCCTTCTCTGGAGGTTTTTTAAGAGAGGCTGGATGAACGTATGTCAGGAGTCGTTTGATGGTGTGTTCCTGCATGGCAGGGGGTTGGACTGGATGGCCCTTGGGGGTCTCTTCCAACTCTATGATTCCACGATTCTATGATTCTACAAGTCTGAATTACTTTCTACTGTTGAGATATTTGTGAATTTGTATGCCGCATCGTTTTTGTTGTACAATTTTGCCCAGCTTTATGTAGAGGCAATTTTCAAAGGATTCTTGTTTTCATCCAAGGTATTATATAAACTAATCGTTTTGAGGCTGTTTCCAAGTTGACTCTCAATTGTTCAAGGCTGGTGTATACATTTGGTGCAGAGGTGTTCCAGGTAAACCTCCAACTGTTATAACTGTTGTCCAGGAGACAGGGATCAGTTCTCCTGGAGAAAATGGTTACTCTGGCACTTGGACTCTATGGCACTGAAATCCCTCCCCCCTTCTCCAAACCACGCCCTCCTCAGGCTCCACCTCCAAAATCTCCAGGTATTTCCCAACCTAGAGCTGGCTACTCGATCTGATTCTGACCTTCGGTAACCCATCGCCCCTATTTTGAGCATTTGGGGATCTCTTCTGAAAATGTTGCCATTCTGGTATTCCTGGAATGCAACGGCCTTCCTATGATCGCCAGAAATAAAACTCTAAGGCCAGCTTGGCGTAGTGGTTAAGAGCAGGTGCACTCTAATCTGGAGAACCGGGTTTGATTCCCCGTTCTGCCACTTGAGCTGTGGAGGCTTATCTGGTGAACCAGGTTAGCTTGTGCACTCCAACACGTGCCAGCTGGGTGACCTTGGGCTAGTCACAGTTCTTCAGAGCTCTCTCAGCGCCACCCACCTCACAGGGTGTTTGTTGTGAGGGGGGAAGGGAAAGGAGCTTGTAAGCCACCTTGAGTTTCCTTACAGAAGAGAAAGGGGGGATATAAATCCAACAATTCTTCTTCTTCTTAAAGCACAGCAGAGGGTTGTTCTTAATCTGTGCCCCACCTCTGGGTAGTATGAAGCTTGGCCATCGTCAGAAACAGGAAGAGGCACAGAGTGGGCCTTTGATTTGATCCACAGGACAATTCTGACAAGGTCTCACAACATCTCTTCAGCTAATATTTTGTCAACAACATGGCTCTTTAACCACAGGTCATTGCGGCAATAAAGGCAGCGCAACTCCGAGCAAGACAGAGCAACGTGGCCATAAAAACAGCAGCCGGTACCTCGGGGAAAGGCAGCAAATCTTTAGGGGCGTTATCTGTCAGAGCCACTGTGAGAAAGGGCTGTGGGCTCCGGTTGCAACTGGAATAATCCTATAATAAAAGTGACATGAGTCACCAGTATCTCTAAATAGAAGCTAAAATTGCAGCACAAAGGAAGGCAGTGCTTGGGTGAGTGGAGGCTATGGTACAGGAATTCCCATTGCAATCAGGAAGGTGTGCGATAGCTTGTCAAACACCTGCCTTAGAGAAAGGTGAAATAGGTATTCTGTGGGGTGGGAAGTGCCATCCATTTGCAGATGACTTCTGGTGTCCCAGTAGTAGTAGTAGTAGTAGTAGTAGAAGAAGAAGAAGAAGAAGAGGAGTAGGAGGTGGAGGAGGAGGAGGAGGAGGAGGAGGAGGAGGAGGAGGAGGAGGAGAAAGAGCAGTTTGGATTTATACCCCCTTTCTCTCCTGTAAGGAGACTCAGGGTGGCTTGCAAGCTCCTTTCCCTTCCTCTCCCCATAACACACACCTTGTGAGGTAGGTGGGGCTGAGAGAACTGTGACTAGCTCAAGGTCACCCAGCTGGCACGTGTTGGAGTGCACAAGCTAATCTGGTTCACCAGATAAGCCTCCACAGCTCAAGTGGCAGAACGGGGAATCAAACCCGGTTCTCCAGATTACAGTGCACCTGCTCTTAACCACTACGCCAAGCTGACCTTAGAGGTTTATTTCTGGTGATCATAGGAAGGCAGTTGCATTCCAGGAATACGATGTAGGAGTGCGGAAACACATCTGGTTCACCAGATAAGCCTCCACCACTCATGTGGAGGAATGGGGAATCAAGCCTGGTTCTCCAGATTAGAATCCACCTGCTCTTCACCACTACACCACACTGGCTCTGTAGGATTTTCAAGGCAAGAGATGAACACAGAACATGGTTTGCTGTTTCCTGCTCCTACTTTTTAAAATAGATTTTAAAAAATTTCTCAACATACAAAAAACCCACATATGCACTTTCACCCTATCCTTACCTTAATAAAAAACACAAACATGAAATACAAAAGAACACACACACACACACAAAATTAAAACACAACTCTTACAATAACTGGACTCCACCTGTTATAACCAACTAGAGTACACCCCATAACACCATATAATGACTTCCCGCTATTTCTAATCCATCCTAGGTTCATGCATTTATTTAAAACGGAACAATTTATCAGTTACACGCTTTATCATTTCAATCTGCTGTTTTTTTTAAAAAAAATCTCAAATCCTGCAATTATTTCTCCTCTACCATATTTTGTCAATAGATAGTCCCTATGAAGTTTTTCTGCAAACTTCTCTATATTACTGTCCCTTAGTATACACTTTCGCACCACCCCCACAAAACAAAAATATGAAATACAGCAAAGAAAAATAAACACACACAAAATTACACCAAATAATGACTTCCCACTATCTCATTATCTAATCCATCCTAGGCTCATGCATCTATTTAAAATTAAACATTATCATTACTAGTACTCTCATTCAATCTGCTGTGTTCTTTTAAATCTCAAATCCTGCAATTATTTCTGTTCTACCGTATTTTTTTCAGTAGATAGTCCGTAAAAGGTGGTCTCCCATCCAAGTAATTAATGGCTTGATGTAAATCCATTGATTGTTATTTATAGGGATTTTAAGTATGATTTTAGGCTTTATGCCATTGTAAGGTGCCGTGGGCCCTTTGTGGGTAATGTAGTGTATAAACAAACAAACAAACAAACAAACAAATAAATATAATTGCTGCGTCAACCTGGCAGAGCATCTGTGTCTTACAGGCTCTGTGGAATTATAATAAATCCTGCAGGGCCCAGGTCTTACTAGACGAGAAGAAGTAAAAAAGAGTTTGGATTTATACTCTGCCCTTCTCTCCTGTAAGGAGACTCAAGGCAGTTTACGAACTCCTTTCCCTCCCTCTCTCCACAATGGACACCCTGTGAGGCAGGTGGAGCCTAGAGAATTTGGAAAGAACCATGATTATTCCAAGGTCACCCATCAGGCTTCATGTGGAAGAGTGGAGAAATGAACTTGGTTCACCAGATTAGAGTTTGTCACTTATGTGCATGAGTGGGGACTCAAACCCAGTTCTCCAGATTAGAGTCTACCTGCTCTAAACCACTAAACCACAGACAAAACATAGGGGCATTTGGTTGCAGCGACCGTTAAACCCTTCTCACATTTCCGTCAAATGTTCAAGGCGGATCGGCCACCCTTTCTCTGGAATAGCTGCTAGCCAGCCATCTGTGTCCACATTTAGCATTGTGAGTGGAGGCTGTGTGGCAAGCCGGCCGTTTGTGTTTTGACAACACAGGGAGAATTAATTTAGCCCGGGACGAGGCACAGCTTCGAAACTTTCCACCGAAGAATGTTTGTCATGCGATCCGTTTAACGTGCTTCTGAAACCTACTCAGAGAGGGCCGGCCTCTGTGTTTCGGAGGCTTTCTGTGGTTTCAGGATGAGAAGGGTCTTTCCAAACATCTCGCATGGGAGAGGAATGACGGAAACCTTCCTTTGGTGGGCAAATTATGAGCCTGCCACTGAACCATGAAAGAAGACTTTTGTTAGCTTTGCTGCTTATAAACGGAGATGCCAGAAACCGAACCGAGGGCCTTCTGTATGGCCATTTACTCGCGGTCCAAATATCCCGGAATGGGCAAGTGAAATATCCCAGTTTGTGCAAGTTTTCCACACGGTTTCCTGTGCTAAAGTGGGCCTGCCCTGGTGTTCCCCCGTGATATTTCCCTTAGCTCGGGATTTTCAAAAACCGCCAAAACGGCAATTTTTTCGAATATCCAGGGGTGACCCTGCTGACATGCAAACACCACCAGAGCAGAACCGGTTTATTTTTCCCGCCTCGCCGCTCTCAACCAATCAAGAGGTTTGCACACGCAGGGATGCACTTGCAGTGTAAATACAAAAGACCCAGGTTTATGAGGAACAAACTGGAGTATTACTTCCCGGTTCTAACTCGGCTCCTGGAAAGAAATGGGCGGCTATGCGGAGGGAGAAACAGGGATAAAATAGACCTAGGTTTAAAAAAACCTGTAGGCACACAAGTATAATTTTGCCATGCGGAAACAGCCTATTTCCACCAAATAAGCTATGCCCCTTCCCAACTCAACTTACTTATCAGTGTTTTTTTCCGTACGACCAAAATAAGACGTAACAATCTCATTTTTTGTCTGAATAGCATTTTTGCGTCCTCAGGATTTGTGCTGTGCAGATTTGAATCCTGTTACTTTGGAGTCAGGACTGGTTTGTATATAATTTTTACAATTTTTTCCATTATATATACCCTGTTTCCCTGAATATAAGACATTCCCGGAAAATAAGACGTAGTAGAATATATACCCTGTTTCCCCGAATAGAAGACATCCCCTAAAAATAAGACATAGTAGAGCTTTTGCTAAAGCGTGAAATATAAGGCATCCCCCGAAAGTAAGACATAGCAAAGTTTTTGATTGGAAGCATGCCCGATGAACAGAACACAGAAAAATAAGACATCCCCTGAAAATAAGACATAGTGCATCTTTGGGAGCAAAAATTAATATAAGACACTGTCTTATATTCGGGGAAACACGGTGTGTGTGTGTGTGTGTGTGTGTGTGTGTGTGTGTATATATATATATATATAAAACAGGATACACACACACACACACACACACACACATACATCTGATGATTCTTAGCCTTTTTAAAATCGTTTTTATTGTATTATTGATGGGATTTGGCAAGTGCCAGTCACACAATCCAGTAATGAAGGAGTTAATTGTTGCATACTAATTAGTTAGTGAGGTCAGATGTCAGTGACCAGGTAATTGATACCTATTGGTTGGGTGGGCTACATGCAGGTCTGCACGTAGGCTTTAGATATATCTTCTTTGTGTTGCACTCTGCACGTGGTCAGTTTCAGTCTGTCTGTAGCTTAGTAGCCATGTAATAGTCTAAGCAGCAAGCTGGCTGTTGGTGCTAGCTAGTAAGAAAGACGTTTATTGTTTTTCTTCCAAGTTTCCCTTCCCTGTAGTAAGTAAACTTTATTTCAGTAAAGCAACTGGTCTCTGCCTCATTATTGCATTAACTCTGCTAATTAAGTATTTGTCCACCCGACAATTGTGTATTAACTTATTTGCAGGATATGGTAGACAGTTGTCTGACCATTTTTTCCCTGCGGAGGCAGCTTGCTCTACAATATATACACTTCCGGTATGAGATTAGATCTGATTTGATTTTCATTTTTGCACTTGGAAATGTACATATCACATCATTCAATTAAACAAAAAGGGTTGGTTTTTTTTAGGTTTTAACATTCAGTTCAGGCGAGGCATGGTTCTTTGTTTATTATGCATTCTTTTCCAAAAAGAATTTGGTGATATTTTCTCCCTGTGTGTTTATTTTTGACCATTGAGGGAGACTATTACTGAAACTAATTTAGCCTTTTATTTGTGCTTTGTAAACAAAGAGGTATTTTGTACTGATTTATCTATTTCTACTTTTCCTGCTTTTGAATGCACACAGGGGGTGACCTTGGGCTAGTCACAGTTCTTTCAGAACTCTCTCAGCCCCACCTTCCTCACAAGGTGTCTGTTGAGGGGAGAGGAAGGGAAAGGAGCTTGTAAGCCACCTTGAATCTTCTTGCAAGAGAGAAAGCTGGGGTATTAATCCAAACTCTTCTTCTTCTTTTCACAACAAGCAAGCTTGGCTGAGAATAAGGAAAACAGCACCCAGTTGGGGCCCATGGCCGAACAAAGATTTGGATCCAGATCTCCCATCTCTACATCACCTTGGCTTTCTGATTAATGGCCTTTGGGGTGCAGAGGAAGAAGAAGAAGAGTTTGGATTTATATCCCCCCCTTTCTCTCCTGCAGGAGACTCAAAGGGGCTGACAATCTCCTTGCCCTTCCCCCCTCACAACAAACACCCTGTGAGGTGGGTGGGGCTGAGAGAGCTCCGAGCTGTGACTAGCCCAAGGTCACCCAGCTGGCGTGTGTTGGGAGTGCACAGGCTAATCTGAATTCCCCAGATAAGCCTCCACAGCTCAGGCGGCAGAGCTGGGAATCAAACCCGGTTCCTCCAGACTAGAGTGCACCTGCTCTTAGCCACTACGCCACCGCTGCTCCAAGGAAATGCTCCCTCTTTAGGGTTTATTGGGGCATTGAACCCGGAAACATCGCTGGCACAAAAGGAGAGAAAGATAGAAAGGGTTGCTTTGAGCCAGGAAAACCCCCCCACAAATGCTTCTATTTCCGTGTCCCAGACAGTGAGAAGTTACTTAAAATAGCCCGTCTTTGTTCTGCTAATAAAGATGGCACACGGCGACCACAATGATGGGCGGGGAAGCGATGGAGATGGACCGCATCCAACCGTGAATGAAGCACTGGTGAACGGCACACCTGGAAAGCGACAGGCAGTGGCTGTACCAACGTGGCCACAAGCACAAACCCATCCGAATTTTGGAGCCCACGAATATACCATAGCTGCTGGCAACTGCAGAGTGCCACACTTCCGGCATTATGTCAGCAGGAAACAGAGTTGACCCTTTTTTTATTCCCCTAGCCGCGCAGGGGTAGGGAACCTGCGGCTCTCCAGATGTTCAGGAACTACAATTCCCATCAGCCCCTACCAGCATGGCCAATTGGCCATGCTGACGAAGCTGATAGAATTATGGTCCCTGACTCAGGCTGCATTCTTTAAACGTCGGGGACTCGTTCTATTTTCTGCTCCCTGTCCTGACAAAGCCTATTCTCTATTTTGCTTTTAAGACTATCCATTTAGTCTCAAAATGTCCCTTTGCCTCCTGACTGGTTTCAAAGCTCCGTTTTTACCATTAAGAAGAAAGAAAGAAAGAAAGAAAGAAAGAAAGAAAGAAAGAAAGAAAGAAAGAAAGAAAGAAAGAAAGAAAGAAAGAAAGAAAGAAGAGGAGGAAGAGGAGGAGTTTGGAGAGTAAGGGTTGTGGTGGTTTTTCCGGGCTGTGTGGCTGTGGTCTGGTAGATCTTGTTCCTAACATTCCGCCTGCATCTGTGGCTGGCATCTTCAGAGGCGTATCACATAGAAAAGTCTGTTTTACACTGCGTCTAGTGAGAAGGGAAAGCCTTCGACAATACACAGACTCAAAGGGGCTTACAATCTCCTCCCCCCCCCCACAACAAACACCCTGTGAGGTGGGTGGGGCTGAGAGAGCTCCGAAGAACTGTGACTAGCCCAAGGTCAGCCCAAGGTGACGTGTTGGTGTGCACAAACTAATCTGGCTCCCCAGATAAGCCGCCACACCTCAAGTGGCAGAGTAGGGAATCAAACCCAGTTCTCCAGACTAGAGTGCACCTGCTCTTAACCACTAAGCTACTGCTACTCCTTTAAAGCCCTCAGTTAGGAGCATATCTGTAGAAAGGGACACCTGGGGCAAGCATTAATGGCTCACCCCACCCTCCGCTCCACTCCACATGGAGTTCGGGCCAGCTCACTATTCAACGCTGGGCTCAGTTTGGCCTGATCCATCTTTAAACTGCAGGCTTTGGGCCTGCAGTTTAAATCTCAACCCAGTCAGGCTGACCTCAGCAAAGGTGCTGACTGGCTCCACCTTTATACTGCTGGCTCCTCCCCCAAACTCTACCTCTGAAGGTCAAGTGAGCTTGGGGTGGAGCCAGAAGTATAAAACTGGACCTGAGCAGAGCGTCTGCTCAGTTTGACGCTGAGGGGAGCCTAGTGGGTGGAGCTTGAAGCCTGAAGTTTAAAACTTCGCCAACCATTCTGAGCTCAGGACTGCCAGTGGTTAAGTGGTTAAGAGCAGGTGGATCCTAATCTGGAGAACTGGGTTTGATTCCCACTCCTCCACCTGAGTGGCAGAGGCTTATCTGGTGAACCAGACGTGTTTCCCCCACTCCTCCACATGAAGCCTGCTGGATGACCTAGGGCACAGTTCTCTCGGAACTCTCTCAGCCACACCTACCTCACAAAATGTCTGTTGTAGGGAGAGGAAGGAAAAGAAGCTTGTAAGCCACCTTGAGTCTTCTTACAGGAGAGAAAGGTGGGGTATAAATCCAAACTCTTCTTCTTCTTCATGTGGAGTTGAGGGCAGACAAACCCATTTCAGTGCAGAGTTTGGTCTGGCCGGGTTCAGCATTCAACTGTGTGCCCACCCCTGATTCCATGTGGAGTTCAGGACAGGGCGCAGTTCAACTGTGGTGGCTGGGAGGCTGTGCTTGTGGACTGGCGCCCTCTTCAAAGAACAGCACCCAGGGCACATGCCCTGCCTTTCCCCACCCTAGATACGCCTCTGGCCCTCAGTGACCTATGGGGACGAGTTCCTTCCATATGCTTTGACCTGCTCACTTTGGGGCCTCACTATGTTCACACCTCCCTTAGCTGCTGTCATGTGGTGGATGGCAGCGCATGACAGGGCTTTATTGGTAAAATCCCTGGGCCAAAGTGGCCTGGAGGAAAATTCCTTCTCACTAAGGGGCTTTCCGCACTACAGAAGGGAGCTAAGGTCGACTCGGTTCCCTTCAGTGGGAAGCGATTCAGGCTGTCCGCTGGCAACTTACTTGGCCCCCTGGAACCGAGCTAAGTGGGCAGGATCATCTTGGTGCCTGTTTTGCTCCTCAATCGTGATTGGAGCTTGTGTTACCAAGGGAAACGGGAGTGTTCTTTTTTTTTTTTATAGCTTTCACAGTTTACAGTTACATGCCCGCCATGGCGTTTCCTCGTTCTGCGCATCCTGATTGGTTGAACGGATGAGGTGTCGTTACCGATGCGTCCGCACTTCAAAGCGGTATCGACCTTGTTCCAGCAGAAAGGGTGCAGTTCACTTAACTGCGACAGGGATAATGCTTGGTTCTGACGAGAGGGAACTGAGACAAAACAACATTGAGCTCAGTTGCAGTGCGGATACAGTGAGGTGAACCTAGATAGAAACCAGTACAACTCTGTCAGTGCGGAAAGCCCCTAAGTCAGGGGTGTCCAACACTGGCACTTCAAATGTTCATGGACTACAATGCCCATCATCCCCTGCTGCCATGGCCATGCCAGTAGGGGCTGATGGGAATTGTAGTCCACGAACATCTGAAGTGCCAGAGTTGGACACCTCTGTAAGTCATGATTGGCATTACCCTGAGTGTTAAGAAAGGCCTACCAGCACCAAAAATGGGCTAATTTTTCCCTGACGTCCCTCTCACGACCTGCCGGAGTTCACAGAATCAGAGAGCCCACCACCTCCCGAGGAGGAGCTGGTGTCCAAAGGGCAAGCAGTTGCTCTAAACTTAGAACAGAAGACCACAAAACAGGGCCAAAGTCCAATAAGATGCTGAAGTTTTCCCAGTTTGCCAAAACTATGCGGCGCTCCCAAACCACCACACCTGAATTGCCATGGGGTTGACAGCCACAACTTACATGCCTTGTTAAAAATTTACGAGTGTGAGCACGTGGTCTTGCCGTTCTTCTGGGCCCAGCTCCCTTCTCAGAGCCACTGGGAATTAAATTTCTGAGCATGGCATGAAAGTGTTTGAGTGCTCAGCCATGACAGCACGCATACGTGGGCACGAAGGCGCAGGGGTGTGCATAGTTGGCCATTTCATATAGGCAAGCTCCTGAGGTGTGTATTGGCCTGAAAACTGAGCCATTGGGTGTCATTGTCCTGCCCCTCAGTACCATTAGGACCCACCCCTAATCTGCCAAACTCCTCCCTCAAAGTCCATCCTCGTTGCCCCATCAAAGACTGCCCTGTCTGGTCTTTGATTCTTTTTATTGCTCCTATTTTCTCTCCCCACTACCACAGCCATTTCGTGACTAGCTCCGCCTCTCGAGGCAGACATTTTGTAGCTCCGCCTCTCGGGGCAGACATTTTGTAGCTCCGCCTCTCGGGGCAGACATTTTGTAGCCGCCATTTTGTGGCTGTGCCCGCTATGCGATGTCAGGGTTCCAAAGGGGCCCCCATGCTCAAAACAGTTGGGGACCCCTGGCCTTTTCACAATGGCTGTTTGGGGTTTCTTTTCAGCAGTTATAAGCTGCCTTGGGAGTCCATTTTTACCAATAATATAATAGTAAGGCCACAGTTTGAGACTTGCGTAAACACACACAGCAGGCTTCGCCCTACACGTTTATCCCCCCAATTATCAAAGCCACAAGAAACCCACAGTGCCTTTTCCTCCTAGTCCTCTCTAGTTCCAGTGCTGACTTTTATTTGCCTGATACAGTACTTTGTACGCCATGCAAATCTAAGCAAACACAGAAACCTAATTCTCAGGCTTAAGCTTTGTACAGGGCACGGTAAATATATAAACCACAAAGGAAAGGGAGGGAGAAAGCCCGCTGTTGTCGTGCCTGGGAATCAGAGCCCAAATCCAGAAGGTTAACAGCATAAAGTTGCCACCTCTGGGTTGGGAAATACTAGGAGTTTTGTGGGAGGGGGAGCCGGAGGAGGGCGGGGTTTGAGGAGGGAGGGGCTTCAATGGGGTATGATGCCATTGGTCCACCTTTCTCTCCAAGGAAACAGATCTTTGTCACCTGCAGATCAGTTGTAATCCTAGGGAATCTCCCATCACTCCCTGGAGGTTGGCGACCCCAGAATGCTACCATCCTACGCAGAGTTACACCTTTTGAGGTCCACTCAAGGCAAGAGGGTACTCTGAGAGCCAGTGTGGTGTAGTGGTTAAAATTCGGAAGTCTGGAGAACCAGGTTCGATTCCCCACTCCTCCACATGAGTGGCAGACTCTTATCCAGTGAACCAGATTTGTTTCCCTGCTCCTCCGTTCCTGCTGGGTGACCTTCGGCAAGTCACAGTTCTTTCTGAACTCTCTCAGCCCCAGGGACTCTCTCAGGGACTTCAGCGGGGTATAATGCCAGAGTCCACCTTGCAAAGTGGCCGTGTTATCGAAGGGAATTGATCTCTGCCATCTAAATATTATCCCAGATCTCCAGCCACCACCTGGAGGTTGGCAAACCTAGTTTATGGATTAAATTACCATGTTGGCACTTTGTGATAAATAAGTGGGGTTTGGGTTGCAATTTGGGCACTCAGTCTCGAAAAGGTTCGCCATCACTGGCCTTTCTACCAGGAGGTAGATCAACCAATGTTCAAGTTTTATTGGTTTCTAATGGCTCCAACTCTTCAACCACAGCCTTTCTCCACTTAATCTGCTCACTGGATGGAAGTTTACACATTTCTTCCCAAGATACAGGCTCTAATGCTCCTGACGCTTTGACAAGGTAGGACAACCTTACCGGTGGAATGCCTTTTATTAGAACGTTCTGATCTCCTAAACTCGGAGACAGAATTCTCTTGCATCTGCCTTTCTTCACTGTGGATACTGCCTTCATCATCTGATGGATTTGGACAATCTAGCTCATCAAGAGCTACCTCTATGGGCTGACTAGAACACTCTCGTGTCAGTTCCATGAGTTTCTGCAACTCATTTTGTTTCACTTCATCAGATGTAACAAGATGAGGTCTGCTATCCTCATCCTGATCTAGAAAAATTGCAACATCCTCTTCCGTAACATCAGGAATTTGGGACTGATTCTCTTGGATGTTTTTCCTTCTAGATGCCCCTTCTGAAGCTGGTGATCTTATATTTTCCACAGAAGAACACAGCTGTACCAAAGGCAGCTTTTCCTGTTATTGGGTCCCATATTTCATAGGCTTTACTTTTCATTGAGTATCCAATGAAAACTCCCTGTGCGACCCAGCTTAGTTTTTCTTTACTGCTTTGGAATGTTTGAATATACTTCACTTCCAAAAGCTGTCATATGACTCACGTTTGGCTTATGACCATGCCATCATTCAAATGATGTTGTATTAATGGCCTTTGTGTGTACTCAATTTAATATACATGCAGCAGTGACCAAAGTTTCACTCCATTGTTCTTACCATACCCACAAGGGTTTGGTTCATCCTTTCTGCCACACCATTCTAGGATGATGAATAGTGTTATGCCACACTGCCTTAGACAGTTCTGCATCTCATAGCCACAATATTCTCCTCCATTGTCGGTCCTCAAGCTCTCTAGATACCATCCAAACTTGTTAAAGACCATTGCACAAAAGTCCTTGAATTTCTGCAAGACATCTGATTTTTTCTTTGATTAGGTACACATAAACATAACGTGAGAAATTATCTATGAAAGTAACAAAAGTATAGTTGCTCATAGTTACTGGCTGGATTGGCCCACATACATCCCTATGGATTAACTGGAGTGGTCTATTGCTCTTTCTTTGGATAAGGAGCATTTCTAGCCTTTGTAAAAATACGGGGTTCACACTCAATTGGGCACTCATCACATTCTGATATTTCGATCCCTTTCAGCAATCCTTTGTTCACTATACCCCTTATATATTGCTTGTTCCTGAGTCCAAGGTGTTTATGCCAAACGCACACATATGCTTGATTAGTGGAGGTAACTGTTGCAGCATTCACTTTGCATGTTCACTTCATTTTCCTCTATTACTGTATAATCTTTAAATCTCTTTGTTTGGGGCAAGCGAATAAATCATGCTCACCCCTCTCTGTCGGAATAATACCAGAACAGGGGCGCATAGCCAAATATCTTGAATTATTATCTGTACCCCAACAGAGATGGGTTATCACAAGGGCCAGATCTAATACTTTCCCATCGGCCATTACAAAGGGTCGTTACTTATCCATCCCTCTCCAGGATCGGGTTTGTCCACACTGTAAAAACCAAGCGGAGACTCTTGCTCACATTATTCTTGACTGTCTGAGATATGTGGGCATTAGGGATTTCTCTCCCAGGCTGGCCCTAGACAAATCTGAAAGAGACTCTGACAGTTCTGTTGTGGAGCTTCTGTTAAACAATACAGATGTCATGCTCTTGGAAAAAGTAGCAACATTTCTTTTGCAAGTGACAGAACTTTCTAAGAAATGTATACTGCTATATACAGCCTTTCCGTCTGCGTTTTGAATGTACTTCATTGAATGTACTTCATGATTTGTACTTCAAAAATGTCTGGTAACGCTCTAGAGCCTATTTTAAATGCCTAATAAGGGT
Source organism: Sphaerodactylus townsendi (assembly GCF_021028975.2). Taxonomy (NCBI): domain Eukaryota; kingdom Metazoa; phylum Chordata; class Lepidosauria; order Squamata; family Sphaerodactylidae; genus Sphaerodactylus; species Sphaerodactylus townsendi. The sequence goes on from NW_025950407.1 coordinate 78,103, forward strand.
TGTTGTTGTTGTTAAATCTCTTTGCCATCAGTATTTCCTTTTGGTTCAGAGAAACTTTGCACATTCCTTTAAAGATCTCGATGTGACATTGCTTTTTCTCAAATAGTGACAACCTCAGTACATTGGCTTTACACTCACTTGAAAAGTAAACATCTGTTATACACAGTGTTCCTTTTTCATTGATTATACAAGTACTGAGAGAAACAGTGCCCTTCTGATTATGTAAGATATGACTTCCATCTCCAGAATTGATCTTTACTGGTTCAACAGCATGCTTTCCCATAAAATACCATTCATTTGAAAATAGGTGCACACTGCTACCTCTGTCCAAAATTATTTGTTCACTCCCATCCTGCATGGATGCAAACACTATATTAACATTCCTTTCTGGACCTTTATATTCTCTCTTGAGAGATTTTACTTCTGTCTGCTTGGTGCCAATAATGATTGGCAGTGCATGGCTTTGTGCCCTTTAGAGCCACTCCTATAACATGTTACAGCAGAATTAGAAGACCTTTTGTTCTCTTGATTGTCATGTGATACAACTCTCTGATAAGAAGCCTTTTCAAAGACAGCTGCTATATTCCTTTGCAAATTAGATACTTTTCCTTTCTCTCTCCTTTTACGGTTTCCCACTGACAAGTTCATACAGGTCTGTTCCGATAAATCATCCAATCTTCCTTCTATATTCCTCCTTAATTCAATCTCCTCTTGTATTTGATTAACTGCATACTCAAAAGTTAAATCTTCCTTTTGCATAAGCCTAGAGACCAATTCTACAAAGGTATTAGGCAAAGACTTTAAAAGCACTGAATTGCTCATGTTCTGAGACAGGATTTTTGCATGTGGTCAGCCGAGTGACACAATCCTTTAATTGCAACAAATGCTCTTTAGAGTCTAAACTCTCATTATATTGGAGGTTATACAGACATCTCATGTGCTAAATGAGAAATGTGTTTTCTACTAGGGATTAGGAGATGCTTATGGCAGGACAAGGTAAGACCATGGGATGACTTGACTGAAGGACAAGGTTTGTATCAGATTGTATGTATTGAGCATGCTTAATAGGCTAATACATATTAACGTCTCCTGCTCTGATAACAAACTGTACTATAATGAACATACAGGAAGAATATGGGAGGGGCACATATTAAGGAAGAACATGTAAATAGGCAGACCGGAAAGTTGTGACTCTAGTACCCTTAGCCAATGGGAAAACAGAGAGGGTATGGCAAATTCAGGAGAAGGGGACAAACATGCCATGAATATCCTGTTTTGGTGGAGTCTGCCTATGTGCAGATGGCTCCCCTTTCTTTGCAAATAAAGCTACTTAAAATCCTCTTCTGTTGGCTTGATATTTGGTAAAGAAATATTGGGCATTATAGTAAAATAGTGAGACTATGAGCTTCTTTCATGCAGTCCTTTTAGTGCGTTAAACATTTCCTTAGCTGATGGTAAATCAATTATTGCTGAATAATATTCATTTGAAGCAGACAGAAATATTAAGCTCACCACTTTCCTTTCTTCCTTCACAAAGAGTGCTTTCTCCTCAAGAGTAGCAGCAGCTGGATGTTCAAGATGACCCTCTAGCATTTATGAATAAAGCGTGAAGCAAAGAGATCAGGAGATCAAAAGGCAAAGATGCTTTTCACAGTCATATGTGATTTCTCTTTGCTGTAGCAATAGCATCATTCCATGACATGCCCCTTTTAGAGATGAAGTCTGTAAACTCCATGTTCACATACTTCAGCTTCCTAATAATACTGGTTGCATAATATCACACATATCATGAAACCAAGCCTGGGAGAGCCACACTTGTTTCAGTAAACAGCTGGGTCCTTTTCTCCAATAACTCCAACCAGCTGAGGTCTCAATGATTTTTTAATTGAAAAACAGAAACCAAAGAAATAAAACATAAATGCAGTTAAGAGATTGCTCAGCTGATTACATTCCTTTTGGTTCTTTGTCCCCATTCCGGGAACCCCTGGCCCAGAGATGCTTCCCTGACCACGTCTCAAGATGGAATCCAAAATCCTTTGTTTTCCCCCTCTCAGGAAAACTCTGTTCCGACCACGAGGTAACTTAGGCCTTTGAAGTTGCCTCCTAGCACCTCTGCATAGTTTCCTGTCCTCCAGGAGATCAAAAGGCAAAGATGCTTTTCACAGTCATATGTGACTTCCCTTTGCTGTAGCGATAGCATCATTCCATGACAGAAGCATATAAAACGACGCCATTAAATGCAAAAAGGAAGGTGACCCCCAATTAACCTATAAGCAGCTCACCTGCCCTGCATTAACAGAAACAACCCAGTAAATGCAGCTATCTTACTCCTGCAAGGACTTACAGAAATAATTACTAGGAAGGCCAAATATTCTAACACATCAAACTAGTCAGTGGACCAAATAAGAACACTGAAAAACAATCCAATGAAGATCAAGAAAAGATCAAATAGAATAACGTGGCTGAAAAGGAAGGGGAAGGCCAGAGATGGAAACCCGTGGCCACCTCATCCATTTGCCTGGTGGTGACTGTAAGGATGTTACAGGCCCCGCGGAACTGTATCAAATCCCACATGACAGAGCGTTTCACCAGTTGGGGCCACGGTCAAAAAATCCCCAGCCATGGTCAAGGCAAGCTAGACTTCCTTTGGGCCAGGAACAAGGACGTAGGTAAGGGGGGGTTATCGGGTTCAGCCCCCCATTGCATGTCAAAAGCTCCGCCCACCGTTTGTGAGTTTTTTGAATTTTTAGTGTTTTTTTTAGTTTTTGGCCTGTGGGGGGGGCAGTTTTTAAGCTAGCAGAACCAAAATTTCAGGGATGTTTTGGGAGACTCTCCTGATGATTCTACCCAGGTTTGGTGAAGTTTGGTCCAGGGGGTCCAAAGTTATGGACTCCCAAAGGGGGTGCCCCATCCCTCATTGTTTACAATGGGAGCCAATAGAAGATGGGGGCTACACATTTGAGGGTCCATAACTTTGGACCCCCTGAACCAAACTTCACCAAACCTGGGTGATATCATCATGGGAGTCTCTTAATGATACCTCCCATGTTTTGTGAAGTTTGGTCCAGGGGTTCCAAAGCTATGGACTCCCAAAGGGGATGCCCCCATCCTCCATTGTTTCCAATGGGAGCTGATAGATGGCGGCTACACTTTTGAGGGTCCATAACTTTGGACCCCCTGAACCAAACTTCACCAAACCTGGGTGATATCATCATGGGAGTCTCTTAATGATACCTCCCATGTTTTGTGAAGTTTGGTCCAGGGGGTCCAAAGCTATGGACTCCCAAAGGGGATGCCCCCATCCCCCATTGTTTCCAATGGGAGCTAACAGAAGATGGGGGCTACACCTTTGAGGGTCCATAACTTTGGACCCCCTGAACCAAACTTCACCAATCCTGGGTGGTATCATTAGGAGAGTCTCTGAAAGTTTAGCGCTGCTAGCTTAACAATTGAGCCCCTGACAGCAGGCACCCCCCAAATTTCCCCAGATTCTTCATTTAAATCCACCCCCTTTTGGCATGGATTTAAAGGGAGAATCTGAGGTCCCCAGTTTAAACATTGAAAGTGACGCTGTTTCAGGGTGGGGGGGAATCCACCCCAAAACAGCATCACTTTCAATGTTGTTTTAACTGGGGATCCCAGATTCTCCCTTTAAGGTAGATTTAAAAGGAGAATATGGGCTCTCTAGTTTAAACACCGTTGAAAGTGATGCTGTTTGGGGTGGATTCCAGCATCACAGCGGCCACCCATGGGGGGGCCCCTGCAAAACTCAGATTTTGCACCGGGCTCTGTTTCCCCTAGCTATGCCTCTGCCCACCCCGAACCGCGCTAAAAACCTATACCTACGTCCCTGGCCAGGCACCACAAGCAATTTTTCATTTGCTGATCGAAACTTCCTTCAGGGAACATAATGGGAGAGGCGGTCCCATAACTTTCCAGAAGTTAGGGTTAGAAGTCTGGGTTTTAAAATCAGGTTGCTATGCTCCAGGTAGTCGGTGGATATCTGCCAGCAGAGGTAAAGCTAACAGGGGATAGGGGTGCGCGCGTTGTACTGCGCACACTCCCCATGGCGCCTCCTCCCGCCCCCCGCCCCCCACTTACCTTAGTGAAACAGTGCAGGCTGGAGAAGCAGGCTGTTCCCTTCAGGCTGAAAGCGGCTTGTTGGGAACTACACTTCCCAGGAGGCCTTGCGAGCCCCAGAGTCTCCTGGGAAGTGTAGTTCCCACCAAGCTGTTTTCAGCCTGGAGGGAACAGGCCATTTTTCCAGGCTGAACTACCGTGTTTCCCCGAATATAAGACAGTGTCTTATATTAATTTTTGCTCCCAAAGATGTGCTATGTCTTATTTTCAGGGGATGTCTTATTTTTCCTGTGTTCTGTTCGTCGGGCATGCTTCCAAACAAAAACTTTGCTATGTCTTACTTTCGGGGGATGCCTTATATTTCGCACTTCAGCAAAACCTCTACCATGTCTTATTTTTCGGGGATGTCTTATATTAGGGGAAACAGGGTAAGGTAAAGTAAGGGGCGGGAGTGGGAGCAGGGGAACAGGGGGCCGTGGATCGGTGGGCGGAAAATACAGAGTGCGCATTCATTGGGCGCACTCTGGCCCAGCTATGCCTTCGTCTGCCAGTACTGCAACTGGTCTCCAGGTTCTTCTGGAGAACCTGGCCACTTTGGAAGGTAGACTGTATGGCAGTATACTTCACTGAAGTCTCTCTTCAAATTCCCCAGATAAGATTCCACAGCTCAAGTGGCAGAGCGGGGAATCAAACCCGGTTCCTCCAGATTAGAATGCACCTGCTCTTAGCCACTATGCCACTGCTGTTCCTGGAATCCATGCCCTACAAGGAGGAGAGACTTAGGGATCTGGGGATGTTTAGTTCGGTGAAGAGAAGGTTAAGAGGCGACATGATAACCATATTTAGACATTTGAAGGTATGCCATGTCAAAGAGGGAGCAAGCTTGTTTTCGGCTGCCTCAGAGACTAGGGCTAGGAGTAGAGGTGAAGGAAAAGAGATTCTACTTGAACATCAGGAAACATTTCCTGACAGTAAGGGCTGTTGGACAGTGGCATTCACTGCCTGGGAGTGTGGCGGAGTCTCCTTCTTTGGAGGTTTTTAAAGAGAGGCTGGATGGCCATCTGTCAGGAGTGCTTTGATTTCCTGCATTGCGTTCCTGCATTGCAGGGGGTTGGACTTGATGGCCACTCTGGCCTCTTCCAACTCTATGATTCTATTATTCAAATGGAATTGCCAGCGCTGGGTTGGGAAATACCTGGTCCAGCAATCCAATAGCAGCCAAATGCCTTTGAGAAGCCCCGCCTCCCAATCCTGTAGTTTCTCTCCAGCAACTGATTTTTTGGGGTAGACGGCTCCTGCAGAAGGAGGTTCCATATAGTAATCATGACGCATATCCATCAACAGGCCTGTCATCCTCCCAATGTTGTCCTCCGAACTTTGACAGACAGTAGATGCAAACACATCTTGTTGCAGGGAGTTCCGTAAGTGAATTGCACCGCTGTGTGCCGAAAACACCCTTGTTTGGTCCTCAAATCACTGCCAATCGAAACTAGATGCAAACGCATCTTGTTGCAGGGAGTTCTGTAAGTTCATCACACTGTCGTACGTAGAAACCACCCTCCCTTGGTTTTCAAATTGCTGCCACTCAACACTAGATGCAAAAGCATCATGTTTCAGGGAGTTCCATAAGTTAATCGCACCGCTGTATGCATAAACTACCCTTCTTTGGTACTCAAATTACTGCCAGTCAACACTAGGTGCAAATGCATCATGTTGCAGGAAGTTCTGTAATTTAATCGCACTGTTGTGTGCCGAAACCACCCTTGTTTGGTCCTCAAATTACTGCCAATCAAAATTTATAGCCTTCCAAAGCCCATAAGTCTACCATTATGAGCCAGGGGAAAAATGCCTTTCTATTTTTTTCCTTCCCACGTCATTCATGATATTGTAAATTTCTACCCGGTTCACACCCTTTTTGTCTTTCCCCCCCATAAGCCAGATCTTTTTCTATCATGCTCAGACTTCTTCACAAAGCGCACAAATAATTTATGGAACTCTCTGCCACAAGATGTGGTGGCAACCCAGCTCATAATTCAGCAAAATATCTTTCTATTATTTCTTTAAATATGTAACTCCCCCATCCCCCCCACGCACACTTTTCTTACAACATTGGGCCTCAGTAGCTTATGTACACAATGCCCATGGACAGACACACGTATTACAATTTAACTGAGATACATAGGATCAGCACTTAAAACGTGTCTGCAGAAAAGAATGGGATCTAAAGTCATCTTTGGCTGGTGCTGATTCCAGCATAGGAATTCACCCCAGGTTGAAACAAGAAGAAGAAGAAGAAGAAGAAGAGTAGTTGTAGTAGTAGTAGTAGTTTGGATTGCCCCCCTTTCTCTCCTGCAGGAGACTCAAAGGGGCTGACAATCTCCTTGCCCTTCCCCCCTCACAACAAACACCCTGTGAGGTGGGTGGGGCTGAGAGAGCTCAGAAGAACTGTGACTAGCCCAAGGTCACCCAGCTGGCGTGTGTGGGAGTGCACAGGCTAATCTGAATTCCCCAGATAAGCCTCCCCAACTCAAGCGGCAGAGCTGGGAATCAAACCCGGTTCCTCCAGATTAGAATGCACCTGCTCTTTACCACTATGCCACTGCTGCTCCCTGAGAACCACAGGCTTGTTCATGGCAAGTGTGTTTGGAAAAGCCAGAGCTTAAATTACTTGCAAAAGGAAAAGAGCCGATCTTCACCCCATCATAGTTGCTCAGCAGGCTCAAATATGCCCAGTTCCCTCCTCTTTAAAAAGAGATCAGGAAAGAAAAAAACCATGGAGAAACTCTTCCATAGCTGTCATAGCCAGATGGAACTTCCATGTTCAGGGGCAGTATACCTGGTTACCAAATGATGGGGTGCAGGTATTCGAGCAGGGCAAATGACCCTGCTCGTGGTCTTCCCAGAAACATCTGACCGGATATTTTAGAATGCTGGACTGGGTGGATCCTTGGTCTAATCGGGGAGAGGTCTCCGTATGTTCTGACCAATGGCCGAACCTCCATGTTCTAGGCAGTATACCTGTCTACACGTTGCACGTTCCCTTCCTGCTCTGCTTGTCTGAGAACAGCAAGCTAAAATGAAGGGCTTTTGGTCTAAAACGAACGAGGCTATTCTTACAGACCCTCAGCCGATGACAGAGTTCAACCACATTCGTTTACATTTTTAATATCAACCCACATAGAACCTTTCCCCTGATGGAGCTTGGATTTATACCCTGGTTTTCTCTCCTGTAAGGAGTCTCAACGCTGCTTACAAACCCCTTTCCCTTCTTCTCCCCACAACAACCTTGTGAGGCTGAGAGAGTTCAGAGAGAACTGGGACTGGCCCATGATCACTCAGAAGGCTTCATGTGGAGGAGCAGGGAAACAAACCTAGTCCTCCAGATTAGAATCCGCCGCTCTTAAACACAACCCCACTGTGTTGCCAAAGGGACTAGAAGCCTTCCAAAGCCCATTTTCTCTGGGGAAAGGGTTTTCTCTGTCACTTGGGGATAAGTTATAATCCCAGAAGATCTCCAGGTATACCGTGGAGGCTGGCAACCATAGAGCAGTGGAGGACAATGACAGCAGCAGCAGCAATTGGTGCCAGATCTGGCCACGTGAACACTATCCCTGTCCACTTTCACACCCTCCACTGCAGCAGGTGGGGGGTGTCTTTATGAGCCCCCGTACAGAAGCAGCCCCGTAGGTGGAAAGATCGGATCCATATTTTTTAACGTACTTAAAGAAACACAGAGAGCCTCAATATTGCTTAGGTGAACCGCTTAGTGTGGAAGTCAGCGGAGGATCTGTTCGAACTCGAATTGGACAGATTGGATTTCCTCCTCCTCCTCCTCCTCCTCCTCCTCCTCCTCCTCCACCACCACCACCTTCGATGTTTAGCCCTTGTCGCATTCCAAGTCCCCGAACAAGAGTTTCCCTCCCCGTTTCGTTCCTCAACCTTCTGCTTTTACACTTATTTATTTTGCAATAACCTGTTCTGACCCTTTTTAAGAAAACAAGAGACAAGAAGATAAAAGCTATACCGGGACACGCACGCCCAGTTTCCTGACAGTTGGTTAGCGACCGTTTCAAACATCCCCTAAAATATTCTGCAATTTACAAAGGATAGATCAGTGATGGCGAACCTTTTCGAGACCAAGCGCCCAAACTGTAACCCAAAACCCACTTATTTATTGCAAAGTGCCAACATGGCAATTTAACCTGAGGTTTTAGTTTAGAAAAAACAGTTGACTCATAGGCGTGCGTTACTCGGGATTAAGCTTGGTGGTAGTCGGTGGCTTTGCTTTGAAGCAACCGTGCAACTCTTCCAACGGGTGAATCACGACCCTAGGAGGGTTTACTCAGGAGCAAGACCCATTGCCAGCAACCGAGCTTACTCCCAAGTAAAGGATCGCGCTTTAGTTTTTTTGCATGAAAATCAGCAGGGTTTAACCGCTTAACAGGATTACCTACGCTGCTTCCCCAATACTAGGTCTTTGGTTTAATGCTAATAATCGAGCCCAGCGGCCCAGGCCAGCCTAGATGTGTGTGTGGGGGGAGGCACTCTACGCATGCCCACAGAGAGGGCTCTGAGTGCCACCTCTGGCACCCGTGCCATAGGTTCACCACCACTGGCATAGATAGATAGATAGATAGATAGATAGATAGATAGATAGATAGATAGATAGATAGATAGATAGATAGATAGATAGATAGATAGATAGATAGATAGATAGATAGATAATCAGCTGTCTGCCTTCTCTCACACAAAGGGGAAGGACTTTTCTAATGGCATCTGCTACCTGTCTGACTGTCTTTTGAAAATAAATTCAATCCCAGTCAAATAAAAGGAACATTCTTTTCAATGATGAAACGGGCAAACAAAACATTATTCAGAGATCCAGGAAGAACCTTCAAATGTTTTGGGCTGGGCATTTGTTTTTTTAACCCAAAATGTAGCTATGGGAGTGACTTTGCATTTTTTTCTGCAAGTAGAGGAAGGGCATGCTTGGCTATTTCCTCCTCCCCCCCTCCCCCTCTTTCTCCTTGCAGGTTGAAAAGCATCCCATGGGGAGGGTGATTTTGGCAAAATAACTTGGCGGAAAGGAATCGAAACACCCCTTTCTGTTTCAGATCTATTTACGTCCCTTCTGCAGATGCATTCCTGTTTCAAAACCATCAAGGAACTCCTGACATTCTTCTAGTATGGCCTCATCAGGCATAATCTGAAGAAGAAGAGTTTAGTTTGGATTTATGCCCCACTTTTGTCCACTGTAAGTAGTCTCAAAGTGGCTTACAAACTTCTTCCCTTTTCCTTCCCACAAGAGGCACCTTGGGAGGCAGGTGGGGCTGAGAGAGTTCGGAGAGAACTGTGACTGGTCCAAGGTCACCCAGCAGGCCTCATGTGGAGGAGCGGGGTATCAAACCCCGTTCTCCAGCTTAGAGCCTGCTACACTTAACCACTACCTCATTCTGTCACCAAAATGTAGAAGCCGTCTACTTTTTAGAAGTCTACTACTTTTTAAATACAAAAATTGAGATTTGCAGGAAGCCGAATGGTGCAGCAGTGGCGTAGGAGGTTAAGAGCTCGTGTATCTAATCTGGTGGAACCGGGTTTGATTCCCAGCTCTGCCGCCTGAGCTGTGGAGGCTTATCTGGGGAATTCAGATTAGCCTGTACATTCCTACACAGGCCAGCTGGGTGACCTTGGGCTAGTCACAGCTTCTCGGAGCTCTCTCAGCCCCACCTACCTCACAGGGTGTTTGTTGTGACAGGGGAAGGGCAAGGAGATTGTCAGCCCCTTTGAGTCTCCTGCAGGAGAGAAAGGGGGGATATAAATCCAAACTCCTCCTCCTCCTTCTTCATATGGTGTCTCAAATCTACACACTGTCTACACACTACACACTTCCTCAGTTGGTGTTAACAGGACAGGCCTGGTGAGCTAAGCTGTTCTTCCACAGATGCGTAAGACAAGGATTTGTTGTCCCTCAGTGTAAACAGCACACCTAAGGTATCCTCTCCAAGCAAGTTTTGCCATGCCACGTACTACATGGAGGAAGTTGGAAACTTCATATGGGCACCCGGAAACAAGGAAACCAAATTCATTTCTTGGAGTAGCCTCACCAGATCAGGCCAAAGGGTCTGGTGTCATAGTTCGCCTCCCCTTCATTTTATCCTCAGAGCAACCCTGCAAAGTAGGCTGGGCTGAGGGAGTGTGACAGGCAGTGACATTCCACGGCAGAATGTGGATTTGAGTCCGGGTCTTCCAGCCCCCTTCCGCACATGCAGAACAATGCACTTTCAATCCACTTTCACAAGTGTTTGAAAGTGGATTTTGCTCTTCCGCACAGTAAAATTCAGTTTTGAAGCGCATTGAAAGTGGATTGAAAGTGCATTATTCTGCATGTGTGGAAGGGGCGCCAGATCCTAGTGGTGGCGAACCTTTGGCACTCCAGATGTCATGGACTACAATTCCCATCAGCCCCATCCAGCATGGCCAGGGGCTGATGGGAATTGCTCAGTCCACTGTTATCTGGAGTGCCAAAGGTTCGCCACCACTAGGATCTGGCGCCCCTTCCACACATGCAGAATAATGCACTTTCAATCCACTTTCAATGCACTTTGCAGCTGGTTTTTGCTGTGTGAAATAGCAAAATCCACTTTCAAACAATTGTGAAAGTGGATTGAAACTGCATTGTTCTGCATGTGCGGAAGGGGGCTGGAAGACCCGGACTCAAATCCACATTCTGCCGTGGAATGTCACTGCCTATCCACTCACCCTTCAGCCCGCAGCCTACTTTTGCAGGAGATTGCTCTGGAGGATAAAATCGAAGGGAGAAGCTGCCGAACTATGACACCAGACCCTTTGGCCTGATCTGGTGAGGCTACTCCAAGAAATGAATTTGGTTTCCTTGTTTCCGGGTGCCCATATGAAGTTTCCAACTTCCTCCATGTAGTACGTGGCATGGCAAAACTTGCTTGGAGAGGATACCTTAGGTGTGCTGTTTAAACTGAGGGACAACAAATCCTTGTCTTACGCATCTGGCCATGCTGGATGGCCCTGGCCATGCTGGATGGGGCTGATGGGAATTGTAGTCCATAACATCTGGAGTGCCAAAGGTTCGCCACCACGGTCTGGCTGTTGAAATGAAACAGCGGCTGGCCAACTGTTGTCTTCCAGTCCCAAATCAGTGACGACTCCAAAACCTGGGAAAGTTCACAAACATCCCAAGACAAAGTCATCTATCCCCCCTTCTTAGCCTCCCATTAGGACTTTCAAGCCCAAATTCTCAGAAACTAGAAATTTCCTTTCTGTAACGACAGCTGGTTTTCCATACCCTATCTCTCTGTAGTGCATTTTATCCAGCCTACCTCTACAATCTTTGGAACTAAAAATATAGTTTAAAAAAAAAACCTAGTTGGCTGTCTATATTATTTTATTGAGTTTAATAAATTGAAAGAACAAATTACTCGTTAATTAGAAATCGGTACAGCTACAAATCATGCAATAAAAATTAAAATAGCTCCATTGGTTGGGAGTGCCATATTGTTCATCCTAACTATACATAGAACTTCTCTTTCCGAGTTTTAAATATAGACTGAAGAAGAAGAGGAGTTTGGATTTATATCCCCCCTTTCTCTCCTAATCAAAGGGGCTGACAATCTCCTTGCCCTTCCCCCCTCACAACAAACACCCTGCGAGGTAGGTGGGGCTGAGAGAGCTCCGAGAAGCTGTGACTAGCCCAAGGTCACCCAGCTGGCATGCGTGGGAGTGTACAGGCTAATCTGAATTCCCCAGATAAGCCTCCACAGCTCAGGTGGCAGAGCTGGGAATCAAACCCAGTTCCTCCAGATTAGATACACGAGCTCTTAACCTCCTACGCCACTGAAACAAAACATAAAGAGAACGACTAGTACAGTAAATGCATTTTGGGTGGTTAATACCACCTAATTGTTAATAACGTTTAAACAAATAGATATTTCACTCTATCAAACTATGTTCTAATTCAAACACCCACCCCCTTTTCTAGCGATTTCCAGGTTTATTTATTTATTTATTTATTATTTATTTATTGTTTCGTCTTATATACCGCCCGATCCCCGAAGGGTTCCTTCTTTCTTCTCTGTAACTCTCTGTCTGCAATGATAACAATAATACATCTAAATCCATAAACATATTTTCTTTCCCGACCATTCATTCATAAGAGGGGTTTCCTTAGATTTCTGTCTATATTCTTTTTCGGCCTTGTACATTTTTTCTCTCCTGGGATTACGACAGATCTCCAGAGGTTACATCTAGCATCTTTTGTGAGACTGAAATGGCCATTTTAGCCTCTCCCCAATTCTGAGCAGATACCTGTTTGACACCTTGCGTTTGACATCTCTGTGGCACCCTAAATCGAAAGCAAAGCCCCTGGCATGGGAAAAAAGGCCAAGAAAAGGGTATGCCACTCCCCGGCAAACATCCCCTTCAGGGTGTATGTTTCCTGATGTGTCGCTCCTGGCTAGCCCTGCGGGGTGTGGCCTCCCTCCCGCCCTTACCTGTAACTCAGGTGCGTCTGTTAAAAAGCAGACCTCCCAGGGATCGCTGCCAGTCCTCGATCCCTGGAGCCGTGCCTGTCCCCGGAAAGTTTACAAAACCGTCACACAGAGTATCAGCGACCTGCCGACCATAAATCCTTGACATGGGGCAGAAGATCCTACGAAAAGTGTGGGTCCTTCTGGCATTGATCCAAGGTGAGCGCTGAGGGAAGCAGGGGGGGGAGGGGGCTTCTTGGAGCTGAGGGGAGGGGGAGATCAGCTGTATTGAAATGGGGGGGGGCAATATGGGGAGGGGGTGGATCCAGGTGCGGATGTTTCTTGTTTGAGGGAGGCAAAGGGGAGCCGCAGGTGAGTCCCGCACACAGCTGTGCCAAAGGAGAGATTTCAGCAAAGGAGGGATTTCTGCAGTGGAAGCTGCAGCTGTCCAAATCCCCCCCCCCTTCTTCAGAACTTCTCTGTTCACCTGTTTTTCAGATGGGGAGGGTCTGTCTCCAAACATGGGGTGGGGGGGGGGGCTCCAGCCCTTTACCTTTGCTGGGCTTCTCATGAACCAGTTCGCTGTGTGTTCCCTGTTAAGAGCGCATTTTGCAAGTTTGGGTTTTGAAAAAAGGACAGGGATCAATTTCTGTTGCGTGTGGTTGCTCTACCTGTGTTTTTTGCTTGGGGGGGGGGAGGTCAGTCCTCTGCCCCCCACCTGTCTTGGAGTTCACTGCCTGGCTAAGTTTCATTCACAGTGACTCTGCCCGCTTGGCACGCTCAGGTTCGGTTTCTCGGTATCTCCCTTTCATCTGGATTCCAGAGACTAGGGCAGAGCGATAACAAATAAACCAGAGAGGAAAGCAATTCCATACCAGGTGTTAGATGTTTCTCCGGTGGGGGGGGGGGGTGGCTGGGAAAGCTAGACCCCCATCCCCCTTTCTGCCCCCCCCCCGTTATGAGGCAACAGGGCTGTTTTGTTTGCCCCTTCTTTTAAGACTTTCGGGGGCTCAGCCAAGTGGAAGCTTCGTCATCTGCTTTTAATAGATGCATATTGAATTTGAACAGATGGGAGATAGAATCATAGAGTTGGGAGGGGCCCCAAAGGTCATCAAGTCCGACCCCCTGCCATGCAGGAACACACAATCAAAGATGTTTATAGTTGCTGTGTATATCATATAAATATTATGTGGGAAACCACTCTGAGCCTGAGGCAGGAGGGGTGGTATCGAAATCCAATTTTTTTTTAAAAAATAGACAACCCTCTACGTAATCCGGAGCAATTTCTGCCCTGATGATTAATCCAATATGCCACTAATTGAGTGGTTTCGGCGACACTCCCTCCTTTAGCGATAAGAGGGGCACCACCCAAGGCTACGCAAGACGTCTTTGCCCTAGGGAGTCACGGCTGTGCCGAGGGGCTGGAGAGGAAACAGTACAAGGCCTTTGTTTTTGGCTCTTATCAAAGTCTAAGAAATTTATTAAAGTAGGAAATTGAATTATATAGATTGTTTTCTAAGCTATTGGCACCTAATTGTCATGAGATAAGAGAATTACTTTTTATATGTAATCTAAAGGCATTTATCTGTATGTATGTTTTTACTTATAAAATTCATTTTTTTTAAAAAAAGTCTATCAACAGCTTTCAGCTGTGCTGACTAAATGAAGCCTCCAATTGCAGAGGCAGTTTACCTTTGAATGCCAATCGTTTGGTAGGGCTGCTGCTACCACATGCTGGCAGCAGCCCTACCAAAGATTGGCATTCAAAGGTAAACTGCCTCTGAAATTGGAGGCTTCATTTAGAGGTGTTTGGCTAAAGACAGGATGCAGGAATAGACAGTTCAACCTAGACGCGCCCAGCCTCTCTTATGCTTTTAGGACAAGCGGGAAATGTTCCCTGGGTATGTCTGCACCCAATTTGTCTCTCTCCAACTTTTCTCTGCGCGCCAGCTGTGGTCTTCTGAAACGTGCCCGGCGTCTGTTAAAGTCCGTTCCTTCTCTGTAGTGGTTCCCACTTTGTGGAGTAAGCTCTTTGAGAAAGAATGGGGTGCACTAACTTAAGCTCTGTTAAGGGGTTATGGGGTTGCCGATTCAGAAAATGCCGAACTTGACTCTGCTGCCGTGTCACACGCGCACCGAACAAAACAGAAACAATTCTTTACGTATTCATCTGTTTTAAACAACACGGTCCTATCATGCGCGATGCTATGTATTATATAAGCATCAAATAATTTTAAAAATGAAATGCAAGAAAAAGTCATTTGTTGTCGGGGGTTGGTAAATGCTGGTGTGCCCCCCAAACATCATGGCATGCGAGTCATAATTTTTCCATCACCGCTCTATGGCAGCTGTGCCACCTGGAATCTATGGAATCTATACTATACCCCCAGAATCTTGTTGATCCCTAATGAGAGCAGGGAGCGATATATCAAAAAGTAAACAACTTTTTAAAAAGACTCTCTGGGAGCTGTGTTTGGGCTCCTCTGGACAACCACTAAGTAGGGATGCCAACTTTGGGTTCAGAAAAATCTGGAGATTTGAGGGCAAAGTCTGGGAGAGCGGGGTTTTGTGAGGGGAAGGCGCTGGCAAGTGTGTAACGCCATACAGTCCTCCTTCCAAATCAATCAATAATAAATAAGTGATGTTTGTAGTGTAGGCTCTGACCTGGATAGCCCCATCTCACCAGATTTCAGAAGCTAAACGGGGTTAGTCCTGGTTAGAATTTGGATGGGAGGCCTCCGAGGAATATCAGGGTCACGACACGGAGACAGGTGACGGCTACCCACCTCTGATTCCCTTGTATGGAAAACCCCTCGGGGTCCCCATAAGTCAGCTGTGAATTGATGCCCCCCCCACTGAAAAAACGTAGTGTGAAGATCAGGTGTCATTCCAGGAAATCTCTGTCTCCTGTCTGGAGGCTGGCTAACCCTAATCCTAAAAGGGACCCAGTAGCAAGACTGGGAGAAGGACATGCTCTGACTGGTTGTGGTATTTAGATGTTGTTTAGATGTTTAGATATTTGTTTAGATGTTTAGATATCTGAAGGGATGTCACATGGGTGAGGGAGCAAGCTTGTTTTCTGCTGCTCTAGAGAGTCATGTGTTCAAGGTGAAGGAAAAGAGATTCCACCTAAACATCAGGAAGAACTTCCTGACAGTAAGGGTTGTTCGACAGTGGAATCCGTTCCCTCAGAGTGTGGTGGAGTCTTTGGAAGTTTTTCAACAGAGGCTGGATGGCCATGGGTCAGGAGTGTTTTGGTTGTGTGTTCCTGCGTTGCAGGGGGTTGGACTTGATGGCCCTTGGGGTCTCTTCCAACTCTATGATTCTGTGATTCTAAGGAACTCCCGCCCGTTTGAATCTCCCATGGCTGTGGGCAAATGCTTCCCAGATGGCACCTAGCGCATGCATCCGACAAAGGGTTTTTACAAAATTGCTACAGGGCGGCGCCCCCTGCAGGCCACTGTTCGGGCGCCATCTTGCGCTTCCTTTTGAGGGAGATCTGCTTGGATCTTCCCAGGATCGTAATGGCAAAAGGAGACCCAGGCTTCTTGAAGCAAGGGCTAGAGTCACCAGATCTAGGTTGGGAATTTCTTGGGAGATTTGGGGAGGGAGCCTGAAAGGAGACCTCAGTGGGATATTATGTTACAGAGTCCACCGTCCAAAGCAGCCATTTTCTGCAGGTGATCCGATTTCTGTAGTCTGGGGAGGAGCCACAATTCCAGAGGAAATCCAGGTCCCACCTGGAGGTTGGCATCCCTACTTTCAAAGCAAAAACCAAGGTGGGCAGGGAGGTTTGTGGAGACCTCTTGGATCAGGAGATCTTGAACCCGTGTGGTATACTGGGTAAGAGCGGTGGACTTTAACCTGGAGAACCGGGTTTGAGTCCCCACTCTTCCACACGAGCAGCGGACTCTTTTCTGGTGAAGAGGATTTGTTTCCCCACTCCTCCACATGAAGCCTGCTAGGTGTCCTTGGGCCAGTCCCAGTTCTCTCAGGGCCTGTAAGACGGAGCTATTCTGCCAGGTTTTTCCTGGAGGCCGGACAGGCTAATACTTACTTTATTGGCCTCCCAGGGACTCGTTTTACGAGAACTTTATCTGGGGGTTGTCAGTCGCCATCTTGGTTGTTTTTAAACTGTATTATATTGTATTGTTGTTTTATAATGTTTTAGGACATTTATTGTTGTTTTTATCAAATGTTATTTTGTGCTGTTGTACTGCCACCCTGAGCCCCTTCTGGGGATGGGCGGGGTAAAAATCTAATAAACAAACAAACAAACAAAACTCTGTCAGCTAACAAATCAATCAATCAATCAATCAATCAATCAATCAATCAATCAATCAATCAATCTCTCTTTCTCACAATACTATCTTTCTCTCAATACTAGAATCAGGGGACATTCATTGAAAATGCTGGGGGGAAGAATTAGGACTAATAAAAGGAAACACTTCTTCAAGCAATGGGTGATGGGTGTTTGGAATATGCTGCCACAGGAGGTGGTGATGGCCACTCACCTGGATAGCTTTAAAAGGGGCTTGGACAGATTGATGGAGGAGAAGTCGATCTATGGCTACCAATCTTGATCCTCCTTGATCTGAGATGGCAAATGCCTTAGCAGACCAGGTGCTCGGGAGCAGCAGCAGCAGCAGAAGGCCGTTGCTTTCACCTCCTGCAGGTGAGCTCCCAAAGGCACCTGGTGGGCCACTGCGAGTAGCAGAGTGCTGGACTAGATGGACTCTGGTCTGATCCAGCTGGCTTGTTCTTATGTTCTTATGTTCTTAATCAATCAATCAACCAATCAACCAATCAATCAATCTCTCACAAGGTGCTGGTTGCAGGGAGAGGAAGGGAAGGAGTTTGTAAACTGCTTTGAAACTCCTTACGGTTGAGAAAAGCAGGGCATAAATCCAATTTTTTCTTCCACGCTGCACAGCCGTGCCCTTGAAGTAACTGTTTCTGCAATAGAGAGTTGGCTTTGCCTCCGGGCACGAAGTCATCTGTTAGCCTTTGACATTTTCCCTTGGTCACTGTGCCCCAGTCTCGTTGAGAAAGGAACAGCTGCGGACCTCTCAGGGCAGCGCCGAAAGCCGGCTGAGAACCAGCATTTCGTCCATCATGTTTCAAATCAGGGGAAATGGTGACCTGACCGATTGAGACTCCCCAAGAGAGCTGGGAAGAAGAAGGCTCGGGTTTATCAGCACACTTACCCCAAGGTTTATCCTGTCTGCTAGAGGCAAAGACTCTCTTTTGCTAGGCAAGAGACGGAACCCGCCTTGTCAGTGGGCACAGAAGGAGAGTAAAGGGCCCAGCCGTGCTTGGGATTCAAAGTGACAGCGCTAGGTTTTTTGAAATTGTGCCCTTTTGTTTTGCACTCCAAGAAGCTTTCCCTCAAGCAAAATCGTTTCAAATTGTTTTCTGCGAAACAATGGGAAAGGATTGTCCCAATTGCTGATCACACCTTCCGATCGAAGGAACCTCGACCCTGTTTTTAAAAAGGGAAAGTCTTCCGTCTTCTAAGGAAACGGACAAGCAGTGGTGCTTTTCATCCCTCTTCCAGAAGACAGTTCTCAAGAAAGGGCCAAGATCTTGCTATACAGACCGACTCTCTGCTTCTCAACCCCAGGCTGGAAAACCTATGGGTAGAGTCAGCAATTCTGCGTTGATTACAACCAGAGGTGTAGCACCCAGGGGGCTGGGTGGGGCGCGATGCCCCGGGCGGAGCAGTGGCAGAGGCATGGCCTGGCCATGGAGGGGGCATGGTGGGGTGTTCCGGGGGCGTTCCGGGGGTGTGGGCAGGCGGTGCCGCGGCACGGGCGTAGTTTTTCCTCGCTCCACCCCTGATTATAACTGATTTTGGGAACATATTGTCGAAGGCTTTCACGGCCGGATTCAACTGGTTGTGGTGGGTTTTCTGGGCTGTGTGGCCGTGGTCTGGTGGATCTTGTTCCTAACATTTCACCTGCATCTGTGGTTGGCATCTTCAGAGGTGTATCACAGAGGGAACCACCAGACCACAGCCACGCAGCCCGGAAAACCCACCACAACCAGTTGAAACCAGAACCCGATTTTGAGAACAGCTATCAGTTTCCCATGGGGAAATGGGATTTCCGGAAAATAGTCCCCATGGCATCAGATCTCCGCTGAATTTCCTCTCTTTCCCAGGCTGCGCCCTCAAAACACAAGGAATTTTCCGAACCCAGAGTTGGCAAGCACATTTTGCCCTTCTGTTTTCTTGATCCAGAACAGCTAGTGTGAGATGTGGACTGTTCCCTGCAATACTGCAGGATAATTTTCAGTCAAGTTGACATATTGGTGTTCTAAGAACAGTCCAGCAAATAGGACTTTTCCCCAATGCTCTTTTAAATCAGGGGCTAGAGAAAGCCGGCGAGGTTGTCAGACAAAGTGTTTATGACATAGGTCGATTCCGCACTCGCGTTATCGACCTAAGTTCGAGCTGCGTACGACCTAAGTGCTCCGCACAACCACTGGGAACGACGTGGTTTTGTACCAGCTTCGCCCCGTGTAATGGTCAAATTTCCGACTCCAGTTGGGAAATACTACTTTTCCAGGGAACCACGTTCAAACTCAGCTCGATTCCAGTAAAGTGCGGAATCTCTGGTGCCAGGAGTCCCCCGTTCAGCCAATCACAGCTGAGTGTTTCGGGCATGCGTACAGCTGGCCAATCAAAAAACGCCCCCTTCGTCCCTCCATTCCTGGGGCAGTTTTTTTTAATAACGTGTGTGGGGATAGACGGAATATGGCCGTAGAACAGTAGCCAATCGGAACGGAGCGGCGAAGAGGCACAGGATGATTCCGCCCTCCGAGCTGGGATCAAGCTGGTTGCAGTGGGGAACAACAATGGCTTCGACCTAGGTCAGTACCCTTCTCAGGGAACTGATCAAACCTATTTTACTCATGTGCGGAATCGCCCATTGAGAGACAATCTGATTTAAGGCTCACTCCAGAATATCTGGTTCCTGAAACCAGCCCCTTATCTACTTTTTCTAGAGAATAAAAATCAGAGGATGTTTTAATCGGCTTGAAGTAACACCCTGCCATCTGCTGTCTTAGAGGGTAGATTTAAGAAAATCCCCTATGAACAGAGGCTCTGTGGTTGCTCCTTGGAAGAAGTGGATTCTCTCGAACACAAGTTCAAGCCTAGAGAAGAAATCTGGGGGCCCAGTTTTACTGAATGGGCTGGAAAATATAATAAATAGAAACTGAACTATTTGCTGTTGGGGAAGGACCAACGAATTTCCACTGGCGTAGCCCGGTTTTGTGTTTTACTAAGTAAATACAGGAGAGCAGGTGGATAAGAGATCATTAGTTCTTCTGGCCTCGCCTACCTCACGGGGCTGTTGTGAGGATGAAATGGGGAAAGGAACTGCGCCCTGAGCTCTTTAGAGCATGAGTGGGACAAAAATGTAGCGGTCACACAGAAAGCATTTGAGAACAACAGGAAACTACGTACCTGTTTGGGGGAAAAAATCCCCTGCAATTCTCAGCTTAAAAGCCTTTTCCAAAACTTTAAAACAATTTGATAACTGGAGGGGTGGGGGAGTAAGACGTCAGAAAGCGGGCCCCGCTTTGAAAACAAGTCTAAAATGAAACCAGTCCAGGAAACCTAATAAAACAAACCCAGGATTTGTTTCAAGAAAAACCAGCATATAGAAACAAAGCTAGAGACTCAAAAGTAGTACTAAAAATATTTTTAATTTTTTCTCAAGAAATGTTTTCATTAAAAAAAAAGAGCTATGGATTACTCTTAGTTTTACCGAAAGCCTGGTTTTTGCTCATATGAATCTGCCTTTTTCCCTTATGTTTTTATGTTGGAACTCCAGCCTAGAATTTCAAATGTTTTTTGGGAGTGGAGGAGGTTTAAAACAAAAATAAAGCAAAGCATTTGTTTTTAAAAGTAAAAGCTTTTCAAGGCAGGTTCACTAAGGAGCGAGAAGACCCTTCCTGCTAGGTGGTGACTGCAGTTCTAGCAAATGGTCAATAGGGGGAGGTGTGCGCACTGCTGAAGAAGAAGAAGAAGAAGAAGAAGAAGAAGAAGAAGAAGAAGAAGAATGGGTTTTTATATCTCGCTTTTCTCTACCTTAATGAGTAGAAAAGCAACTTACAATCGCCACCCCCACCGCCCCCAATGGGCAACTTGTGAGGCAGCTAGGGCTGAGAGAGTTCTGCAAGAACTGTGACTGGCCCCAAGGTCACCCAGCAGGCTTCATGTGGAGGAGCAGAGAGTCAAACCCAATTCTCCCGATGAGAGTCCACTGCTAACATGGAGAAGCGAGAATCAAACTCGGTTCTCCAGAACAGAGTTTGCTGCTTACATGGAGGAGCGGGGAATCAAACTCGGTTCTCCAGGTTAGAGTCAGTCACTCTTAACCACTACATCACTGCTGGATGTGCCCCTAGAAGTTTGCCCCAGCTTGGGCAGAGCTCAGAGATAAGCTGCTGTCTCTTTCCGTCAATCAAAAAGGAGAAGTTGCCGGCATTCTCGAACATGATACATATTTGACTTTCACCGCAGTCAAATAATAGGTGGTCAGTTGACTGAACAACTGATGGGTGTGCCAGATAAGGCTTCCAACTTTCAGTTGCGTCCTTGGAATTCTCCCATTGGTACTACTGATCTTACAGAGATCATTCCCTTGGAAGAGGAAGAAGAGGAGAGTTTGGATTTATATCCCCCCTTTCTCTTCCGTAAGAAGACTCAAAGGGGCTTACAAACTCCTCCCCCCCACACACACACAACAAACACCCTGTCAGGTGGGTAGGGCTGAGAGAGCTCCGAAAAGCTGTGACTAGGACAAGGTCACCCAGCTGGCATGTGTTGGAATGCACAAGCTAATCTGGTCCATCAGATAAGCCTCCACAGAGCGGGGAATCAAACCCGGTTCTCCAGATTAGAGGGCACCTGCTCTTAACCACTACATCACGCTGGCTCACACTGGCTTGGAGAAAATGGCTGACTGGGAGGGTGGACTCTAGGGCATTGTAGCCTGATGAAGTTCTTCCTTGTTCTCCCCAAATCTGGACCCCCAAAGCCCCAGGAATTTCTCAACCTCTTAGGAGGAGCCCTTCGGGGCTTAGACCTGGGGTGTTACAACACGCAGTGGAAATCAGGTGACACCTTTAGCACTAACCGAGTTTATTCCAGCATAGGCTGGAATTCAGTTTGCCAGAATTCAGTTTGCCAGAGAAAGAAAAATTCTTATTACAGTGGAACCTCGGTTTTCGTTGACTTTGGTTTTCGCCAGTTTCGGTTTTCGTCGATTTTTTCCGTGAAAAATTTGTCTCGGTTTTCGTCGGATTGCCTCGGATTTCATCGGCATGCTCTCGGCGGCCATGTGACCTTGTGTGCTCTCGGCGGCCGTGTGACCTCGTAATTTCCTGCTCAGTGGCTCAGTGTCTCGTTGTGTGAGCATCTGGAGCCTGCTTGTGTACAGTTGCAAGGTTGTTTTGCAGATTTTAAAGGCAAGTGATATATTTTGTGCAATGCAGGCTTTGTGGCAAAAGACCAAGAAGGGAAGAAACCTGAGGTCCTTATGGAGAGGGATTCCCCTTCCAAACAATAATTATGTTCATGTTAAATGCTCAAATGTTAATTTATTAGTCACTGACATTCATTTTATATTAGTTTGATATTGTTTTCAGTATTAAACATCATGTTTATTCACTATAAATGTGTTGTTGGTATTTATTTTGGAGTGTCTAGAACGAACTAATTGGATTTACATTGATTGCTATGGAAATGTTTGCCTCGGTTTTCGTCGGTTTCGGTTTTCGTCGATTCTTTTCGGACGGATTACCAACAAAAACCGAGGTTCCACTGTATTATTATCATTTTGTTTGATTTCATAACTGCCAGCTCTTTAGCTGGTGGCTGGCCTTTCATTACAACTCACAACTCACCCAGAGGCCTAGGAAGTTGTAATGTAGTGGCCAGTGGTGGCATTCAAATAATTTAACAACCGGTTCCGGTGTTGGGATTCAAATAATTCAACAACTGGTTGTTTACAAGCACAGTTTTAACAACCGGTTCTGCCGAAGTGGTGCGAACCTGCTGAATCACACCACTGGTATCGGCGTACTATTCATGCGGATCCCAGCAGGGCTGCCTCCTGAATTTGACAGATGTTAATTTTGTCAATTTGAAGATGTTTCAAGTGCTACCCTAGTGTTTTCAGGATGGTGCCCAGAGTGCCGAAAGACCACTGGGACGACCTCAGCTGGTTTGTGCCATAGACACTGAAGCTCGATTTTCAAATTGTGGTATCTGAGTAACCTTCTCATGATGTCACCAGGTACTGCTATGTTGATGGGGGTCACTCTCTTGTCCTCGATTACTGTGATGTCCATGTGCCAACACTTTGTCTGTTTGAATTCGAAAGTCCCACAGGATCTTGACCTTTTCATTTTCCATTACTTTCTCTGGACAATGTTCCCACCAGTTTTTAGCTGACCTGATGTTGTAATTCTTGCATAAATTCCAGTGGATCATCTGGGCCACTGAGTTGTGCCTCTGTTCGTACTCAATCTGGGCGATCTTTTTGCAGCAGCTGAGGACATGATCCACAGTTTCGTCAGCTTCCTTGCACAATCTCCTCTTTGCATCAGCTGAGGATTTTTCGATTCTGGCCTTGATCGTATTTGTTCTAATGGCCTGCTCTTGAGCAACTAAAATCAGAGTTCCATTGATTAACCACAGCCAGGTCTTTTCATTGTCCACCTTGTCCTTGATTTCCAAAAACTGTCTGGGCAATGCTTTGTTGTGCCAGCTTTCAGTTCTCATTTTAATCAATTTTTTTCTGTATTCCTGTTTGGTTCTCTGGGCTTTCAGTAAATGTTTGTTCTTCACTTCAATCAATGTTCTTGACTTTCATTCACATAATCGGTCAGCAGATGTTTCTCTTCTTCCTCTGTTTGTTTTACTTGCAACAAGCCTCTGCCACCAGATCTCCAGGGAAGGTATAATCTATCAGTATCGCTACGTGGGTGTAAGACATAATGCATTGCCATAAGCTTCTGAGTTTTTCTACCCAATGCATCCAAATCAACTTGTGTCCAATTTATGATTCTGGCAGTGTACCTGGGGACGAGTAATGCCCAGGTGTTCATGGCCTTGATGGTATTCCCACCATTTAATTTGGATTTCAAATTTTTCCTGGTCTTCTGGGTGTATTCTCGGCTGACCACAGTCTTCACTTGCCCGTGCTTGATGTTATCCAGCTGTAAAATGCCCAGGTATTTATAAGCTGCCTCTTGGTTGCACTTGATGAGTTGGCCATCAGGCATTTCTATGCAGTTACTCTCAGTGATCTTGCCCCTCTTTGTCGCCACAGTGGTGCACTTTTCCAGGCCAAATTCCATCAAAATGTCTGAATATTGGGACTGTGTTCACTTGTGACTGGATTTCTGTGGCTGATTTCCTGTAGAGCTTCAAATTATCCATGTACAACAAATGTGAGATTTTTTCTGAGTCTTTGGCCATTCGATATCCCAACTTCGTTTTTCTTAAAATCACTGTTAGTGCGATCATGGCGATGATAAACAATAAGGGCAATAGTGAATCACCTTGGAAAATTCCTCGCTTGATGTCGACTATTCCATAAGAACATAAGAACATAAGAACTAGCCTGCTGGATCAGACCAGAGTCCATCTAGTCCAGCACTCTGCTACTCGCAGTGGCCCACCAGCTGCCTTTGGGAGCTCATGTGCAGGATGTGAAAGCAATGGCCTTCTGCTGCTGCTGCTCCCGAGCACCTGGTCTGTCAAGGCATTTGCAATCTGAGATCAAGGAGGATCAAGATTGGTAGCCATAGATCGACTTCTCCATAGTTTTCATATCCAACTGTCAGTTCAGTTTTCCACTGTCTCATCACTTTTTCAGTGAATACTTGAATGCTTTTGCTGACACCAATTGTAGCCAAGCATTTCATGATCCAACTAGGGCACAGTGAGTCAAATGCCTTCTTGTAATCTTGTAAGTGCAAATTTGCTTTTCGATTTTTGCAGTTCTCCATTATCGCTTTGTCTATCAGGATTTGACCTTTTGTACCCCTGCTCCTCCTTTTGTTCCCTTTTTGTTGCACTGGCAGGCTGTTATTTGCTTCCGAGTAGTCCATGATATTATCCACTGTTATGCTGGTGAGCAATTTGTGCATCATGGGCAAGCATGCTATTGGTCCGTAGTTTTCAAGTGTTGTCCCTTTGGCCGGATCTTTCTGAATCAAGTACGTCTTCCCAGTTGTTCACTATTCATCGATTTCATCATTTTGGATGGTTTCATGGAGCTACTTTGCCTTTGTCGGGTGTAAACTGGTTTGATATTTGAGCCAGAAGCCATGCGGTGACGTCCAGTTTTCCATTTTCTTGACTCCATTTTTTATCATATCAGTTGTTATTTCCAGTTCTTGCCTTTGTTTTTTTGCCCACACCTTTCTCAAAATCTTTTATCCCCTGTGTCTTCTTGTTGTAATCCTTCTCATTTTCCCACAGATCTTTCTGAAACTGAAGTGTTGCAATTTTCCTGGGTTTTTTACTTTCGACATTGATCTTTGTGTTGAGGCTTTGGTAGACTTATTATTATTGTTGTTGTTTATTATCAAAGCTGCCAGTTTAGTGTTATTGTTATTAGTTTGACATTACCCTGCTCTCCCCCACAACAGCTGTGTTCTGTCTATTCAGTTGGCTGTTGTGTTCCAATACACACAGTTCTTAGGTAGTTTTCCCTGGAGGTCTCGCATCAAAAGGTTTACCAGGGTCAAGGCTGAGAGTGTGTGAATGGCCCAAAGTCACCCAGCAATTTTCCATGGCAGAGCGGGGATTTGAACCTGGGACTTCCAGATCCTAGTTTGATGCCTTAATCATTATAGGTGTTATTTCACCCTATCCAATGGCGTATCTGCAATGGGGACGGGGGGGTCAACAGTCCCTGGGCCCAATGGTGGGGGGTGCAAAATCACCCACACACCCTTCATCCCCCACACCAACCCAGCTCAGAAGAGGCGTGGGGCAGCCAGCCTGCTGCCACAGCACCCGTTCAAGGGCCTGTGGAGGGCAGGGAGGCTGGGGGGCTCGGGGCAGCTCCAATGGGTGCCATGGCAGCAGGCCAGCCCAGGAGCTGACCTCAGATGCTGTGGTGTCCAAGTTGCCCTCGCCCCTGAGCCCCATACACAATTGTGCGGGGGGGGGGCGGCGGCACCTGAGGCAGGTGTTGTCCCCAGGTGCCATTTCCCTCAATATGCCTCTGACCCTATCCCAGAGGTGGACCACTTTTTCAGCAACGGCATTCCAAAAGGGAATGTGGTAAAAGAGTTCAAAATCTGCGCTCCTTGCTAAGGGGTCTTTCCCGCCAAAAACTGATGTGGCCGATAAACGATTTTCCCGAGATGGTGAGATTTTGCAGCCAGGAACTCTAGTGCAGAGAGAAATTAGTGTGGGTTTTAGCAGCTGTCAATTCCCCCAGTTGACAATTTGGCAGGGCGCTGTTGCCAGTGGCCAGGGGTGACATCTGTATGCTGACCTCTCCTCACCCAAATCAGGGATGATTATGTTGCTTGCTTGCCTCTGTATTATTCAGTTTCCCCAAAACTTAAGGCATCAAAAGTTGTCATGCCCTCAGAGACACCCTCACTATTTTCCTTATTTAAGCCTCAGTTACTCCGTTAGTTAGAATGGGTTTAGTTGCCTTTTGTATAGTTTTCTATGGCAGGGAACCTTACTTAGACCCTGTCCCTTTAAGAAGCCCTCTATAGGCAAAGCACTATAGCATAGTTAGTAGTGCCTGCTTTACAGTCAGTCAGTTTAGTTCAGGTGTCTGGGTAAAGCTGGAGACAGCAACATCCAAGACGAACAAGGTGTTAGAGATCCACAGAACTCAGAGTAACCCAGTTCCAGCAGTCTCACAACTAACAAATGAACCTCAGCAAGTATCCTTTCAGCATTCTTGGACTATGTTCCTAATTAGATTATTTGTCATCTTTCCAGGCACCCAGATAATCATTTCCACCGGCCAGATACCCCAAATTCAGTAGCGCTAAATAACCGAGCTACTCCACCAGTAGCGCTTGGGCCAACCGGTTACCCAGCACTCAGTAGCTGGCCAACCGAGCTACCCACCAGTAGCGCTTGGGCCAACCGGTTACCTTACCAGTAACGCTTGGGCCAACCGGAAAGCACTCCACCAGTAGCTTGGCCAACCGACACTCACCAGTAGCGCTAACAATCGAGTTACCCACCAGTAGCGCTTGGCCAACCGAGCACCACCAGTAAGCCTTTAAGGCCAGCTGAAGCTTCACCCACCAGTAGCCGCTAATAACCGGTTACCCACCAGTAGCTTAACCAGGGCCAACGAATTACACCACCAGTGGCAGCTGGGTAGCAGGAAAGCCACCCACCAGTAAGCAGCTGGGCCAGCGGTTCCCACCAGTAGCGCTGGGCCAACCGAGCCACCCACCAGTAGCGCTGGGCCAACCGAGCCACCCACCAGTAGCGCTGGGCCAACCGAGCCACCCACCAGTAGCGCTGGGCCAACCGAGCCACCCACCAGTAGCGCTGGGCCAACCGAGCCACCCACCAGTAGCGCTGGGACAACCGAGCCACCCACCAGTAGCGCTGGGACAACCGAGCCACCCACCAGTAGCGCTGGGACAACCGAGCCACCCACCAGTAGCGTTGGGACAACCGAGCCACCCACCAGTAGCGCTGGGACAACCGAGCCACCCACCAGTAGCGCTGGGACAACCGAGCCACCCACCAGTAGCGCTGGGACAACCGAACCACCCACCAGTAGCGCTGGGACAACTGAGACACCCAACAACAGCGCTGGGCCAATCATCACTGGCTCTGAGACAACAACCAAGAAAGGTCCCATCAGCAGCACCAATCAAACTGCCCAGACAACGGCAACGCCCAAGACTCCCAGGACGACTGCACCGCCGACATCCCATGTGACTTCCCAGGTGACCTCCGGCACCACACAGAAAGCTCCGCAGGATGTCTATCTCACATATCACATCGGAAACCGTGAATATGACAGCACCTTGTTGGATCAAGACTCTACATATTTCAAGCAGATAAACAGTTCTATTGAGCAGATGGTAAGTGCTGCCTGTGAGAAACGACTGAGGTGGGTGAATGGGTCCTTTATGAGTGAGGTGGAAGAAGGGATACTTCCCTTCCAAAAATCTGCATAGGGTGGGATTGGTTGGCTACTATTAAAGCACTGCTCAATCAACTTTTACCCAAGGCCTCATCCCCAGGACTTATTTTCTAGGCCTGGACACATCCCAGAACCATTTAAAATAACGTCTCTGAGTGTGTGAAGAGTGCAGCATCTGTTGCTCAAGCTCTTCAGG
Source organism: Sphaerodactylus townsendi (assembly GCF_021028975.2). Taxonomy (NCBI): domain Eukaryota; kingdom Metazoa; phylum Chordata; class Lepidosauria; order Squamata; family Sphaerodactylidae; genus Sphaerodactylus; species Sphaerodactylus townsendi. The sequence goes on from NW_025950407.1 coordinate 106,047, forward strand.
GCAGAATTGGGGCACAATGACATCTACCAAGTGTCAGGGATGGAGCAGTGACATATCTGCTGAAGGAACACGGGGGGGGGGTCAGTGGATCCCGGGCACCCCCCATTGGATCATGCGGGGGGCTCTCGATGGGCCTGCAGCAGGCTCCTGGCCTGGCTGCTCTTTCAGGACTGCCATCAATGGCTAAGGCAGACCTGGGCATTATACGGCCCGAGGGCCACATCCGGCCCGCCGGATGACCCTTGATCGCCTGCCGTGCAGAAGAGCGAGGCTTGAAGTTCCGCTGCAGCTCGCTGCCTTGGCTGCCGGCTTCGCGGGTTAAAAGCTTCCCGCCTTTGGCGCCCCACAATATTTCTGTTTCTATGCGGCCCCATGGAGGGCCAATTGCCCACCCCTGGGCTAAGGTAAGCAGGGCATGGGGGGCACGAGGGTGGAGGTGGGTGTTGGGCAGCTGGGGCAGGTGTTGCCCCGGTCGTCATTTCCCCCAGTACAGCTCTGGGATGGAGCAAGGGCTTCCTGTCACAGACTCATGCCATTGACATTTGCCAGCCCCCCCCCCCGGCCCCCCGTCATCCAGGGCCATAGGACACTAAGGAATTTGGTGGAATATGGATCAGCCCAGCCCTGCGTGCGAGTGCAGTAAAGAGGAGCTCTTCCAAACAAATATATGCAAAAAGGAAAACTTACATTAATTTCAAGTAACTTGGGATCACAGGCATTGTTTCAGGTGAAAAGTAGGTAGATAGAAACCTTATACGAAAGAGATAACTTTCCGCACCACAAGTGGGCATTCTAACACGCCATCACGTATGTGCGAGCGTGACATGTTTCTGCGGGGAAGCCCCGGCAGGAGCAGGTTGCTATTACATGTGCTCGGTACAAAGGAGAAGAAGAAAGAAAATGGCTGCAGGGTGAGGAAGGAAGTTAGTGGGCGGAGCCCAGACATGGAGAGCAAAAAATAGAACAGCTTAAAGATACATAGTGCCAGCGGCGGAGCAAGGGGCAAGTGTGCCCGGTGCGCGCGCGCATTGCGCGCCCCTCCAAGCCCCCCAAATGCTCCGCCCTGCCCCACCCCACCCCGGAACACCCTGCCACGCCCCCGGAACACCCTGTCCTGGAATGCCCTGCCACACCCCCGGAACGGCATGTCCCACCCCCGGAAAGTCCTTGGAACGCCTCTGCGGGGGTGCCTGCCCGGTGCGTCGGCCCTCTGTCCCCTTGGCGCTACGCCTCTGAATAGTGCCCCCCATTGTCCAGGCATGCAGAAGTCACTTATTCCAACATGGGGAGGGATCACCAGATGAAAAAAAAAAAGCCTTCAAGGATCTTTAATTGTTATACAAAATCAGGAGATTTCTGGGAGAGGGGGGGAACCTGGCCTGACATCAAAACCCCTCCTTTCGTAGTTATTAAAAGTATAAGACCGCCCCCCCCCCGCCACCACATACACACATACACAGAAGCACAACTTTGCACACGGCCTCTCAGAACGAGTATATGCTATAAACTTAATCACTGTTACGACTTTCTATGTCCACTCGGGGCTTTATGTGGGGCATCACTCTGCCAAAGCAAAGAAGAAGCACACAATGTGTGGTTGGTTAAGAACCCTAGCTTCTGGAAGACATTTGCTTTTGTTTTAAATGAAGAGCAAGTTTTCTAGTCCACATGGTTACGAAAATGTGTTTGAAGGCATGTGGACAACGCCTACTGAAAACCGAGACGCATGGGGCAAGCAAAGATTGAAGGTGAGGAGGGGAAGAGTGGTTTTGAGTATAACCCGTGGTATCAGACTTTGGCACTCCAGATGTTATGGACTACAATTCCCATCAGCCCCTGCAAGCATAGCCAATTGGCCATGCCAGCAGGGGCTGATGGGAATTGTAGTCCATAACATCTGGAGTGCCAAAGGTTCGCCACCACTGGACTATAGCCTGATCAGATCAGATTTCAGAAGCTAAGAAGGGTTCATGCTTGGATGGGAGACCATCAAGGGAGACCCTGCAGAGGAAGGCAGTGGCAAACCACCTCCACTTCTCACCTTGAAAATACCTCACTGGGGTTGCCATAAGTACTTGGAAGGGAGACCACCAAGGCAGGAAGGAGCTCCTGCCAGAAGGAAGGCCATTAGCGCAATAGCTTGACCTCTGTTTATTCCACTTGCCCTTGAAAACCCCTTTGGCCGTGGGTCGCATGCGTAAGAAGTCACCAGCGGTTATAGCACTTTTAAAAGTGTTTAGCGCTTAGTTTTAGCACTTTGTAAAAGTGTGCAAAAGCTTACCAGGTGTCCTGACAAAATTTCCAGGGGTCAGAGTGAGCGGAAAGTTCAAAGCCCTGCCTAGCCGCCTCCCTCTGACCTGTGGAAGTGGAATCCTGCACACCAAGTCAGAATAAATTATGCAAAATAAAGTGGTGCCCCAAATTGCCCTCAATTTGCATGCTGCATTTACAGGTTGCAGGATACAGCATTTCTTCTTGCACAACTTTTGATTTATTGGGGTACAGAATATGGGTTTTGCTTCCATTGTTGTGGGGACGGGGGGGGGGCAGGAGGTCCCCTAATAATAGCTGGGGGTAAGGAGGCGGTCTCAAAGCAGGGCTTCATTCCCACCGTATGTTTTGAGTTCCAGTTTATTACAATCTAATTCACAACACTCTCCCTTTCTCTTTGCAGTATTCGAGCATCTATAACTGTTCCACGTGTGCGCTCAGAAACCAATACCGAGGATACAACATAATTGGATTCAGGTACAGTGTGTGGCCTGTCAATAAACACATCTGATGGCTCTAGCTCTGGGTTAGGAAATTTCTGGAGAGTTGGGGGGGGGGTGGACCCTGGGGAGGGCAGGAGGGGTGTCTTATGTCATAGAGTCCATGTTCCAAATCACCCATCTCTCACAGGAAAATGGTCTCTGTAACCTGCAACAGGGGCGTACCACCCAGGGGGACATATAGGACAAATGTCCCCGGGCTGCAGCCATTTAGTCACCCCCCCCCCCCCCCCCCCCCGGGTCCATACACTGATTTCAAAACCTGGTGCAAAAAAAAGTTTGGTCGTGGTAGGGGAGAGCGGTTGCCCATGAGGGTGGGGGGCAGAAATCTCAGATTTTACACCAGGCTACATTTTCCCCAGATGCGTCTCTACCTGCAGACCAGTTGTCGTTTCAAAAGTTTTTCAGCCACTACCCACAGACTGGCAGTTACAGATGTCTGGGGAATGGGTGACTGAGCTGCAATGAATAAAAGGTCAGGTGGGCAAGGGGAAGTCAGAGGTTCACATACTCTGGTCTTTTCCATTTTGCCCGTCTTGCAACTGCAACCAGTTTTATAAGAAGGATCCCAACCGAGAGTCTCCCTTAGCACTTTGGCCGTAGCAATAAGCAACCTCTCAAAGTGCGCTCCCTTGCTGTAATAGCATGCACTTTAAGAGAAACCCAGCAAGAACAAATGCACTTGAATTCTCTTTAGTGTTGCACAGTTCATTCTAAGGCACTTTCAACAAACACACGCACGCACAGGCACATACACACAGAACCCAGGGAAACCAACAAGCCACATTAATGACTACACTGTTGGAGTAAAGGGATGGTAAAAGGTGTGTTGCACACGCAGTGTGATTTACAAAAGAGCACGGATCCCACCCAAGCCTGCTTAAACTGGTTAGGAGCATTTGACTGGAGCTCCAGAGTGCAAAAAGAACATGCCCAGAGGGCATTGGAATAAACACCAAAATCTGAGTCACAGAGTATGGAAACACTACCACATATTACTGATAAAAACTCTGTGAAAAAGGCTACAGATTGTGTTGCGTACTCATTAACAAAAGTGCTTTTCTGTGCCTCATAAACCCTGTGTCACTTTATAAACAATTTTTAAACAAACCTAAGGTGACCAGATGGTCACCTTTGTAAACCGGGACGGGGATAGGCGGCCGTGCGCACGCGCACGCGCATGCGTACACGGCCGCAGGAGCATGGTCTTCTGGGGCTTGCCGTTTCCTGCTTTGTGACAGGCGGGAAATGGCAAGCCCCAGAAGGCTGTGCTCCTGTGGCTGAGCGTGCGGGAGGCTGCCGCACTGCCTTGCGCCCCAGAAGGCAGTGTGGCAGCCTCCCCAAAATCGGGACAATTTAAATAACCCACGGGACACGGGACAAATTGTTTGAAGGCGGGACTGTCCCGCCAAAAGTGGGACATCTGGTCAGCCTGAACAAACCCCTACATTCATGCATGTAAAGGTGTTCGTGTAACATAACCACATACAAGCAGCAGCGTTTATGAACAGTATTCATAACATGGAAAGCAAGTCCATAATAAGCAAGTTCATAATAACTATATTAACAATGTCATTATTATTATTATTGTTAATATAGTTATTATTATTATTATTAATGATGATGATGATGATTACATTATATGTGTGGATTTTTTAAATTAGTGGTATGCAGAGGGCATCGCATGTAGCTCTGTCTCAGAAAAAGATGTTAGTACGGTCAGTTGAGGTACAGCCGTGGAGATGGAGTCTGGGGAGGGAAGAGTTTGGGGAGGGGCCGGAGTTCAATGGGGTATAATGCATAGAGTCTGCCCTCCAGAGCAGCCTTTTTCTCTTGGGGAACAGACCTCTGTGGTCTGGTATACAGTTCTAATTCTGGGAGGTCTCCCAGATCCAACAGGGTGCTGGCAATGCCCTAATTCTTTCCTTCTCTCCCTCATTTGCAGGCCGGGCTCTATTAAAGTATGGTCAGTCTTGTTTTTCCAGACACAAAAATCCCCCGATGAGCTGAAAGATCAAGTACAGCAGAATTTGGAAAAAGCCACTCCAGAGCAAAAGCAGGATTTGGCAATAAATGATGTCCAAGGTGAGGGGCGGGGCAGTTGTCTCAGGACTGAGCTTGAGGACCTAAGCTATGCTAGATCAGTCCAAGGGCTATCAAGTCCAGCAGTCTGTTCACTCGGTGGCCAAATAGGGACGTCTAGGAAGCCCACAAGCTAGACAACTGCAGCAGCATTTATCCTGCCTGTATTGTGCAGCACCTGAGCCAGCGGGGGTGTAGTGGTTAAGAACAGGTGCACTCTGATCTGGAGAACCAGGTTTGATTCCCTGCTCTGCCACTTGAGCTGTGGAGGCTTACCTGGGGAACCAGATTAGTCTGTGCACTCCAACACTTGCCAGCTGGGTGACCTTGGGCTAGTCACAGTTCTTTGGAGTTCTCTCAGCCCCACCCGCCACACAGGGTGCTTGTTGTGAGGGGGAAAGGGAAAGGAGTTTGTAAACCCCTTTGAGTCTCCTTACAGGAGAGAAAGGAGGGATATAAACCCAACTCTTCTTCTACCTAATATAATATGTGGGCTCCTCTGATACTGAAGAGCACAGGCATGCATCTTGACTGATAATGGTCATGGATAGCCCTGATCTGTGAATATATCCATCCCCCTCTTAAAGCTGCAGAACAGCCCAGGAGGTGGCATTAGGCATCACATCCACTTTTGGGGAACAGCTAGATTCCACTCCAGTAGCACCTTAGAGACCAACAAGATTTTTGGGGTACCACCATTTGAGAGTCAACACTCTTTTTATTAAATACCAATGAGAGGAAGAGGAGGAGTTTGGATTTATATCCCACTTTTCTCAACCTTCAGGAGTCTCCACGTGGCTTACAAACTCTTTCCCTTCCTCTTCCCACAACAGATACCTCGTGAAGTGGGTGGGGGCTGAAAGAGTTCTGAGAGAACTGTGACTGGCAGGCTTCATGTGTAGGAGCAGGGAAACCCATCCAGTTCACCAAATGAGAGTCTGCCACTCAGGTGGAGGAGTACAGAATCAAACCTGGTTCTCCAGACTGGAGTCCGCTGCTGAATAAATTATGCAAATCAGCAAACACAGCGGAACACATTATGCAAAATAAATCCTATCAACTGTGCACCTAAGTGATTTCTATTGGTCGCGGATTTCATCGTTCTTATCTCAGAATTCTGACTGTTTGAATGCAGAATGTCCAACAGTGCAATTCTAAAGTTATTCCAGTAAATCCATTAATTTCAATGGGTTTAGACTGGAGTAACTCTGTGTAGGATTGTGTTGTAAGTATGACGTTCATACAGCCTACACAAGGTAGCTGCAGACTCCTGTCACTGAAACAATAGTCTGTATCCATGATGTTGATAGACAGAGGGAATATACTTAAGATTACTAGCTCCATGTTTGGAAAAAAATAGTCGGAGATTTGGGGGGCGGAGCCTGAGGAGGGTGAGGTTGAGGGAAGGGAGGGGCTTCAGTGGGGGCCATAGACTCCACCTTCCAAGGCAGCCATTTCCTCCAGGTGATCTGGTCTCTGTCACTTGGAGATCAGTTGTAATCTCAGGAAATTTCCAGCCTGGAAATGGTCACCCTGGCTGTTTATACTTTGAATGCCATCCTATCTGATGATAGACTGCTGTCGTGAAGCCCATCAACAGGACCGCTGGGACTCCTCTTGCTGGTCGCCTCTGAATATCCATCCCCTTGACCCCAGCTGCTGCTTATTGGGGCCACTGACGTCTTTCCTTCCATTGCAGTAAAGTCCGACCCCATTCCAATTCCTGCCTCTGAAGCACCTGTTCCAGGCTGGGGCATTGCCCTCCTCGTGTTGGTCTGCATCCTTCTACTGCTAGCCATCATTGCCTACATAATCCTGGTGAGTGTCTCTTCCTTGTTCTCTCTTTCCAGTCTCTTCTCTCTCTGCCCCATTTGTTTCCTCACACCAATCCTGGGAGGCAGGTTAGACCCGGAGCTCATGACTGGCCACAAAGACATTTGTGACAGAAAGGGGATTTGAACCTTTTCCGCATGCCAGTGTTTTCCTCCGGGAGCTCCAGCATTGCTGGGGCTACTGATGGCGGACTTCCCTGTATTTCCATGATACTTTCCATCTTCAGTTCCATGCTAGCAGGATTGGAGGCCTTTTCAAGGGTTTATTTTTTAAGCCAGTAATTGGAAGCTATGAAGGGTCAGCCCTGGTAATTATTTGGATGGGAGACCACCAAGGGAGTCCAGGGTTGCCAGGCAAAATTAGGCAATGGCCAACCACCTTTGAAAGTCTCCTGCCTCAAAATGGCCAAGGGGTTGCCATAGGATGGCTTCCATTTGATTGCATTTTCCACCACCAAATGACACGCTGATAGACTGATACGTCAGCGAGGTGTAGAGCCGGTGGATTTTAATCTGGAGAACTGGGATTGATTCCCCACTCCTCCACCTGAGTGGCAGAGGCTTATCTGGTAAACCAGATGTGTTCCCGCATTCCTGCATTCCTGATGGGTAACCTTGGGCTAGTCCCAGTTCTCTCATAACTCTTTCAGCCCTACCTGCCTCACAAGGTGTCTGTTGTGGGGAGAGGAAGGGAAAGGAGTTTATAAGCTCCTTTGAGTCTCTTATAGGAGAGAAAGGTGGGATATAAATCCAAACTCTCCTCCTCCTCCTCCTCCTCCTCCTCCTCCTCCTCCTCCTCCTCCTCCTCCTCCTCTTCTTCTTCTTCTTCTTCTTCTTCTTCTTCTTCTTCTTCTTCTTCTTCTTCTTCTTCTTCTTCTTCTTCTTCTAATTTAGCAGGCTATTGTGTGCAGGAAAGCCTCATCTATATGTACCGAGAACAAAAATAACTGAGAACCTTTTGTCTGTTTAAACTAAAATACCATATTTATTGTAGGATCTCCCCTTCTGGAAAGGATAGAGTAAATATAGGCTGATTATACATTGCTGCTCTGCAGCAAGGGACTCCTTACATTAGAGAAAAGCAGGATATGCAAACCAACTGTTGTTATTGTTGTGGTGGTTCTTCTACTTCAGAATTTAAATGTTCCCTTCTTGCCTCTCTCACTTGCACCAAACAACTCTGACTTTTCTCTTGCTCTCCTTCAATCCCTTGCAGTTAACCTACCGCCTTCGAAAAAGCTATCGTGGCCAGCTTGACCTGCTCAACCACCGAGACTCCTACTATGCTATGACTGACCATCCAACGTATCGCACACACGGCCGATACGTTGCTCCGAGCAGCAAACAAAATCCTTACACTGATGTGAGTAAAATCCCTACCTGTCCTGGCCCTGCTCCCTGCTGAACAGGGTAAAATGGAAACTGTTCATGTCAGGCTTTGCCGAGTGAAAGGGGAGGGTGGTAGACCCGTACTCTCGAAATCGAGAAAGTTGCCAGGTCGTCCCTGGCTACCCACAGGGGATCAAGAGGGGTAGGCTTGCCAGATTCTGCACCACAATTCAAGAAGGGTATTGACAAGCTGGAACGGGTCCAGAGGAGGGCAACCAAAATGGTCAAAGGTTTGGAATCCATGCCCTACAAGGAGGAGAGACCTAGGGAGCAGGGGATGTTTAGACTGAAGATGCGAAGGTTAAGTTTGGTGAAGAGAAGGTGAAGAGGTAGTATGATTTTTGAAAGGATGTCATGTTGGCGAGGGAGCAAGCTTGTTTTCTGCAGCTCCAGAGACTCAGATCAGGAGTAACGGGTTCAAGGTGAAGGAAAAGAGATTCCACCTAAACATCAGGAAAAACTTCCTGACAGTCAGGGCTGTTCGACAGTGGAATTCGCTGCCTCGCAGAATGGTGGAGTCTTCTACTTTGGAGGTTTTTAAAGAGAGGCTGGGTGGCCATCTGTCAGGAGTGCTTTGATTGTGTGTTCCTGCATGGCAGGTGGATTGGGCTTGATGGCCCTTGGGGTCTCTTCCAACTCCATGATTCTATGATCCAGCTTGGGGGACTCTTGGATATTTGGGGCCTTGGGAGGTCAGGGATCTCAGAGGGGTGCAGCAGAGAGTCCCACCTCCAAAGCATCCATTTTCTCCAGGGGAATTGATGTCTATTGTCTGGAAATCAGCTGTAATTCTGGAAGAACCCCAGGTCCCACCTGGAGAAGGGCATCCATAGATACAGACCACTAGTTGGTCTAGCTTTAATTTGTCAGATGCAGTGGTCCCCAACCTGGGGTATGTGTACGCCCACAAGTACATACCAGAGAATTTTGGGGGTAGATGAAACAAATGATGTCATATTTTTGCAACTATGGGGGTACAGTTTTAGGGAAATGTGTTGCCCAGGAGTACGAGAGTCGGAAAAGGTTGGGAACCTTCCTTATGAGGAGAGGCTGCAGCGTTTGGGACTCTTTAGTTTGGAGAGGAGACGTCTGAGGGGGGATATGATTGAAGTCTATAAAATTATGCCTGGGGTAGAAAATGTTGACAGAGAGAAATTTTTCTCTCTTTCTCACAATACTAGAACCAGGGGGCATCCATTGAAAATGCTGGGGGGAAGAATCAGGACTAATAAAAGGAAACACTTCTTCACGCAACGTGTGATTGGTGTTTGGAATATGCTGCCACAGGAGGTGGTGATGGCCACTCACCTGGATAGCTTTAAAAGGGGCTTGGACAGATTTATGAAGGAGAAGTCGATCTATGGCTACCAATCTTGATCCTCTTTGATCTGAGATTGCAAATTCCTTAGCAGACCAGGTGCTCGGGAGCAGCAGCAGCTGAAGGCCATTGCGTTCACATCCTGCAGGTGAGCTCCCAAAGGCACCTGGTGGGCCACTGCAAGTAGCAGAGAGCTGGACTAGATGGACTCTGGTCTGATCCAGCTGGCTTGTTCTTATGTTCTTATGTTCTAACCACGGGTATAATGGGAGTGGGAAGAGCTACTCTAGAGTCTCAAGCAGAGAAGATTCCTTCCCAGTATCTAGAACCCAAGACCCTTGGCATAGAACCAGCAATCTATTGCATGAAAAACTAGGGTGCTGTAGTTGTCTGGTCTGGGTTGAGTAATTCCTGGACATGTTGGGGGTCGAGTATGGGGACAGAGAAGGACCTCACTCGGTGTAATATCATAGAAGGCAGCCTCCTATGCAGTCTGCCCTTTCCCTTCTCAACCCCCCCCCCCACTATCTTTTTAGTCTTCCCTGTTAGAGGAAAGTGCAAAGCTGCCGTCTCCAGCACCCGCTCCGAAGTCACAAATAGCCTCATGATGGCCTTGACCCCTGGCTGGCCTCCAGCTCCTTCCCCTGCTACAGAGTTAATCTCTAACTAGCAGGGAAAGCTGCCATTAGAGCCAGCTGCCCATTTGGGGCAGCGTTGGTATTGTTTGTCTGCCCCCCCGCCCCCCAAATTACACTCCATGGCAAACAAATGGGCCAAGAAACACGGGGTCGGGGTTATTGTTAATATGCCTGGCCAGGCCGGTTGCCTAGGCAACCAGAGGCCCAGCTGAGCTGGAGGCCTGTCTATATTTGTGTGTGTGTGTGAGTGTGTGTGTGTGTGTTGGGGGGGGGGGATGTCTCTCGCCACGCTGGGCCCACAACAGGGCGACGCTCGATAAACGTCATATAAGAGCTCTGGCCCCATCTGTTCCATTAAGGGACTTGTTACAGCTCAGCAAACACCGCTGCCTCTTGAGCAAATAGCCATCTGAGCACGTGCAGGATTCAGAAATCTCGGGGAAAGGGCAGAGCAAGGAGAAAGGGGGTGCATGGGTTTTTTCTTTCCTCTTGTTGCCAAAGAAATCCAGGCATCCCCAAGGTCTTTCACAGGGGTCCCCCCTTTGGGGTCCACCCAATTCGCCCTTGGTGTGGGGGGGCAGCATTCTGGCCGCTCCCTTTCTCATGACCGGGCCTTGTTTACACAGGACATTGAATTGCTTGTCATGTGGCTGGCAACTGCCCAGGTCTTTGCAGAGAGCAGCTGGCGGTTCCTGGCATTTCACCCACGAGAACTGGGCACCCCTCCGGTGAACGATACAACCAACGTAGTGGATTGATGGGTATAGGGTTGCCAGCTCCAGGTTGGGAAATACCTGGAGGTTTTGGGAGGTGGGGTCAGAGGAGGGGAGGGTTTGGGGAGGGGAGGGACTTCAGGAGCAGCAGTGACGTAGTAGTGAAGAGCAGGGGCACTCTAATCTGGTTAGAACCAGGTTTGATTCCCTTGAGCTGTGGAGGCTCATCTGGGGAACTAGATTGGCTTGTGCACTCCAGCACATGCCAGCTGGGTGACCTTGGGCTAGCTCAGGGGTCTGCAACCTGTGGCTCTCCAGATGTTCATGGACTACAATTCCCATCAGTCCCTGCCAGCAGAGTATGATTGGAATTGTAGTCCATGAACATCTGGAGAGCCACAGGTTGCAGACCCCTGGGCTAGTCACAGCTCTATGGAGCTCTCTCAGCCCCACCCACCTGACAGGGCATTTGTTGCGGGGTGGGGGAGGAAAAGGAGATTGTAAAAAGGGGGATATAAATCCAGCTCTTCTTCTTCTTCTTCTTCTTCTTCTTCTTCTTCTTCTTCTTCTTCTTCTTCTTCTTCTTCTTCTTCTTCTTCTTCTTCTTCTTCTTCTTCTTCTTCTTCTTCTTCTTCTTCTTCTTCTTCTTCTTCTTCTTCTTCTTCTTCTTCTTCTTCTTCTTCTTCTTCTTCTTCTTCTTCTCCTTCTTCTTCTTCTTCTTCTTCTCCTTCTCCTTCTCCTTCTCCTTCTCCTTCTCCTTCTCCTTCTCCTTCTCCTCCTTCTCCTTCTCCTTCTCCTTCTCCTTCTTCTCCTCCTTCTCCTTCTCCTTCTTCTCTTCTTCTCTTCTTCTCCTCCTCGTCCTCGTCCTCGTCCTCGTCCTTCTCCTTCTCCTTCTCCTTCTCCTTCTCCTTCTCCTTCTCCTTCTCCTTCTCCTTCTCCTCCTCCTCCTCCTCCTCCTCTTCCTCCTCCTCCTCCTTCTTCTTCTTCAGTGGGGTATATTGCCCCCTTCCAAAGCAACCATTTTATCCAGGGGAAGTGATCTTTGTTGCCTGGAGATCAGTTGTAATCCCAAGAGATCTCCAGCCACCCCCTGGAGGCTGGCAAACCTAGCTCCCACCCAACTGCCCTCTCCCCCCAGGAGAAAAGCAAACAAAAGTTTAATACAGCAGCTGCCTGAGAAGAGGCAGGCTTGCTTTTAACGTGTCAAGACCGAGCAACTCCTTGGGAACGAAAGTGATAAAACTCCTTTGATAGGGCTGGCGCACCCCATGAAAGAATGCTGAAAACATAAACGTCTTATCACAGCCTTCCCTTTTGCCTAGCAAGTCTATCTGCTTTCGATAGGGCCAGTCCTATAACAAGGCAGTATGTTTCTCTTGATTTTCACAGGCACTGGGGTTGCCAGCTTAGGGCAGGGAATATCCTGGTGATTTGGTGGTGGGAGGGCATTGCCTCTGGATGGCGGAATGTATTTTTCATTCATTCTATTTCGCTCTGTCCGTCAGATCCATCCGTCCGTTGGTTCGTTGGTTCGTTGGTTCATTCGTTGGTTCGTTGGTTCGTTCATTCATTCATTCGATTTCTATCCCACCCTATCCCCGTAGGACTCAGGGTGGGTTACAGCATAAACATTTCACAATAATATAATAATTAAAACTTTGAAACCAATATATAAAAATAAAACTAATACTAAAACAGATGGTGAGGAGGGGCCTTAGCAGGGTATAATGCCAAACACTCACCCTCCAAAGGAACAAAGACAGTTTAGAAGAGATTAGGAAAAATATGAAGGAATTCTGGGAAATAAATAAAAACTCGATAACAGATATAGGAATTATTTGGGACTCACATAAAGCTGTCCTAAGAGACAATATGATAAGAGCCGAAATTAAATTGAAAAGGAAGAAAAATAAACAAAGGAAAGACCTAGAGAAAGAGTTAATTAAGTTAGAACAAGAATTAATAACAAATAAGAAGAAAAAGGCAATTGAAAGGAAAATAAAACTGTATAAAGATCAAATACAGAATTTAAATACAGATGAAATGCTAAAAAACCTAATATATTTAAAACAAAAAAATTATGTCTTTGGTGGAAAACCAGGTAAATGGTTATCCAGAAAAATTAAAAGAGAACAAGAAACTAAAATTAATCCCAAAGCGAAATCACTTGGGAAAATAAAAGAATAACAGATAAAAATGAAATTAAAGAAAAGATACAAACCTATTACGAAAGGTTGTATAGCAAAGATAACATACTCCAAGAAGATATTGATAAATTCTTGGATATTCATAATCTGAAACATTTCACTCAGGAAGAAGTCCAAATTCTGGACCATGAAGTAACTAATACTGAGGTCAAACAAGCGATAGACAAACTTAAAAATAAAACTCCAGGGCCGGACATGATTCCAGCGACATACTACAAACTGTTCGCAACAGAATTAAATACAGAATTGACAGAACTAATGAATGAAATCTTAAAAGGTAATGTGATGCCCAAATCGTGGACCCAGGCAACGATATCCCTGATACCTAAAACTGTTTCAACTACACCAGAACCTAAGGATTTCAGGCCGATATCGTTGCTAAACCTAGATTATAAAATTTTCGCACATATAATGGCAGAAAGACTTAAAAAAGTACTCATAAACTATATAAGTGATGATCAACGAGGCTTCCTACCAGGAAGATCAACTGCTCAAAATATAAGAACATTTTTAAATGCAATTGAAATACTTGACCAACAACCAGGGACAAAAATGGCCATTATATTATTAGATGCTGAAAAAGCATTTGACAGAGTGAACTGGTATTTTATGAACCAGCTACTACAAAAAATTGGAACTCCAAATAATTTTCTGTCAGGTATAAAAAATATATATAAAAAGCATAAAGCGCTTTTTACATTGTATAAATGGAGAGAAAAGAACAACAGAATTAGAGATCAGCGAGGCACAAGACAAAGGATGCCATTGTCTCACTTACTATTTATAATCACAATGGAACCATTACTTAAAAGAATTAATGAAGATCTAGGGATTCAGGGTTTGAAATATAAAGGAGGAAGACAGAAAGATTAAAAGCATATGCTGATTGACATATTGGTCTTTCTGGGCGACCCAATAAAGAAGAATAAATAATCTCTTAAGATATATATTGGAAAGAATCACGGAGAGAGTCACCGGCTTTAGAAGTTTTGCGTGGGTTCACTTTGAAGCCGGTGACTCTTCCAAATCTCACACTGCAGACTCCTTGGGAGCAGCAGTGGCGTAGAAGGTTAAGAGCTCGTGTATCTAATCTGAAGGGATTGGGTTTGATTTCCAGCTCTGCCGCCTGAGCTGGCACATGGAAGGAGAGCTTCTCACAGGAATTTCAGATTAGGCACTGTGCACTCTCACACCGCGCTCCCAGCTTCCCAGGGTGACCCCAGCAGGCTAGTCACAGTTCTTCCTGAGCTCTCTCAGCCCCACCTACCTCACAGGGTGTTTGTTGTGAGGGGGGGAAGGGCAAGGAGATTGTCAGCCCCTTTGAGTCTCCTGCAGGAGAGAAAGGGGGGATATAAATCCAAAACTCTTCTTCTTCTTCTCTTGTGATCTGATCAAAGTCTTGCTCTAACTGTATCTTCTCCTCTTTTTTTGGCAGGTACATCCCAACAATGGCTCCAGCCCCTTCTCGTACACCAACCCTGCAATGGCCAATGAAAGTTTTTAAGGCGTGCACTTCTTACAGCTGGACTCTGGGGATGGGGGGGTGGGGGCAGGACGAAGCTGGCTGGGCCAGGCTGATCCAAAGAGAAGCTGTTGATGGGGGAATTGCTGCACTCCAGTGGGAAAAGGCCTGCCTTGGAAATAGCTCCGCCCGGGCTTCAAAACAGCCTTTTTTTCGACAATGAGTAAAGAATTGCATCCAGGTGAACCCGTATTTAAGTTACTCTCAGTTGGAAAAGCTGGTTTCTTTTTTGCACGCTACAGATGCATGATTCATATTAATATTTCAAGGGCAGCCCAGCTAATCAAAAGTGATGAGGACTAGTAACTTATTGGCCCGGTTGGCTTCATCGCTCAGGTACTGGACTGCTAGACAGACGAATCCACTGTGATGATTATTTCTAAAGATCAAAAAGGAATCTCTGCAGCGCAGGATGATCTAAACAAGAAGAGGCAGAAGGGTGAAAAATAACCTTGGAGTGACTTTTCTGGTTGCTGAAGTTCTAACATTTGCGGGTTTGGGACAATCTACCCCGTCTCTGCCACCAAAACAAACATGGACTTCCATGTAAACACTGAGTACAACCACCTTTCCCCCCATTAACAATGTTTATTAATGTTAAACCTAAAAATATAAAATGTACATATACTGTGGTGGGAGGAGATGTGGCAGACTTAGGATCCTGAGACCGTGAGAAAACATCAGATTCTTGGATCTGAACACAGCTCTCAAAACTACAATGCGTGGATCTTTTCTCCCCACAACTGCCCCACTGAGCATGCACGAGCTGGATCCTCTAGGAGCACATCATATGGCAGAAAGCAACAGGATCATAGAGTTACGGAGATCAAATGGGTCTCCGGGAATGCAGTGGCGTATCTAAGGTAGGGCACTATGGCACATGGCTTGAGGGCATCTCTTGAAGGTGGGCACCATCACTGCCTGCAAACTCACCTGCCACAGCCATGCCAACCATGCGCCTCACCTCAGGGGTGCTCAGTCACTGGCAGCGCCACCCCCGCCCCACATCAAGCCGAGCTTCGAGGAGAAGATCCTGCCACCCTGAGCCAGCAGCAAGGCACAAAGCCAGCCAGCAGGAGGTCCAAACCCAGGCCGGGAACCCGAGGGGCCCACCAATGCGCAGGCGCCATTTTCCGTAGATACGCCTCAGCAGGAACATCGAATGCAAGCTCCATGCCTCTGCATCCCCAGCAAATGGCTGTCCTACCTCTGCTTCACCCGGCAGCAAAGAGCAGCTTGCTTGCCCACAGAAAAGCCAGACACGTTGCCCTTCCGCCAATGAAGCAGAAGTTCCAGAAAAGTCCACGTCGGATGCATGAAGGAACTGAATGGTGACAAAGTTAATTTAATGTATGGGGAAGGAGGATAGAAGCAAGCACTTCCTTCTTTGCAAACCATCCTAAGCCCTGTTTACCCATAAGGCTAAAACCTCCAGGGGACATGGTGACAATTAAGCAACATTACCTAGCAGGGACATAGGTATGGAGGGGTTCATGGGTTCAACCCCCCCCCCATTACATGTCTGTTGTCTCCAAGTGCCCACCCACCCACCCAGCAGTCCCTTTTGCCCTCCCCTCCGGGAAAGCCAGAAGAGACTATCGCCCCCAGCCTTGACTGCTTTTATAAGCACAGGGGCTGGGGGGGTGGGGCTTGGGGAGGTGTAGCCATGCCTCCCCAAGCCCCGCCCTCCAGCCTCCATGCTTATAAAAGCAGCTCTCCAAGGCTTTCGGGGCGTCAGAGCCACTCTTCTGGCTTTCCCTGGAGGGGCAAAAGGGACTGGGTGGGTGGAGTGGGTGGTGGGAGGGAGGAGGGAGGGTGAGGCTGAGGAGCTTAAGGGAGGCATGGCCACATGCCATTTTAGCGGTGAGGGTTGGGCTCGACCCACCTCACCCCCCTGAGCCCGCCCTGGAGCCCACCCCATAAAAATATATATACCTATGTCACTGTTACCTAGTCAACAGTTGGGATCTGAAATTGTGCTTTGCTCCCTCCCACAACTCAGGCTCCCAACCCGAGTTGACAACTGTGAAACTGGACTCTCTAACTGTCCCTTTAACATCAGTGTGATCTGCAGCTCATACCAGGCCGTGTTTTTTATCGCCATCACATCTCACCTATGGTGACCCCTGGTGGGGTTTTCAGGGCAAGAGATGTTTGGAGGTGGTTTGCCATTGGCTGCCTCCATGAAGAGAGGGAGTAACTGTTGCCTTGACAAAGAATGTATTTATTACCTTTCACAATAAAAGGGAACTGTGATGGTAGCAAGGTGTGTCAGCTTTTTGAATGTGTTTGTGTGTGTGGAATGGGGGAAGAGATCTCGAACTCAGGACTAGGGCCGTGGCCTTTCCAATCTTTATTTTCCCTAGGGGGAGGAAGACTGCGGCTGGGGTTGGGCCCGAGTTCAGAGTAGTAGCTATCTTCTTCTCACTTCAAACTCATATCCTGTGAGCACCAGCACATTTTGAGGCAATTCAGAACAGTGCCCATAATCATGACCCCAAAGAAAACCACAGTTATGCCACCTAGGATTTTATATACCTCGATTTCTTAGCCCGCTGTTGAAAAACTCATCCTTAAAAACACACACATTCAGAACCAAATATTATCAAGATTGTGATCCATTAATGTGATTGGAATCAGTTAAATCTGATAGCAGACTTGAGAGGTACTAGTCAAAGTAGACAAGTGGGCATATACAGCAAACTCCCACCTTCAAGAAGAAGAAATACTCCACACAGCAGATTCTTTCAAAAGAAGGCTTTTACCATAGAGTTGCTATATGTACATGATACCATATACAGAGTATTTTAAACAGTCCAACAAAGTGCTCCGCCAGGCACTTGTTTCCCTAAGGAACAAACATACAGTACATTGTATTGTCGAAGGCTCAGATCCTCTGAAGATGCCAGCCACAGATGCGAAACGTCAGGAGAGAATGCTGCTAGAACGTGGCCGTACAGCCCGGAAACCACACAGCACAAACTGTACATTGCTGTTGCTTATATACATAGTTCCACCAATCACTGTGTCTGCTCTTTCGGTTCAACTTGCGAAACACACTTGGCACCAGCAAATGATCTTCAGATAGCTGAAGGACAACTTTAACTTTTAATTAACAACACAAACTGTTTTTTTATTTACATTTTGAAAAATTGCAGTGCAATCAAATATTCTCCTAATCCCCTATTACGCTTCCCCCTGCTCCCACAAGAATCCTTTGCTGCTATACCCCAACTATCTGAGCCCTTTGAGGGAGAGCGGTTTATTAAGTCAAATAAATCATCATCATCATCATCTTCTTCTTCTTCTTCTTCTTCTTCTTCTTCTTCTTCTTCATCATCATAAGTCGAAATGCTTTTCCCCAGTTTCTCCTATACCGTGAGTGGCAAACCTTATGGCATCTCAACAGATGTTATGGACTACAATTCCCATCACCCCCTGCCAGCCTGGCCAATTGGCTGGGCTGGTAGGGCGGGGATGGGAATAGTAGTCCATGCTTTATCTGGAATATAAAAGGTTCGCCACCACTGCTCTATGCAGACTGCCTTATCTAAGTAACACTCACTTGTTAAAACGTTACAATTCAAAAAACCCTGTACTTAAATGACACTGAATGTGTTTGTTCTGACTATGTTTCTTTGGTATTGAACTCATTAATTAGCCTTTTAACATTAGGATCAATTTCCTAATGGCAAGAGTACTCTGTTAAGAAAAGCAAAATTTAATATATAAGCACAGTAGAAGAGACTGATTCTCAGTCACTTTTTAGATAAATGAGTTTACTGACTATAATGAGTTTACTAACTATAACTTTTGATATGAATGAGTTTACTAACTTTGATATAAATGAGTTTACTAACTACAAACAAGGCTTTTGTTCCCTTGATTGTATTACTGTCTACAATCAAGGGAACAAAAGCCAGGCTACTTCTATTCATATGGCCTCACCTATTGACCTTGCTATCTTCATTGTTACTCACATGCTAATGGGTGGATACCACACACACATGCAAATCTAGCTTGCTAATTGCACCCTTTACTTGTTAACAAACAATGGTTCTTTCCCCCGCCCTGGACACTCCAACAGGTATATATACTCCACTTGCTTTCCTACTATCAGATCCTCTGAAGATGTCAGCCACAGATGCAAGAAGCTAAAACGATCAGGAGAAGAATGCTGGCACTAGAATACTGACCGGCCATATGTTTCAGGCGGAAACCACATACAGCACCCCATTGATTCGGGCGTGAAACATACTCTCGGCGATACATTAAAACAAAGAAATCGCTGGCATCATATATTACTACACTTGATTACATAGTGTTACCTTGTGTGGTCACATCCTGGCTTCTAGCACCTGGCTTCTGCTCAAAGAACAAACTTAACTTTATAACCTCTGAGTACGTGACCATTAGCACATAAGCCAGTGGTGGGATCCAAAAATTTTAGAAACAGGTTCCCATGGTGGTGGGATTCAAACTGTGGTATTAGGGGCCAAAGCGTGGGGAACTGGGCGTAGGAACGCGATGGGGTGTGGCGGGTCGGCATTTCGATGGGTGGGAACGTTCCTGGGGCGGGGCTGTGGCAAGGGAGGCCTTGGTCGCTGTGCCGGATCCTTGCAGTCAAGGCGGGGAAAGCACGCATGCGCAAGCGCAGGAGCTGCTTACTGCATCGCCGGGTGCACCCTCCTCTGCTAGACTGCTTCAAGTTCTATAGCGGCGGCGCTATTATTATGAAGGAGAGCGTGGCATTAACTAGGAAGCCCAAAAATCCCGTGGGCAAAATCACCCACGTTAGAATATATCTGCATAGCCAGATATCTGCCCTCTCGGCACACACAAATAATTAGTAACCTACTCTCGGGAACCTGTGAGAACCTGCTGGATCCCACCTCTGAAGTAAGCTATGTCTAACTTGCTGACCAATAGCTCAATCAATAGACTGGTCATAAAACAGTGACCTCAGTAACTAGTTTGTTTGTTTGTTTGTTTGTTTGTTGGATTTATAGGCCGCCTCACCCCCGAAGGGCTCGAGGTGGCTCACAGTACAACTGTTCACAATAACAGCACATAAAATACATAAATAACACTTAACCCCATTAAAACAATTTTTCAACAGCAGCAGTTACTTAACATTGAAATAAGATAGTTACATACATACATACATACATACATACATACATACATACATACATACCGTGTTTCCCCGAATATAAGACAGTGTCTTATATTAATTTTTGCTCCCAAAGATGCGCTAGGTCTTATTTTCAGGAGATGTCTTATTTTTCTGTGTTCTGTTCATCGGGCATGCTTCCAAACAAAAACTTTGCTATGTCTTACTTTCGGGGGATGTCTTATATTTCGCACTTCAGCAAAACCTCTACTATGTCTTATTTTTCGGGAATGTCTTATATTAGGGAAACAGAATTTTTATACATATATACATACATACATACATACATACATACATACATACATACATACATACATACATACATACATACATAGTTAACTCTTCCATGGCTGATCACTGCAGATCCCCTTGCTTCACCCTGTCCGGAAGGTTCTCCTCTCCACAGACGAACCAGCTATGTACGCAGTCCGAAATAGATGCCTTTTCCTGAGTTCCTCTGGGGTGAAACTATGGCAAACCTGGAGGGTGTTATATCCTGCAGAGCGGGAGTTTTATTGGTTTTGCCTAAGGATACAGCAGGAAGGTAGAGCAGTTCTGTGCCTCAGCTGCCATTGTGACTTTGTCAATATGGCTTGGCACCCATTGGGGAGGTTCGAGCTGTTCAGCCCCCAAAGTTTATGCCTTTGCTGAGGACCTCAGCTCTCTTTGTCTCTGGGGCAGCATCATGCTTTTCCCAGAAGGCTTCCGGGTATCCCGTGCCTCTCCAAGCTGTGTGACAGGTCCAGATTCAACATAAAATGCTTCCCTCCCTCTTCAGTGAATCTCCAAACTGGAAGACCATAGAATCATAGAGTTGGAAAAGACAACAAGGGCCATTAGGTCCAACCCCCTGCAGTGCAGGAACACACGATCAAAGCACTCCAGACAGATGGCCATCCGGCCTTTCTTGAAAAACCTCCAGACTCCACACTCCAAGGCAGTTCATTCCACTGTTGTACAGCCCTGACAATCAGGAAGTTTTCCTGATGTTTAGATGGAATCTCTTTTCCTTCACCTTGAACCCCGTTGCTCCTGGTCTTTGGAGCAGCAGAAAACAAGCTTGCTCCCTCACCAACATGACATCCCTTCAAGTATCTAAACATGGCCATCATGTCACCTCTTAACCTTCTCTTCACCAAACTAAACATCCCCAGCTCCCTCTCCTCATAGGGCATGGATTCCAGACCTTTCACCATTTTGGTTGCCTTCATCTGGACCTGTTCCAACTTGTCAATATCCTTCTTGAATTGCGGTGCCCAGAACTGTACACAATATTCCAGGTGAGGTCTAACCAGCGCAGAATAGAGAGGTACAATTACATCCCTCTATCTAGACCAGGGGTAGGGAACCTGCGGCTCTCCAGATGTTCAGGAACTACAATTCCCATCAGCCTCTGTCAGCATGGCCAATTGGCCATGCTGGTAGAAAACTGATGGGAAATAGGTTCCTGATTATCTGGAAAAACCAAGGTTCTACCCTGATCAGACACTATACTCCTATTGATACAGCCCAGATCGCATTGGCTTTCTTGGCTGCTGTGTCACACTGCTGACCCATGTTCAGTTTGTGGTCTACTAAGACTCCCAGATCCCTTTCACATGTAGTGTTGTCAAGCCAGGTGTCCCCCATCCTATATCTGTGCATTTCATTTTTTCTGCCGAAGTGTAGTATCTTACATTTATCTCTGTTGAAATTCATTTTGTTTGTTTTGGCCCTGCTTTCTCATCTATCCAGGTCATTTTGAATTCTGACTCTGTCCTCTGGGGTATCAGCTACCCCTCCTAATTTGGTGTCATGTGCAAATTTGATTAGCGTGCCCTCTATTCCATCATCCAAATCGTTGATAAAAATATTGAATAGCACCGGCCCAGGCTGGACAGAGAATCTCTGCAGCAGCATAAAATGGCTGGAGCAATGAAATGAAACCAGCAAGCTTCAGCCGGTTAGTGGGGGCGGGGGGGGGGCAGGAAAAAGAACCACTTTCCCCGGTAACGCTTTTTTGGTCCATGCTACGAAGACCAAAAAAAGCCAAAACGGTTCTTTTAAAAACAGCTGCAAGATGTTTTATTTGGGCTGTGCAGAAAGGGCCAATGTGTGCGTAAATACTGAAAGTGTAAACGTTGTAATAAGTATAGAATTAGTAGAGTTGGAAGAGACCCCAAGGGCCATCAAGTCCAACCCCCTGCCATGCAGGAACACACAATCAAAGCACTCCTGACATTTGTACAAAGATGAACGTATACCTGAAACCTAGGGACCCGGCCTTGGGTTAATACAGCCTTGCTCAGATCCAAATCCAAACTTCACATACACGCTACAGGGGTCAGTGCTATCAGTCACAGACCAGGAAAGGGATTTGGGCGTCTTAGTTGATAGTTCCATGGGAATGTCAACTCAATGCATGGCAGCTGTGAAAAAGGCAAACTCTATGCTGGGGATAATTAGGAAAGGAATTGAGAATAAAACTGCAAGGATTGTCATGCCCTTATATAAAGCAGTGGTGCGACCGCACTTGGAGTACTGTGTTCAGTTCTGGTCGCCACATCTCAAAAAGGATATCGAAGAGATAGAAAAAGTGCAGAGAAGGGCAACAAGGATGATTGAAGGATTGGAGCACCTTCCTTATGAGGAGAGGGGCTGCAGCGTTTGGGACCTCTTTAGTTTGGAGAGAGGAGGCGTCCTGAGGGGGGATATGATTGAAGTCTACTACAAAATTATGCATTGGGGTGGTAGAAAATGTAGCAGCTAAATGTAAAGTGATGCACATAGGGGCAAAAAAATCCAAACTTCACATACACGCTACAGGGGTCAGTGCTATCAGTCACAGACCAGGAAAGGGATTTGGGCGTCTTAGTTGATAGTTCCATGGGAATGTCAACTCAATGCATGGCAGCTGTGAAAAAGGCAAACTCTATGCTGGGGATAATTAGGAAGGAGTTGATAATAAAACTTCTGCAAGGATTGTCATGCCCTTATAATAAAGCAGTGAGATGCTGACCGCGCCGGAGTAACTTTGTGTTATTCAGTCTCTGGTAAATACATCTCAAAAAAAAGGATATCGAAGAGATAGAAAAAAAAAAGTGCAGAGAAGGGCAACAAAAGGATGATTGAAGAGATTGGAGCACCTTCCTTATGAGGAGAGGCTGCAGCGTTTGAGGAGTCTCTTAGTTTGGAGAGGAGAGGCGTCTGAGGGGGGGATAATGATTGAAGTCTACAAAATTATGCATGGGGTAGAAAATGTTGACGAGAGAGAATTTTTCTCTCTTTCTCTAATACTAGAACCAGGGGGGGCATAATAACTGAAAATGTAACTGGGGAAGAATTAGGACTAATAAAAGGAAACACTTCTTCACGCAACGTGTGATTGGTGTTTGGAATATGCTGCCACAGGAGGTGGTGATGGCCACTGACCTGGATAGCTTTAAAAGAGGCTTGGACAGATTTATGGAGGAGAAGTCGATCTCTGGCTCCCAATCTTGATCCTCCTTGATCTGAGGTTGCAAATGCCTTAGCAGACCAGGTGCTCGGGAGCAGCAGCAGCAGCAGAAGGCCATTGCTTTCCCATCCTGCACGTGAGCTCCCAAAGGCACCTGGGGGCCCACTGCAAGTAGCAGAGAGCTGGACTAGATGGACTCTGGTCTGATCCAGCTGGCTTGTTCTTATGTTCTAGTAAGCATAAGCATAAGCATTTTTATTGTCATTGTGCACGCACAACGAAATTTACAGCAGCATTCCTCGATGCACACAAATTTCAGACTCATACATCATCCTCACTTTCCCCTTCCTCCACCCATCCCTACACAGCCCCAAATACATCAATATGAAGCATCAATACATCAATAGAACAACCATTACATGATGCTGGCTACGTGACTCTCTGCGGT
This sequence comes from Sphaerodactylus townsendi, assembly GCF_021028975.2. Classification (NCBI taxonomy): domain Eukaryota; kingdom Metazoa; phylum Chordata; class Lepidosauria; order Squamata; family Sphaerodactylidae; genus Sphaerodactylus; species Sphaerodactylus townsendi. The sequence goes on from NW_025950407.1 coordinate 129,576, forward strand.
GTCATTTCACTCGGGATCCTGCAGTTTCCTAAGAAATGGGTGCAAATTCTCAACGATGAGGCCATAAACTGATAACAGGCTTCCAAGCCCATAAATGCCAACGTACAGTAGTCAAGGCTCAGCATGTGGCCGGCGTTTCCTTCCTCGTGCTGGTTGAGGCAGCCTGCCAACTGGCCAAATCTCCCGAAGGACTGGCATCTTTACGGGCTCGTGGAACATATGTCAATGAAACAAACATGTGTAGTCATGTAGATATCTGCCCTCTGCCAAATCTGTACGTAGTTAGCCCAAAATTTGGGCCAAGTGAAACTGGATCCAAAAATCTGGGCTATTAGGCAAAGACAGCTTATTTTTTCTGCCTAAGTGTAGTATCTTACATTTCTGTTTCTGCTAGGGCTGAGGAGGGGCAAGAACTCCCCCTAAGTTCCCCCCCCCCACATCTCTGATCATCCTCACTCCAAGGTTTTCAAAATTCACCCACCCATGTGCATACATACCTTGCAAGCTCGTCTCCCTTGGGGACTAAAAACTTGCTTCAAAAATGAGAAAGAGGGTGAAAGAAACAGGAGGAAGAAGAAGAGTTTGGATTTATACCCCCCCTTTCTCTCAAAGGGGCTGACAATCTCCTTTCCCTCCCCCGCCCAGGACAAACACCCTATGAGATGGGTGGGGTTGACAGACCTCAGAAGAACTGTGACTAGCCCAAGGTCACCCAGCTGGCATGCGTTGGTGTGCACAAACTAATCTGGTTCACCAGATAAGCCTCCACAGCTCAAGTGGCAGAGCAGGGAATCAAACCTGGTTCTCCAGATTAGAGTGCACCTGCTCTTTTACAGCGCACCATGCTGGCTCTAACAATGATATCCCCAATGTCAAATTCTACTTTTGACGCTGAGAAAAGCTGAACCTGTTGAAATTCTGACTGTCAGACGACTGTTGTGGACCCCCATCCATAAACTGGGGCGGGGGGGGGGGGGGGGGGGGAGAAGCAGCCCCAGAGAATCTCAGCCCCAGAGAATCAGAAGTTCCTCCAATTCCTTAGTGCTTTCAAGGGGGAAATAGACGGGATTACAGCATGGTAAAGGGCGGGAATCAATGCAAACAAAGAAATGCCCAAAGCAAACAATTAGTTTCCTTTAAAACTTAATGCCTCGGCTTAAGTGTATACAATGCAGTGATACATTAAACGGGATTTGTTCAAAAGCTCAGCTCAACAGGTCATATGACTCCCGAATGTCAGTAAGACTCCACAGGCAATTGGGGGGGTGGGGGGTGGTGGTGGTAGTGGAATTCCTTTAGAACAAAGTTACCCAAAAAAATTCACTTGATTGCGTGAATGTCACAACTCTGTAGCAGGCAAAAATTCTACAATAGCAGGGGAAAGCTTTATTGGTTGAGTTCATGCCTGCTGTGCAAATATTTTAAAAGGACAGGGGCGGGAAAACACAGTGAAAATTACGGCTTTCCCAACAATCCTTCCCCCTAAAATACCAGATTTTGTTGCGTCTCTTCCGCAGCTCCAGCCCCGTGCTGCAGGCATCATGGGGTGAGCGAGGAGAGAGATGGGATCCTGCAATTTCAAATATGAAAGTGGGATTTCAGTCCTCACAGTACATGTTAGAAAGAGGCCTCTTCCGCGCTTGCAGAATAATGTACCTTCAATCCACTTTCACAGTTGTTTGTAAGTGGGTTTTGCTATTCTGCACAGTCAAATCCAGCTGCAAAGTGCCTTGAAAGTGGATTGAAAGCGCATTATTCTGCATGTGCGGAAGGAGAGAAGCTTTACCTGCTGAATGTCTCAATTCCTCCCCCTCCCCCCCCCCCACTTTTGTGTTCTTTGAACAGCAGCACAATAGGCAGAAATTATGTGGGTGAAACTGACAAGAAATTCACCTGCTGGATTTCTGTGGCTTAAGAACCCTCCTGGTTTATCCAGTTCAACATCCTGTCTAACACAGTAGCCAACTAGTTCCTCCAGAGGGACAATAACAGGGCATAGATGTCAAGGCCTTTCCCTGCTATTGTCTCCTAGAACTGGTATTCAGAGACTGACTGCCCCTGAATGTGGAGGTTCCTTTAGTCCCCATGGCTAGTAGCCAATAATAGACCTCTCCTCCATGAATCCATCCAGTCCTTTTTTAAGGCCGTCTACACCTGCAGCCCCCACGACATCCCCTGGCAGCGAATTCCACATTTGTCCATCCTTTTTAAAAGATGTCTCGCAGACATCTTTTTCGCGCTGTGCGGAATGGACCAATGGTGACATCACTGCCGGCCTTCCTACTCCTCATTATCTTATCGTGTACTTTATTTACCTTAATTAGAGTTTGGATTTAGAAGAGTTTGGATTTATATCCCCCCTTTCTCTCCTGCAGGAGACTCAAAGGGGCTTACAATCTCCTTGCCCTTCCCCGCTCACAACAAACACCCTGTGAGGTAGGTGGGGCTGAGAGAGCTCCGAGAAGCTGTGACTAGCCCAAGGTCACCCAGCTGGCGTGTGTGGGAGTGCACAGGCTAATCTGAATTCCCCAGACAAACTTCCACAGCTCAGGCGGCAGAGCTGGGAATCAAACCCGGTTCCTCCAGATTAGAGTGCACCTGCTCTTAACCACTACACCACGCTGGCTCAGTTATGATTTTCCTCCTGCGCCACTTTATTTTAATAAATTGGTTGGTTTTGGTTGATCCTCTTCTTTGTTTCCCTTCCTTTGGTTGGTCATCTAGATGGCGAAATGAATTGGAATTGGAAACTGGGTGCGGTTGAGTATTTTATTGTTGTGATCAACATCACCGGACTCCCTCAAGTCGTAGTATCTGGGGAAAGAGAAGTAAAAAGTCTTCCTGGCTGCCTGGCTGCCTTTTAATATCTGCCTTTCCTCCTCTTTTAAAAATGCTTTTAGAAACCGGCTTCTCTTGCACAGTAATGCCGAGAAACACTGTGGCTGCCGTTTCTCGGATGTCCTTTTCATACTTTCCCGCCCTCTTTCCTTTCTCAAGACCAAATTGGGCTGCTGGTACCCATTCCCCCCATCCACAGCCACCCCCACCCCAGTACAAACAGAGAGCGGGCAAGCAGGTCCAATTGAGGCCCATGATGATATCACAGGTAGTGACAGTCAGTCCATTTTTATACCCAAAAGGCGAATTCACTTGTCCTAAGGTAATGAAGAAGAAGAAGAAGACGAAGACGAAGACGAAAAGGAGGAGTTTGGATTTAGATCCCACTTTTTCTCCTGTAAGGCTTACAAACTCTTTCCCCTTCCTCTTCCCACAACAGACACCTTGTGGGGTAAATGAGGCTGAGAGAGTTCTGAGAGAACTGTGACTAGCCCAAGGTCACCCAGCAGGAATGTAGGAGTGCGGAAACACATCTGGTTCACCAGATGATGATGATGATGATGATAATAATAATGATAATAATGATGATAATAATAATAATAATAATAATAATAATAATTAAATTATTATTATTATTGTTGTTGTTGTTGTTGTTGTTATTATTATTATTATTATAAACCGCCCTCCCCCGGAGGTGGAAGAGTGGGGAATCAAACCCAGTTATCCAGATTAGAATCCACCTGCTCTTAATCACTACACCTCGCTGATTTATATCCCTTTTCCTCTACTGTAAGGAGACTCAAAGGGGCTTACCTTCCCTCCCCCACCTTCGTTTCCCTTCCCTCCCCCACAACAAGCGCCCTGTGAGGTGGGTGGGGCAGAGAGAGCTCCCAAGAGCTGTGGCTAGCCCAAGGTCACCCAGCTGGCATGTGTTGGAGCACACAAGCTAATCTGGTTCACCAGATAAGCCTCCACAGCTCAAGTGGCAGAGAGGGGAATCAAACCCAGTTCTCCAGATTAGAGTGCACCTGCTCTTAACCACTACACCACGCTGGCTCAGTTATGATTTTCAAATCTTTATGATGTAATGTAAATCCAGATAGGCTTCTCTCATCATTCGCCAAAATGAATAAATCATTCAAACTTTCAAGTAACTACAATGTTTACAACAGTAAGAAATCTTAACAACTTGCACTTTTTTCAGTCATCAATCACCAACCATATTTTGGCTTAGGCAGTCTTTTTTTTTTATTACTTAAACAATAAAACTTCACAACATGCACATTTGTCAGTCATGAAATCATTAATCATATTTTGGCTTAGGTCTATTTTGGCTTAGGCTAACCAAGCTCCGGTAAGTTTGGTCTCGGAAATCCTTCAGTTAGACCCAACGCTTGTAGCTCAATTTATAATGCTCTCAAAGAAGTTTGTACTAACAGGCTGTTGTGGGATTTCCGGGCTGCGTGGCCGTGGTCTGGTAGATCCATCAACTTCATTCGACTCCCTCAAGTCATTGGACTCCTTCAAGTCTCAAGATCTACCAGACCACGGCCACACAGCCCGGAAAACCCCCAACAAACCAGTTGAATCCGGCCGTGAAAGCCTTCGACAACACACTTGCACTAACAGTTTATAACTTTGGCTCTTCCGGGACTACAGCTGACTGCTTTCTCTCAGGTCTTGTGTGTTGTCTTCAAGACAAGATCAGAAAATGGCTGTTTTAAAAAGGTGAACTGTAGGGCATTTTTACCAGACTGCAATCCTACCCCTTCACAAAGCCCACCCTTCTAGGGGACCCCCCACAAAATCTCCTGGTGTTTCTCTACCTAGAGGTGGCACCCCTAATGTAGAACAAGGCCTGAAGAAGAAGAAGAAGAAGAAGAAGAAGAAGAAGAAGAAGAAGAAGAAGAAGAAGAAGAAGAAGAAGAAGAAGAAGAAGAAGAAGAAGAAGAAGAAGAGTTTGGATTTATATCCCCCTTTCTCTCCTGCAGGAGGTTCAAAGGGGCTGACAATCTCCTTGCCCTTCCCCCCTCACAACAAACACCCTGTGAGGTGGGTGGGGCTGAGAGAGCTCCGAGAAGCTGTGACTAGCCGAAGGTCACCCAGCTGGCGTGTGTGGGAGTGTACAGGCCAATCTGAATTCCCCAGAGAAGCCTCCACAGCTCAGGCGGCAGAGCTGGGAATCAAACCCGGTTCCTCCAGATTAGATACACGAGCTCTTAACCCCCTACGCCTCCTTGAAGAGGAGGACCTGGGTTTGAATTTCCAAATATTGCTGGCCCTGGGTGATCCCCCCCCCCCCCAGTGATAAAAACAAAGCCAGACAGAAAACCTGGTTTCGGGTCAACCACGTCACGCACGGATTTGGCCCTTCGTGTCTCCGTCAGTTGGATCCCTACCAAGAGGGATTTTTGTTGTGGGTATTTGATCATTGCATGCTGTGATTTTGAGGCATTTATAAGAAAAGCTAGTGAACGCAGACAAGAGCGGTTTGGCAGCTTGCCGTGGGAAGGTTAGCCTGCTGATTTTAAAAAAGCAAACCTCTGTTTGAGTCAGGCGGGGTGGACGGGTACATATCGGGAACCCTACCCAAGCCTAAAGGGATCCGAATGAAAACACTTAACAGATTTCTTTTTTGGCAAGTGGTTTCAAGAGTTCTTTCTTTGAAGGCGGGGCGGGGCCGCTCTCTGCCACTCTTCCAGGCAGAGTCCTCCAGATTATGTTGGATAAACACTAAATCCAAGACAAGGAAACAGTTCTGAGTATTTGAACAGCCTAAGAAAAGCCGGGGATGACATTTAAAATGTGGAACAGAGGTGACGTGCCTTTCCGTGCTCAACGAGAGCTGGTGGAAGATCAAGTAGGCGGGGAGTCTTGGGGGGGGGGCAACCTGGATTATCTGAAAGTTTCAATTTCTCCAGCCTCCTTAGTGAGTCCTTAGTTGGGTTTTATTACACAGTAATGAGAAGAAGAAGAGTTTGGATTTATACCCCTTCTTTCTCTCCTATAAGGAGTCTCAAAGCAGGTTACAAACTCCTTTTCCTTCTACTCCCCACAACCAGAGGTGGGATCCAGCAGGTTCTCACAGGTTCCTGAGAGTAGGTTACTAATTATTTGTGTGTGCCGAGAGGGGGTTACTAATTGGGGATTTTGCCACGTGATTTTTGCCTTAGTTATGCCCTCCTCTCAGCAGTAGCGCGCAGAACTTGAAGCAGCCTAGCAGGAGGTGCACCGGCGTGCGTGGCAGCCTGCGCCTGCGTGCATATGCTTTCCCGCCCAAGGACCGGCGCAGTGGCTGCGTCCTTGCCACAGCCCCGCCACGGAATGCCCCACCCACGGAATGCCCGGCCACGCCCACGGAATGCCCAGCCCAGCCCCATTGGCGCTACACCACAGTTTGAATCCCACCACCATGGGAACCTGTTACTAAAATTTTTGGATCCCACCACTGCCCACAACAGATATTTTGTAAGGTTGGTGGGGCTGAGAGAGTTCTGAGAGAACTGCAGCTGGCTCAAGGTAACCCAGCAGACTTCATGTGGAGGAGCGGGGAAACAAACCTGGTCCTCCGGATTAGACTCCACTTCTCTTAACCACTACACCACTGTGTTGCCAAATAGGCTAGAAGCCTTCTTGAACCCAGCCTCCAAATCAGCCTCCAAATCCCTGGGGGGACTGATCTCTGTCACCTGAAGATAAGTTATAATCCCAGGAGATCTCCAGGTACCCCCTGGAGGTTGGGAACCATAGAGCAGTGAAGGACAATGGCAGCGGCAGCAGCAATTTGGTTGGTGGGATTTGTACCCCTTCTCTGAGAGAACTGCGACTGGCTCAAGGTAACCCAGCAGGCTTCATGTGGAGGAACGGGGGAAACAAACCTGGTCCTCGAGCCTTAAGTCTATAAACGGACTCTGTCTAGTTGATTAGTAGCGTTTATTGAGAAGTGTCAGAGCACCAAAGCCTGGCAAAGCCAGTTCTGGGGAAACCTGGCTTTTGCCACCCCCTTTATCCCCGGAAAGTTCCCCCTCCCGAATTCCCAAGAAATTGTGAAAAACAGTCCCTGGAGCTGAGGTGGCCCAAGGTCGGCAGCAGATAGTAAGAGAGAGCCACCTGGCTTCTTGCCCCACGCGATAATGGATATGACTCTGTGTCACATGGGATCAGGGTGTCAGGGGAACGCCTAGTTATATACAAAGCATGTGAAGCCATAAAGCAAAGATCAATGAAAGAATGTCCCAAATGGCAGTGGTAACATATAGCAGGCTGGTTACATATATATTTTAGCAGCATTTGATTTGTAGCATTACATAGTTACAGTGAAGTAGGAATACATCTCAATCACCTAGAAACAATTCTATCTCAGAAAAAAAATGTTAGTAGGGTTGTATATTCCTCCGCCACGGAACTCAACATGCCAGGCCTTCTTTGTTGTGGAAGGCTCTGCCTGGGTCCTGGGTCCTATCTAGCCCTGCTCCCCGTCATCCATTTGAAAGTAAAAGTATATTTTGGCATAAATGCTCTTGTATCAAAGTACCATGTTCAATAATGCACAAAATAATGGTTTTGATAAAGGCAGCATGTAGAAAAGGATGATAATTCTCATATTTGTTCGTGACTATATTCTAATGTGGAAGCATAGCATTTTCTCAACGCTGCACCTCAACTGACTGTACTACCCTCTTTTTCTGAGACAGAGTATAACATTTAGAAGCAGGCCACGTGTGAACCAGAGTTCAACCTGGTGGCAGTTCTTGGAAATCTGTGCCCTGCACTGCAACTGACTGTACTACCCTCTTTTTCTGAGACAGGGTATAACATTTAGAGGCAGGCCACGTGTGAACCAGAGTTCAACCTGGTGGCAGTTCTTGGAAATCTGTGCCCTGCACTGCAACTGACTGTACTACCCTCTTTTTCTGAGACAGAGTATAACATTTAGAAGCAGGCCACGTGTGAACCAGAGTTCAACCTGGTGGCAGTTCTTGGAAATCTGTGCCCTGCACTGCAACTGACTGTACTACCCTCTTTTTCTGAGACAGGGTATAACATTTAGAGGCAGGCCACGTGTGAACCAGAGTTCAACCTGGTGGCAGTTCTTGGAAATCTGTGCCCTGCACTGCAACTGACTGTACTACCCTCTTTTTCTGAGACAGAGTATAACATTTAGAAGCAGGCCACGTGTGAACCAGAGTTCAACCTGGTGGCAGTTCTTGGAAATCTGTGCCCTGCATTGCCTGAAACAGCTGCAAAGGATTCTTCTAGCATGTGCAGAAGAACTCTTGCAAACGGCGAGACTTTCAAAGCGGTCTAAGAGCTGCTATTTTTGTTTTGTTCACTGCTGGCTACGAATCCCATTTTTGTTGGGTAAACAATGGAGGTATTAGATGGTTGTTCTGCGCAATGTTATGGTTTTCGAATTATGACCTTGCAAAGCAAAGAGAGGTGGTTTCGATGTACCCAGATAGCTTGCCTTCGTGGCTGGTGGCCAGCCACGACTGCAGCACGAAGACACATAGTCTGCTCGGTCTGAAATTGAAAGAGGTTTTGAATGGCGCCACTGGAATTTGGCTCAGGGTGGGGTGTCCAAGGTTGGTTTCTGGGGAGAAGACTTCTTGAGATTACCACACACACACAAAAACCCCCTCTCCATCCAACTTCAGCCCGACAGTCCCATTCTCCAGAGAGCCAGGATGGTGTACTGGTTAAGAGCAGGTGCACTTTAATCTGGAGAACTGGGTTTGATTCCCTGCTCTGCCACTTGAGCTGTGGAGGCTTATCTGGGGAACCAGATTAGCTTGTGCACTCCAACACATGCCAGCTGGGTGACCTTGGGCTACTCACAGTTCTTCGGAGCTCTCTCAACCCCACCCACCTCACGGGGTGTTTGTTGAAGGGGGCAGGGAAGGAGATTGAAGCCCCTTTGATTCTCCTACAGGAGAGAAAGGGGGAGTATTTATTTATTTATTTATTTATTTATTTATTTATTTATTTATAAATAATTGATTTTGTATACCGCCCCTCCCCCGAAGGGCTCTGGGCGGTGAACAACACAATAAAACAACAATTACATTAAATCCAACTCTTCTTCTTCTTCTTCTTCTTCTTCTTCTTCTTCTTCTTCTTCTTCTTCTTCTTCTTCTTCTTCTTCTTCTTCTTCTTCTTCTTCTTCTTCTTCTTCTTCTTCTTCTTCTTCTTCTTCTTCTTCTTCTTCTTCTTCTTCTTCTTCTTCTTCTTCCACCACTTGCAAATCCAGATTCCTGAGTTAGTGGGCCCTGCCCCCTTCTCATCCACACTCCATTGGTGGCCAGTCCTCGTTCTTGGTGGACTCGATTGGAAGCAAGGTATAGGAAACAGGAAATGCCAAGTCTCAGCACTGCCAAACTGAACTCATGGGCATCCAGGCGAGATGGGTGACATCACAGGAATGGTGGAGATCAGGGCACAGCAGAGTAATAACTTTGAAAAAAAAAAAGGAACAGCAAACAAACGTAGCATACTGATCTGCTCTGTCAGTTTCTGTTTACTGGGGGTGGACCTCAGTTTTTGGGAAATCACATCTTGCATTTAAAAATGCCTACCTGCTTCCTTTGGGGTTGGGACAGATATGGCTTTCCAGCTGGGGCCATTACTACGGTGGGGCCTGCGGGCACACCATACCCACACTCATTCCTGATGTGCCCCACCTAAGAATTGTTTTCAGCAGACCATTTATGAAAGGTTTTGGATGTTTGAAGGTTTAGATTTTGGGTTGGGAAATTCCTGAGACTTTGGAGGCGGAGCCTGTGGAGAGCAGGTTCTCAGGAGGGAAGGGACCCCAGAAGGGTATACAACCATAGAGTCCACCCTTCCAAGAAGTCATTTTCTTCTGGAGAATTGGTCTCAGTAGTCGGGAGATCAGCTGAAATTTTGAGAGATCCCCTGGCCAGTGGCGTATCGACGGGAAATGGAGCCTGGGGCCAGGAGCCTGTGGGACCCACGTTCCCGACTTGCTCTGCCACCCGGTGGAGGTCACCACCCAGAAGGCGCACGTGCTATCCACAGAGGGGCGGGCCCTTCCTTCCCTGGAGAGCACCGGCCACATGGGACCTGGAGGGGAGGAGGAGGAGGGTGTGGGGGGCGTGACTAAATGGGCACTGCCATACAGAGGTGTATCTAGGAAAAATGGAGCCCGGGTGCCTGGAGCTTGCACGAGCATCCAGGTCTACCGCTTGGAGCTGCCGCTGGCATCCAGGTCTACCGCCCGGAGCTGGTGCTGGTGCTCAGGTTTATGTGCGCCCGGGGACATGGGTTACCCTATGTCCCCACAAGTGGTACGCCTCTGCCGCCATACCTGGGTGGTATGCCGTACCTGGGTGGTACGCCCCTGCCCAGGCCTCCCCTGGAGGTTGGCCACCCCATTTAGATATAGTTTTAGTCAGAGGTGGGAACCTGCTTCCCGAGAGTGGGTTACTAATTATTTGTGTGTGCCGAGAGGGGGTTACTAATTGGGTCTGCTTTTCCGTTGGAAATCCCATTAGGTCCAAAAACCATAAAGCCCTGTTGTTTCCTGTGTGGCTGGTTAGCGAAGGTAGAAAACGGGATAATTCTCCCTGTTGGGCTGTTTTAAAAACATGTTTTAGTTCCTTGTTTAAGGAAATTATCCTTCTTTTGATTTCTAGAAACAAAATTAAGTATTTGAAAGTATTAAGTATTTGACAGGCAGTCAGTTAGAGGAGAAGTAGTTGTTTCTGTTGGCCGTAGACGATAGGACTTGCTATAATGAGTTTAAATTGTGGACAGAGAGATACCAGCTGGAAATTAGGAACTTTTTTTTACAGTACGAGTTTTTTACAGTAACAGAGAAATTATTAACACCACGCCCGCGGAATGCCCGGCCACGCCCCCGTCGTGCCCCGCCCAGCCCCATTGGTGCTACGCCACTGTTTGAATCCCACCACCATGGGAACCAGTTACTAAAATGTTTGGAACCACCACTGGTTTTAGTTAAATGTCTTTTTTTTAAAAGTGCGATAGTCAGAGATTGACTCCCCTTTCAAAAGAAATATGTCCAGCTTCATTCCTGTGCCCCACCCAACTATACCCCACCCCCGTTCCTCTGGGTGGATTTTTTTCTAAATTCCTACCATCTTTATGGCTGGAATCACAGCCGAAAACATTCTGGGGACTCATGTGACACTAAATTCTTATTGTTTCGGGGGGGAAGGGGGGGTTCTTACAAAGCGGACAAAAATCTCTGGACTTCAAAATATTCTCCAGCAGCGCCTGCGTTTACAATGCTTGCAAGCCCTCCATCTAAAATACACAGAGATGTTGGGCTCAGTCACAGTTATGAAGTCCCCCCCCACGCCCTTAGTTATAAGGAAATAGCTGACTATTGAAGTCTCACCTGGAACTGGGGCAGCCCCTTCGAGGGAAGAGGGATGACTTACAAGCCCGAACTGTGACATTTCAGCTCATAACCCAAGCCACTAAAAAGGTAAATCCAGGTGGAAGGTGCGTTGTTACTGGGTGGTGCTGCCAACTCAGCGTGCTGATGCAAAAAATTCTCCCGCCGTGTCCAGAACAACCTAATCCGGAAAGTGCCAGTTGCCGTGTGATCTGCCCCCATTCGGCAGGGGCTTATGCCACGAGAAGGAAGCACCGTTTGTTGGTTTTGCAAGACAGACCTGGAGGAAGGGGGAGAAATGGGCTGGGTTAGAATTTTCCCGGCCAAATGGCAACCTGCTTATATCAGCAAATAGTACAGTTCAGACTCTGAAGGATCCACGTAACTGAGAAAGTTTCCTGGGCAAACTGCGTGGAAAAAGCCCTGCGTTATGGGCTGAAAGAGCTTTGACATTCCTTTTCCCCTTTTCAATTAAAGAAGTTTCTCAGGGCCAAGAAGGAGAAAAAGAGGAGGAGGAGGAGGAGGAGTTTGGATTTATATCCCACCTTTCTCTCCTGCAAGGAGACTCAAGGTGGCTTATAGACTCCTTTCCCTTCCTCTCCCCACAACAGACATCTTGTGAGGTAGGTGGGGATGAGAGAGTCCTGAGAGAACTGGGACTAGCCCAAGTTCACCCAGCAGGAATGTAGGAGTGCGGAAACACATCTGGTTCACCAGATAAGCCTCTGCCACTCAGGTGGAGGAGTGGGGAATCAAAATCATTTCTCCAGATTAGAATCCACCTTCTCTTAACCACTACACCACGCTGACTCACCTTTTCTTTGGCTTCCCTCTCTTTCATCTACCTTTACGCCCCATCTGTAGGGCAGTTTTATATTATATGGCTTAGTTGCCATCTGGTTTCAGAATACGTTTTATTATATTTATTGAATTTCTCGGACTGTTGGAAGCCACCCCAAGCCAATGAGGGGAAGGGTGGCATATAAAACTAATAAATTTAAAATTAAAAAACCAAAAACCAGTCTGGCAAAGAGTTGTGGGAAATTCTAGAGCTTGCACACTGTTTTGTTTGGTCCGAATCAAAGGTATCTCCCTGACCTGAAAGGCCCAAGCTAGCCTGATCTCATCAGAAAGCTAAGCAGGGTTGGTCATGGTTAGTACTTGGAAGGGAGACCACCAAGGAAGAAGAGTTGGATTTATATTCCCCCCTTTCTCTCCTGTAAGGAGACTCAAAGGGGCTGACAATCTCCTTTCCCTTCCCCCCCTCACAACAAACACCCTGTGAGGTAGGTAGGGCTGAGAGAGCTCAGAAGAACTGTGACTAGCCCAAGCTAGAGCGTTTTGGAGTGCACAGGCTAATCTGGTTCACCAGATAAGCCTCCACAGCTCAAGCAGCAGAGCGGGGAATCAAACCCAGTTCCTCCATATTAGAGTACACCTGCTCTTAATCACTACACCACTGGGCGCGATGAATATCCCCCCTTCCACCTTCAATATCACTAAGATAGGGGGACAACCCACTTTTATTTTTCCCACCTTTTTTCTTCAGGAACTGAGGGGCTTCAGAAATAAGGTATCGTTTATTTAAAAGCCTTTCCCCTCATCCCTCTTATCACACACCAGAAGGCCACTGATGTTTGTTGACTTTTATTTTCCTCTCAAGCACTTCCTTCTATCTCGGGCACAATAAAATAAATATACTGAGGCAGAAGTAAACGCAAACAGTAACTCAAATTTATTTAACTGACAGAGGAGATGGTAAAGGTAGGAATATTAACTTGGAGATGGATTCAGAGGGGGCAAATAAGGCAGGAGGCAAGAGGAACACTGTCAGACTTCCTGGATCAGAACCCAATAAACACTCTGACTGATCAAAGGATTTTATTGGCAGACTTCAGGGTAGAGTAAAGATGATGACTCTGAGTAAAAAGGTGCCAAACAATTGATAATATGTTCCACATTCCCCACCCCCACATGAAAGCATAGAAGCAAGGTTAGATTCAGACATGAGGCCCATCCCAGCAGCAGACACTCAAAGCCAAACCAAGAGATAATAGTGTACCTGCAGAAGCGAAAGTAACTCCAAGTATGTCCCCCTCCTGACTACCCAAATGTTAGACAACGGCTTGTCAAACACACACACGCACACACACACACTTCACAAAAGAGCTTGGCACAGAGACGTATAGCTTTTGTTTTCTGTAGCACAGCACTTAAGGTTACTCAATTATAGTTTAATTCAGATGTTAGTTTCAGAGAAGTTTCACAGGTTGTACAGTTTCTTTGCTTAGATGTTCTGGTTTATCGCTATTTACATACAAGGTCCTAACATAGGCTAGGTGCATTCACTCAGTACCCTCACATAGCCCTCCCAATTAGGTAAAACCCTCAAAAATAAAGCATAAACTCTCTACTGAGGTAAACCAAAACAAACCCTAATACTTCAGACCCACTGATACACTGGAACACTTCTCTCCCTAGAAGATATTCCTAATGTAAAGGCTCTTCGACTAGCCTATTATTAAACTCTTCCTACTGGACACTTTGTCTGTGTATTTGATTGCTTTCACTCAGTACAAAGGCTGATGATAATAATAGTTCCTATCAGAACTACCCTCTCAGATATGTTTTGTTTTTACTCAGGCCCCTTCGGCACAGGCAAAGTACAGTGGGTTGCAGTCAGGAAAAAGCAACTTGCGTTGCCGTTCGTATGTTCGTATGCCTTTGTTCAGACAGTGGCCGGAGTCTGCGGAAGCAACCCACGTTGCCATCACATTTTCACACAGAGACGCGGCTTATTAGTAAAAACTTACCTCCCGTGCTGCACAGTTATAAGGAAGGGCAGGCATGGCCCCACAGATGTAAGCATGGCCCCACAGATGTAAGCTCTACCTCCCTTCTCTGCAGCTCTCAGCCTTTGTGGGTTCAGTTTGATGCTAGACCATTTTAATCCAGTGTCCCACTTGTAGCAGTGGCCAGCCAGCAGGGACGTATCGCCCATGGGGCATGTGGGGTCAAATGTCCCCAGACTGCGGCCATTTAGTCACCCCAGGTCTGTACACTGACTTCAAGACCTGGTGCAAAAAAAGTTGTTAGGTCGAGTTGGTGGGGGGGGGTGGCTGCCCATACTGGGAGTTGAGTGGCAGAAAACTCAAATTTTACACCGGGCTACATTTTCCCTAGATACACCTCAGCCAGCAAGATACACCCACTACAAGCCCATGAGCAAGGCATGACAGCAAGAGAGCTCCCTTCAAATTGTCCCCGGCTCCAGGTGTTCTGGTTCTGGTTGCTCCTGTACACGGAGGCTCCATGGCGAAGCGATGCCAACAGGCCCAAATGAGGATTCATTTGGATCCTCGTTTAAAACCAGCTCATAGCGACGGGTTGCAGAAAGGATGGGAAACCAAGCCGAAATGGCTTGGGGTGGGGGGTGAAAGAGGGAATGTTTTTGTTTTGTTGCATGGTTACCCCTGACAACAGGGAAAGTCAACATTCCTTATTCCAAAAGACTGGGGAATAATTTGGCAGTGGGAAAGAGACTGTGTGTATATAGGTGTGCAATAAGCATGCAAGAGGTCCGTTATTGTTTTTTTTTCCCTGGCAAGGCACTGATGCTTTTAATTGATGGCCTGTTGATTCAGAAGAGAGAGACCAAAGGAAAAGCATGTTTGAAAATGTAACGCATAATTAACTTCTGGAATGTGCCGGCCCTGCGGCACCGGCTTAGCTGGCTTTCAGGGTATTTGGACAACTTCATGGTGGAAGGCAGGTTTTTTCAGGGCTCTGCAAACTTTGCAGAACCTCCATGTTCAAGGCTAGCGTACCTTTGAATACAATTTACCAGAGGGCACCCAATAACCAGCTAATTGCCTGGCTGTACAGTTGCCAACTCTGGGGGTAGAAATTCCTGGAGATTTCAAGGTGGGTCACTGGGAGGGACCTCAAGAGGGTACAATGTCATAGATTCCTCAAGAGAACTAAAGCAGCAGTGGCGTAGGAGGTTAAGAGCTCGTGTATCTAATCTGGAGGAACCGGGTTTGATTCCCCGCTCTGCCGCCTGAGCTGTGGAGGCTTATCTGGGGAATTCAGATTAGCCTGTGCACTCCCACACACGCCAGCTGGGTGACCTTGGGCTAGTCACAGCTCTACGGAGCTCTCTCAGCCCCACCTACCTCACAGGGTGTTTGTTGTGAGGGGGGAAGGGCAAGGAGATTGTCAGCCCCTTTGAGTCTCCTGCAGGAGAGAAAGGGGGGATATAAATCCAAACTCTTCAAACTCTTCTGAATCAGGTGCCTGGCACTTGGCCAGAACAGAGTGTAAGACCCACAGACAAATGAGTAACAGTTCAAAAACAGTTTAATAACACTGAAGTTTAGGAGTCTGACTCCTCCCATGAAGTCTATCTAATAATAGAATAATAATAATAGAATACTTGCGCTGTTGGAAACATTTGGAGATGGTTTGAAGAACTTGCAGACACCAACTCTTTCCTTAACTGCTTCTAAGGAAGTCTGTGCCGCTCGTCCTGCTTCTGAGATCCCCCGGTGTCCTCTACTTGGACTCTGTTTCCTTGCAATTCTGTTGAAACTGGATTACTTAAAATATCATGGATCTTTTACTGTGAAAAAGCCTCACAGTTTCTGTCTCTTCCGAGAGTAAACAGTTTTGGAGGGGAATACATGAGATCTCCTCTCAGAGCTAAATTTCCCTCAGAAACGGCAGTGTGATATTGCCTGGCAGGATCAGCCTTGAACGGCGAAAGGTCAGTCTAAAGGGTCCATTTTCTCCAGGGAAACTGAGCTCTGTCGTCTGGAACGGAGCTGTAATTCCAGAGGGTCTCCAGTTCTTGCCTGGAGGCTGGCATCCCAACTTCCAAAGCAAAAAAGCAGGGAGGGGGTCTAGAAACTTCTTTGGAGACCCGGATTCAAATCCTCACTCAGCCACTGAAGCTTGCTGGCTGAGCTTGGGACACTCACATCCTCTCTGCCTAACCTACCTCACAGGGTTGTTGTAATGAGGATCAAACGGAGGATAGGGAAGTTATGTAAACCACCTTGAGTCCCCATTGCGGCATAAATGAAGTAAATAAGAAGTAGAAAAATAAACCAGGCCTTGAAGGAAGCGATGACAACCAGGGGCGTGTGGTAATCCATCTGGTTTAGAAAGCCTAGGTAGCAGTCAAGCTTCCCCCCGTGTCTTAGGACCTGAGAATCATGGGTTCGAATCTCCACTCTGCCCCAGAAGCTTACTGAATGACCTTGGTCTAGTTACTGTCTCTCAGCCTCACAGGGATGTTGTAAGAACAAATCAGAGGGGAAAAGAACTACATGCTGCCCTTTGGAGGAAGAGTGTGATCAAAACATACTGATCTTTACAAGTATAGAATCAATGATCCAGCTTTGGTCCCCAAAATACCGCTAGAAAAGTGTGTTTGTCTGCCACCAGCAAAATAAACGTAGAATCTTGTGTGCCTGAAAGTTACACAGATTTATCGGAACAGAAGTAGTTGTGGCTTAGAACCTGCTTTTATTGCTGTACAGTCCTGTCGGTCTCTTGTGATAATGTATAATTTCACACCCATTATTGTCTTGGGCTTATTTAATATGCGATAATATTATGGTGTAATAACCCAACAGCTGAACTTTATTGACACTGATGTAAGATTACAGTGGCAATTTCAACAAGTAATTCTTGAGGAGCAACTCAGTGGTGGGGTCCAGCAGGTTCTCACAGGCTGCCGAGAGTAGGTTACTAATTATTTGTGTGTGCCGAGAGGGGGCTCCTAATTGGTGATGTTGCCACGTGATTTTTGCCTTACTTACGCCCCTCCTCTCAGCAGTAGCGCGCTGAACTTGAAGCAGTCTAGCAGGAGGTGCATCGGCATGCGTGGCAGCCTGCGCCTGCATGCATTCGTTTCCCACCCAAGGACCGGCGCAGCAGCTGCGTCCTTGCCACAGCCCCGCCCAGCAATGCCCCGCCCCCTTTGTGTCCCGCCCAGCCCCATTGGCGCTACGCCACAGTTTGAATCCCACCACCATGGGAACCTGTTACTAAAATTTTTGGATCCCACCACTGGAGTAACTCAACGGTGCTCACTTCGGAGTCTTCATGGATAGACAGCGTCTGTGTAAGTTTCTTTATGTGCTTTCACACACTCAGCATGGTTCTGCATAATTCAGCTCCAAAATGCAATCACGAGAGAGGGATCTTGACTGGAACAACAGAGTTGCCAACTTTGGGAAATGCCTCGTAATTTTGTGGGCGGAGCCTGAGAAGGGCAAGGTTTGGGGAGGGGCCGACAGAGAACCGTTCGCCTGGAGAAAATGGCCGCGTTGCAGGACGGTCTTTATGGCACTGTATCCCATTGAGTTCTCCCCCTTTCCAAAACCGCTCCATCCACAAAATCTCCAGGTTTCACAACCCAGCAAGTCTCAATATAATGCCGCAGAGTACACCTTCCGAAGCAGTCATTTTCTCTAGGGCAGTGATGGCGAACCTTTTCGAGACCGAGTGGCCAAATTGCAACCCCTAACCGTCTTGCCCCATATGTCCCGAATTGGCCCCTGCGCTCAGCAGAGGCCAATCTGCTGGTGATCCCTGACCCCTCAATGATGCGGCTGGCCTCCACCCGGGGCAGAGCCTTTACAGCTCTGGCCCCTGCCTGGTGGAACGCTCTACCTCCAGCTATGCAGGCCCTGCCGGATCTTAATGAATTTCGCAGGGCCTGCAAGACTGAGCTGTTCCACCGGGCCTTTGGGGAGACCGGCCGCTGATACCCCCCCCCCTTTCTATAACATCTGTGGACCCTGCCGTCCCCCCTCCCACTTTTTCTTAGGGGATTTATTAGTAGGACACCATCGGTATATCTGATATTAGGACGCTGCATTTTAATGGGGTTGGTTTTTAACATGTATAGAGCCACTATTTAATGATTTATTTAATTAATTTTGATATTATTGATTTTATTTTGTGCTCTATCTATATGTTCTGTTCACTGCCCTGAGCCCTCCGGGGGAGGGCGGTTTGTTTGTTTGTTTGTTTGTTTGTTGTTATTATTATTATTATTATTATTATTATAATTATAATAAAACAGTTATACACAGCAAACAAGATCAATATGCTGGATTTTGTATTACATCACACGTCGGACACTTCCCAAGCATCTAGGACTGTGTGATGTATCGACGAATAATGCGTGCAGAGCCGAGTAGGGTGGCCTTTTGCAGCTGACATATGGTGATTTTGTCAGCGCCAATTGTTTTTAAGTGCCGTTCAAGATCTTTAGGCACTGCACCCAGTGTGCCGATCACCACTGGGACCACCTTTACTGGTTTGTGCCAGAGTCTTTGTAGTTCAATCCGTAAATCCTCGTATCGTGTAAGTTTTTCCAGTTGCTTCTCATCAATCCTTCTGTCACCAGGAATTGCAACATCAACTATCCACACTTTCTTTTTTTCCACAATCGTGAGGTCAGGAGTATTGTGTTCCAAAACTTTGTCAGTCTGAATTCGGAAGTCCCAGAGTAGTTTTACGTGTTCATTTTCAGTGACCTTTTCAGGTTTGTGATTCCACCAGTTCTTTGTCACAGGCAGATGGTAGTTGTGGCACAAGTTCCAGTGAATCATCTGAGCAACAGTATTATGCCTCTGCTTGTAGTCCATCTGCGCGATCTTCTTGCAGCAGCTAAGTATGTGATCTATTGTTTCGTCTGCTTCCTTGCAGAGTCTGCACTTGGGATCTGTAGTTGACTTTTCAATTCTGGCTTTGATGGCGTTTGTTCGAATTGCTTGTTCTTGGGCTGCAAGAATCAAGCTCTCAGTCTCCTTTTTCAAAGTTCCATTTGTGAGCCACAACCAGGTTTTTTCCTTGTCAATTTTGTCCTCAATTTTTTCTAGGAACTGTCAATGGAGAGCCTTCTTTTGCCAGTTTTCTCTTCTGCTTTGCAGTGTATTTTTACGGTATTCACTCTTTGTCTTTTGCACTTTGAGCAGTTTTCTGCTGTTGACTTCCATCAATGTTGGTTCTTCACTGTTTTTCACATAATCTGCCAGTGCATGTTTCTCTTCTTCCACCGTTTGTTTCACTTGCAGAAGCCCTCTACCTCCTGATTTTCTGGGTAGGTAAAGTCTGTCAACATCACTACGCGGGTGTAATGAGTAGTGGATTGTCATCAGTTTTCTTGTTTTTCTGTCCAGATCATCCAGCTCTGCTTTATGGCCCAGTTCACAATTCCAGCAGTGTATCTGATGACGGGTATGGCCCAGGTGTTGATAGCCTTGATCGTATTCCCGCCGTTTAATTTGCTCTTCAAAATTTTTCTGACCCTTTGGACATATTCTCTGCTGACCACATTTTTCACATGTCCATGCTTGATGTTGTCCAGCTGTAGTATTCCCAGGTATTTATAGGATTCAGGTTGATTGCACTTTATGGTTTTTCCATTAGGCATCTCTATGCCCTTACTGTCAGTAATTTTCCCTTTCTTCAATGCCACTGTGGCGCATTTGTCCAAGCCGAACTCCATACTAATGTCATTGCTGAAGATTCTGACTGTGTTGGTCAGTGACTGAATTTCAGTTTCTGATTTTCCATAAAGCTTTAGATCATCCATGTACAGCAAGTGGGAAATTTTTGGTGAATTTCTTGCAGTTTGATAGCCCAGGTTTGTTTTTTTGTAGAATTGTTGACAGTGGGATCATTGCAATGATGAACAACAATGGTGACAGTGAGTCACCCTGGAAAATTCCTCTCTTGATGTTGACAGTTCACACACATAATAATAATAATAATAATAATAATAATAATAATAATAATAATAATAATAATAACAACAACAACAACAACAACAACAACAACAACATATTATTATTATTATTATTATTATTATTATTATTATTATTATTATTATTATTATTATTATTAAACACCACCACCACCAACAACAACAACAGCAACAACAACAACCCGCTTATTTATCGCAAAGTGCCAACATGGCAATTTAACTCCTCGGGGACAGGGCGGTATACGAATCTAAGTAATAAATAAATAAATAAATAAATAAATAAATAAATAAATAAATAAATAAATAAATAAATAAACCTGAATACTGAGGTTTTAGTTTAGAAAAAACAGTTGGCTCCGAGGCATGGGTTACTCAGGAGTAAGCTTGGTGGTAGTCGGTGGCTTTGCTTTGAAGCAACCGTGCAACTTCTCCAACAGGTGGATCACAACCCTAGGAGGGTTTACTAAGAAGCAAGCCCCATTGCCAGCAACTGAGCTTGCTCCCAGGTAAAGGATCGCGCTTTAGTTCTTCGCATGAAAATCAATGGAGTTTAACAGCGCTTAACAGGGTTACCTACACTGCTTCCCCAAAAGTAGGTCTTAGGTTTAATGCTAATAATCGAGCCCAGTGGCCCAGGCCAGCCTAGATTTGTGTGTGGGGTGGGTGGGTGGGTGGGTGGGTTTGACTCTGTTTGCGTGTGCCCAAAGAGAGGGCTCTGAGTGCCACCTCTGGCACCTGTGCCATAGGTTCGCCACCACTGCTCTAGGGAAACTGCTCTTCGTTGGCAACCCTATGGAGGAAGTCTGTGTCAAGGGGAAGATACTTTTCCTATACTTCTCCCCTACATCAAACATTATACTCCAAGGGCTGCTTTTGGGGGCAGGAGGGGCCTCAGTTGTCTTTTTTTCTCTCTGCTGGGACTTAAAAGCACAACGCTGAAATCGTGTTTGCTGTTCTATAGCCTTACAGAATGTTGTTCTTTTTCTTATATTTGCATTTTACTAACTGGTAAGCCACCTTGAGCATTTGTTTTTACAGTGGAAAGCCATTCTGGCCAAGCCCTTTTCAGACAAATAAGTATGTTGTCTGGTACCATACTAATAATTTTAAAAGGGAAGGTGGTGGATGCGTGAAGTGTTGCCGTCCCATTGGCATAAATTCATAGGCAGACAGGCAGGTAAATATATTGAAAGTCTTTCTCATTCTGCTCCATATATGTGTTGACAGACAGACGGATTTCTAGTCTTTCTCCTTCTGCTCCACGTATGCATCTTTAGATGGGTAGATGGTGTCAGGGATGGTATCTGGGTGATTGAGATGCATTCCTACCTCAATGTAATCGCCACAAGATATATGTAACCAGCCTGCTATACGTTACCACTGGTGTAATGGGACATTCTTTCCTTGATATTTACTTTATGGCTTCACATGCTGAGTAGATAACTAAGCTTACCCCTGACACTTCTGGTCTCATGGGAAATGGGATGTTTCCATTGTCCTGTGGGGGCAGGAGGCCAGGTGGCTTTATCTCTGTCGCCCACCTTGGGGTGCCCCAGCTCCAAAATAACTCAATGTGAGAGTTATTTTGGGAAAATGGGAAGGGGGACTAATTCTGAATAAAGGAGATAGCAAAAGCCAGGTTCGCCAAAACTGGCTTCTTGCAAGCTGGGTGCTTCGTTGCCTTCCTTTAAACACTGCTGATCAACAGTTCAGAGTCCATTTATTGATTCAAGGTCTGAGACCTAACAGATGGGTAGACAAACAGACAGACAGACAGACATTCTTTCCTTGATCCTTTACTTTATGGCTTCACACGCTTTGTAAATAACTAGGCTTACCCCTGACACTTTTGATCCCATGGGAAATGGGATGTTTCCATTGTCCTGAGGGGCAGGTGGCTCTATATCTATCTATCACCGACCTTGGGGGTCCTTAGCTCCTAACTAACTCTTTCTCACATTCTTTGGGAAAATGGGAGGGGGGGGGGTTGACATCGGAATAAAACTGGTTGCAAAAGTCAGGTTTGCCAGAACTGGTTTTGCCAAGCTGGGTGCTTCGAAGCCAATCAATAAACGCTGCTGATCAGCAATACAGAGTCCATTTATTGATTCAAGGTCTGAGACCTAACAGATGGGCAGGCAGGCAGGCAGGCAGGCAGGCAGGCAGGCAGGCAGGCAGGCAGGCAGGCAGGCAGGCAGACAGGCAATGTATTGTCGAAGGCTTTCACGGCCGGAATCACTGGGGTGCTGTGTGGTTTCCGGGCTGTACGGCCGTGTTCTAGCAGCATTCTCTCCTGACGTTTCGCCTGCATCTGTGGCTGGCATCTTCAGAGGATCCCGGAAACCACACAGCACCCAAGACAGACAGCCCGGAAACCACACAGCACCCAAGACAGACAGACAGACAGACAGACAGACAGACAGACAGACAGACAGACAGACAGACAGACAGACAGACAGACAGACAGACAGACAGACAGACAGACAGACAGACAATGTATTGTCGAAGGCTTTCACGGCTGGAATCACTGGGGTGCTGTGTGGTTTCCGGGCTGTACGGCCGTGTTCTAGCAGCATTCTCTCCTGACGTTTCGCCTGCATCTGTGGCTGGCATCTTCAGAGGATCCCGGAAACCACACAGCACCCAATGATTCACCCGTTGGAAGAGTTGCACGGTTGCTTCAACGCAAAGCCATCGACGACCACCGAGCTTACTCCTGAGCAACGCACGCCTCGGAGCCAACCTTTTTTCCTAAACAAAAACCTCAGTATTCAGGTTAAATTGCCGTGTTGGCACTTTGTGATAAATAAGTGGGTTTTGGGTTGCAATTTGGGCACTCGGTCTCGAAAAGGTTCGCCATCACTGATCTATTTCCTGAAAAGCTGGTTTTCTGGACCGTTCACTGCATTACGAACTAGGAGCCGCAGCTGATCGGATTTAATTCATCCTTACCACAGTGTCTCTTGAAGATTGCAACAATTACCCTAATAAAACTGGCAAAATTAGCCTGGCCCGCTTCCTTACGCAGGTTGAACAAAGTTTAGCAGAGAGAGAGAGAGGCCAAAGGGCGTTTCAAAAGCCAACATATCTTCCTGAGTTATTCGGAACGACCCTTTGTGTTTTGAGAGCTCTTTCAGCTGTTCAAAACGTTTTGTGCGTGTTGTCTTACTTTTATTTACTTTACTTTTGTTTAATTTCCACCCCGCCCCGCCCCAGCCAAAGCCTGGGTATTGCTGGGTAATAAAGAGTATTGCAGTCCTCATGATTACCTCACAGGGAAGTTCAGTGGTATTATGATTTCCAAGAGTCACTGCGGGCTGGGTGCCAGTAAAACGAGTTCCCAGAAGTGTTTGCTTAAAATATTCTTGCTCTGCTTTCCTCCTGAATTCGGAAGCGACATTTGAACCCACAGCCTCTGAAATTTCAGTTTAACCATAACCTGTGCAAGCTGCCAAAACTCTTTGCCTTTCTCTCTGCTTTTAAAATTCGCTCTCCAAATTCAGCAGGGCCGCTGCAGAACGAGGGCGTGAGCTCAGTCTGTGTAAAGTTGCCCCCTTTCTTTTTCTATCTCTGCTCCTACGCTTTTTAAAGTATTTGTTCAATTGGTTGTTTGTTTGTTTGTTTTTAAATCCTGCCCTTTCCCAACCAGTTGGGCTCAGGACAGCTTACAACAGGGTGTGGCAATTTAAAAACTGCATATATAACAGTTAAAACCTATTGATGTAAAAACTCAGTTGCACCAGAGGTGGGATCCAGCAGGTTCTCACAGGTTCCCAAGAGTAGGTTACTAATTATTTGTGTGTGCCGAGAGGGGGTTACTAATGGGTGATTTTGCCATGTGATTTTTGCCTTAGTTCTGCCCCTCCTCTCAGCAGTAGCGTGCAGAACTTGGAGCAGTCTAGCAGGAGGTGCACCGGCGTGCGTGGCAGCCTGCGCCTGCGTGCATTCGTTTCCCGCCCAAGGACCGGCGCAGCGGCTGCGTCCTTGCCACAGCCCCGCCCAGGAACGCCCTGCCCTGGAACGCCTGGCCACGCCCCTGGAATGCCCCGCCCAGCCCCATTGGCGCTACGCCACAGTTTGAATCCCACCACCATGGGAACCTGTTCCTAAAAATTTTGGATCCCACCACTGAGTTGCACCCTAGCATATACGAAGAGGGAAGGCTAATAGAAAGGAACAACTAAATCACTAAATAGAAATGATGGGGACAGGAAATGGGAGTTGAACAATAAGTAGAAAAAAGAAATCAGAAAGGAAAGGAAAGGAAAGAAATGGAAAAAGACAGAAATGAGGGAGGGAGGGAGGGAAAGGGGGGAAGGAGGGGGAAATTGGAAGGGGGGGGGGAAGGGAAGCCAGCTAAATGAAATCAGTCCCTTTCTTCAACTTTAGGCCTGGTGAAACATCTCTTTTTTACAGACCCTGCAAAATGGCATCAAATCTAGCAGGGTCTCATTTGACAGTGTGTTCCACCAGATTAGAGTCGGGCTGAAAAGATCGAACAAGGAAGACGCTTCGGAGGAAGCATTTTTTTGGGGGGGGGGGAGGGTCCGCCAAAGCTGCGGTGGGTTTCAGGAGGCTCCATGTGATCTTGAGGAGCCATGGGGGACAGCAAAGGGTGCTGGGAATCGCCAGGTTTCTCTGGAGGTGTTGCTTACCTCTGGATTCTCAGGTGTGATCTGGATCCAATATTGTGTGCAGGATCTGTTGAGTCCCGGCCAGGCTTTCTGCTATATAACCAGAGTTCTGTGGGCCACAGAGAATCTGTGCGGCTCTCTGTGGAACTCCTAGAATCATAGAGTTGGAAGAGACCTCAAAAGACCATCAAGTCCAACTCACTGAAATGCAGGAACACACAATCAAAGCACTCCTGTCAGATGGCCATCCAGCCTCTGTTTAAAAACCTCCGAAGGAGACTGCACCACACTCCGAGGCAGTGAATTCCACTGTCCAACAGCCCTGATGGTCAGGAAGTTTTTCCTGATGTTTAGGTGAAATCTCTTTTTCTTCACCTTGAACCCATGACTCCTGGTCCTAGTCTCTGGAGCAGAAAACAAGCTTGCTCCCTCACTAACATGACATCCCTTCTGGCTATCATGTCACCCCTTAACCTTCTCTTTACCAAACTAAACATCCCCAGTTCCCTAAGTCTCTCTTTGTAGGGCATGGATTCCAGACCTTTGACCATTTTGGTCGCCCTCCTCTGGACCCGTTCCAGCTTGTCAATATCCTTCTTGAATTGCGGTGCCCAGAACGGAACCAGTAGGTGAGGTCTAACCAATGCAGAATAGAAAGGTACAATTACATCGCTCAATCTAGGCACTATACTCCTATTGATACAACTCAGAATCGCTTTCTTGGCTGCCCTATATCATTGGGTTAGATTATACCTCGTGAACACCATCTATGGCCCCATCTATAAAAACATAAGCACAAAATATCCTAATGTAAGTTATTAACAATCATGTATTTAATGAAATTGATGCTGGGCTATTCTGTCCTCTCATTTAGAACAGGTGGTTGGTATTTGAGAAGTACAATCGTCCTTAATAGGTTTGTGTTCACCTCGTCACAGTGTTTTGAGATTAGTGTTGTTTAATGTAGGTGTTTATCATAAAGTTATTGTATGTAAATGAATTTCACGTTCTATTTTTTAGGAGAGGCACCACATTGAAAAAAGAGAAACACATCTGTGGTCGAAGGCTTCTATTGTTGAAGGCTGTATGGCCGGAATAACATGACCATACAGCCCAGAAACCCCACAGCACCCCGGAAACAAATCTTTTTGTGTTAATCATTAAGAATTTACTACAAGGTCTTAATGTTTGGGAGTACAATAATATATGTCCAGTAGTCATTTATTATTTAATAATAGATAATGTGATTTCTCATTAAGAAGAAGAAGACGAAGAGTTTGGATTTATATCCCCCCTTTCTCTCCTGCAGGAGACTCAAAGGGGCTTACAATCTCCTTGCCCTCCCCCCCTCACAACAAACACCCTGTGAGGTAGGTGGGGCTGAGAGAGATCAGAAGAGCTGTGACTAGCCCAAGGTCCCCCAGCTGGCGTGTGTGGGTGTGCACAGGCTAATCTGAATTCCCCAGATAAGCCTCCACAGCTCAGGCGGCAGAGCTGGGAATCAAACCCGGTTCCTCCAGATTAGATACACGAGCTCTTAACCTCCTACGCCACTGCTGCTCCTCAAGATATTAAGATATTTTGTGCTTATGTTTTTACAGACGGGGCCCTAGAAGGTGTTCACGAAGCATAATCTAACTTGGGGGTTAGCTAGCCCCTTGTCTATCGTATACTTATCATATATCCATGTAAACAGTTTTTTGTTTGAGTTATATTATGTTTGAGTTATATGGAGTTATATTGTGAGGGCATAAAAATTATTGCTGTAGCAAAAATACCATTGTGAAGGTAGTAATACTTTTAAAGGTACGCAATATTCTTTTTGATAACTTTCACGTGTACCTTCCCTAGGGGCGTGGCACACGGTACACTTGCTAAACTCCAGGATTTCAGGCTACTAGACATATATCCCTGAATAGGGGTAGAAGGGACGAACTGAGATAGTTTGGGGAGTTTGGGTATTGAGTATCATGTAGTGTTGTCCTGATAAGGGCTGATTTGCAGTATCGGTCCGACGACTAACTTGCAATTGTGGCGCGCAGCCATTGAAAAATCTAGGAACGTGCTGCCAGAAATCTGTTCCGTCAAAACTGAAAGACTCCGCTCTCGCCCAAAGTTCCCGAGCATCCATTTACATCTCTGCACGAGTCTCTGTTCTGGGCAGACTTCTGGAGAATGGAGCTTCCAGACTGTCAAAGCTGGCACCTGGGTGATTAAAATGCATTCCTAACCCCAGGCTAAGGCTCTATAAAATATAGACAGCGATTGTTTCTAGGTGATTGAGATGCATTCCTGTCAATGTTACTGCTTTTAGATATAGGCACTTTGCCTGTTAGATGTGACTGTTCGGTTGATGGAGCATTCTTTCCTTGATCTCACTTTCACGGTTTCACACGCTTGGTAGATAAATAGGTTTCTCCCTGACACCCCATGGGAAGCGAGATATTTCCGTTGCTCTGAGGGCGTAGGTGACCAGGTGGCTTTATCTCTACCTGTTGCCGACCTTCAGGCTTTCCAGGGTCCGATGTAACTCTTTCTCACATTCTTTGGGAAAGAGGGAGAGGGGATTGTTTCTGGATAATGGGGGTCGCCAAAGCTAGGTCTGGCAGAATTGGCTTCTTGCAAACTGGGTGCTTGGTTACATTTCCAATAAATGCTTTTGATCAACAATCCAGAGCCTGTTTATTGTTTCTGGGATCGAGGCCTAACACAACTTGCCCCAGGGCCAGAGCGAGGGGGAACTGCGCCCAGGGCACGCGTGCGCCCTGCCACCACCCCCGCCCGCCATGCTCCTCACGCCCCCCTGTCCCCTTGGTGCTACACCACTGAACTTGTATTTTTTTCACTTAATTCTGCTAAATTATTTCAGCAAGAACTCAGTTTGGCCACATTCCCAACCTTTGAGCTATAAACCTTCCAATGAGGTTACAAAGCCGAGCTATAAACCTTCCTGTGAGGAGACAAGCTCGCCTGTTGCAGTGTTATCTACATAATCGGTTCCCTATAATGGCAGGATTCTCTGGTGGCAAAACACCTATCAGATTTCACAGGTTTTACAGATACCTCTGTGGCAATTGGCTTGGGAGAAAACCAAAACAGGCATGTTTTTTTTAAAAAGCCAATAAATATGGAACTTCCATATTCAGACACAGTATACCTCAGAATTGGGATTGGGCGTTTATAGTAAGATTGCATACATTTTTGTAAATAAATACATAAATCTATCTATCTATCTATCTATCTATCTATCTATCTATCTATCTATCTATCTATCTATCTATCTATCTATCTATCTATCTATCTATCTATCTATCTATCTATCTATCTATCTATCTATCTATCTATCTATCTATCTATCTAACTGTGTATTTGTTAGTGATGGTATAACTCAGTAACTGCTGGGCCAATTCCTCTGAAAATTCCTAGCCACTATAGTCAGCCAGATGAGAGTGTTTTTAGATGTTCACATACCTGAAATGTCACACCTGGCCCAGGTAAAATGCCTTTTTCCTGGCGCTCCATGGTGAAGGACATGCAGCTGCCCTCTGTGTAACTGTCACCCTTAGAATGTTCGTGCAGCTTAGAATGTTCTCTCAGATGGCCAGAGATGAGCAGTGGAAAAAGTACATAGGCAATAACTCCAGTGGAAGTGAAACACATACACACACATACACACCAGGGAGAGGGAAGGGACGGAGGGGGAGGCATGCAAGGGAAGAGAAGTGAGAGAGGGGAGAGAGTGAGGGGTGGCATGCAAGGGAGGGGAGGGAGGGGCCAGGCACCCTAGATTCCCTGAATA
Organism: Sphaerodactylus townsendi; assembly: GCF_021028975.2. Taxonomy (NCBI): domain Eukaryota; kingdom Metazoa; phylum Chordata; class Lepidosauria; order Squamata; family Sphaerodactylidae; genus Sphaerodactylus; species Sphaerodactylus townsendi. Next base: position 158,015 of record NW_025950407.1, read on the forward strand.
CTGCGGTTACAGTTAAGAAAACCAGGAGTAAGCTGGTTACTCAGGAGTAAGCTCAGTACAGCAACCGTGACATACTTTGAATGGCTGCATCGCGCCCCTCAGAGGGTTTCCTCAGAAGCGACACCCATTGCCACCAACCAAACTTACTCCCAGGTAAAGGATCATGACCAGCCAGCCTAGATGTGCGGGAGGGGTGCCTTTCCATTCTCTCCCCCCCCCAAGGAATGCAGGCACACACATCAATGACATCGCACAGTATCAGGCTGCGTGTTTGCATGAGCACGTACTGCTGGCCTCTGCAATTGATTTGCTGCTACTGTTCCTTTCCCATTTCACCATAAGAAGCCACAGCAACGCGTGGCCTTAAATGAATGAATGAATGAATGAATGAATGAATGAATGAATGCCTCTTGATGGGAGCAGCAGCAAAGCAGGAGAATTTGGATTGATACCCCACTTTTCCTCAACCGTTGAAGAGTCTGAAAGTTGCTTACAAACTCGTTCCCTTCTTCTATCCATAACAGACAACTTGTGTGGCAGGTTGGGCTCAGAGAGAACTGGGACTAGCCCAGGATCACACAGCAGGCTTCATGTCGAGGAGTGGGGAAACAAATCCTGTGCACCAAATTAGAGTCGGTCGCTCTTAACCGCTGCACTACATTTGGCTTTCCAGAAAAAGGCTTGGGTCTCTGCAACTTTCCTTGAGCTCATTTTGGGGGAAAGAAGAACTCATGCTAGAAACAGTTCTGTTAACAGCAAATGTGTGTGTGTTGTCAAAGGCCGGGATCACTAGGGTGTTGTGGTTTTTTCCGGTTGTCTGGCTGCGTTCCAGTAGCATTTTCTCCTGACGTTTCGCCTGCATCTGTGGCTGGCATCTTCCCTTCAAAGATGCCGGCCACAGATGCAGGCAAAACATCACGAGATGCTACTGGGACACCGACATACAACCCGGAAAAACCACAGCACGCAAATGTGCAGGATTCCTCTACTGTGCCCCTCCGCCACCAAAAACACACACATAGGGTGGCCCTTCTGGGACATCTGGTCGGGGAAAAACAGAAGCTGGACACTTGGCCTGCTCAGTTGCATTTGGTAGTGGGTAGCTGCTTAACGTTGCCAACCTCCAGGTGGCAACTGGAGATTTCCCAGGATTTGAACTGATTTCCAGGCAGCAGAGATCAACTTCCCTGGAGAAAATAGCTGGTTTGGAGGATGGCCTTCATGGCCTTCAACCCCACAGGGGTCTCTCCCCAGGCTCCAACCCCTAAAATCTCCATGAATTTCTCAGCCCAAACTTGGCGTTTCTATAAGGCAGAGCTCAGCGGTCTGTTTTGTGTATGTGACTGGTAAGACTGGGTTTTATTTTTTTTTAAATGTTGCAATTGAATCATTTTGCCCAGTTCTCCCCATCTTCGTTGGCATCTTTAAGAAGCAACAAACTATTATGTTTTAAGGTTAAGAGCAGGTGCCCTCTAATCTGGAGAACCGGGTTTGATTCCCCGCTCCGGTACTTGACCTGTGGAGGCTTGTCTGGGGAACCAGATTAGCCTGTGCACTCCAACACATGCCAGCTGGGTGGCCACTAACCCGGATAGCTTTAAAAGGGGCTTGGACAGATTTATGGAGGAGAAGTCGATTTATGGCTACCAATCTTGATCCTCTTTGATCTGAGATTGCAAATGCCTTAACAGTCCAGGTGCTCGGGAGCAACAGCCACAGCAGGCCCTTGCTTTCACATCCTGCATGTGAGCTCCCAAAGGCACCTGGTGAGCCACTGCGAGTAGCAGAGAGCTGGACTAGATGGACTCTGGTCTGATCCAGCTGGCTCGTTCTTATGTTCTTCTTGTGCTAGTCACAGTTCTCTCAGGACTCCCTCAGCCCCACTTGCCTCACAAGGTGTCTTTTGTGGGGAGAGGAAGGGAAAGGAGCTCGTAAGCCACCTTGAGTCTCCTTATAGGAGAGAAAGGGGGGATATAAATCCAAACTCCTCTTCTTCTATGCTCTAGAATGGATGTTATATGGTGGTCATTGCAAGGGCTGCAGCGCCCTCTGATGACCACAACTAGAATGACAAGCCAGGTTGAAGGCTTGATTCATTTATTTAATAATGTGTGGTCTTGGGTGCTGTGTGGTTTCCGGGCTGTATGGCCGTGTTCTAGCAGCATTCTCTCCTGACGTTTTGCCTGCATCTGTGGCTGGCATCTTCAGAGGATCTGATGTTGGGAAAGCAAGTGGAGTATATATCTGTTGGAGTGTCCAGGGTGGGTGGAGAAACCTTGTCTGTAAGTAACAAAGAAGGCAACCAGGTCAATAGTTGAGGGGCATCTGAATAGAAAGTATGAAGTAACAATGAAGACTATAGTACATGGGCGTAACACTGGAGATATGCAAGGTCACTGGTGGGAGCATCTGAATAGAAGTATCCTGGCCTTTGTTTCTTTTGTCTATGGTCATCCTGTGTTTGTGTGGAGCTGGTTAGACACTGTCTTGACTCTAGTATTTTTCAACACTGGCAGCCAAGTTCTGTTCATTTTCATAGTTTCTTGCTTCAACTTCCTGTTAAAATCTGTCCATGTGCTTATGGATTTCCCAATTGGCTTCTCTGTGTAGTCTGACTATTGAGTAGCTTTCTAGAGTGGTCCAAGGAATTTCTGTTTTTTTCAAATAATATTCTATGTCCAGGTTGGTTTATCATGTGTTCTGCTATTGCTGATTTTTCTGGCTGAAATAGTCTGCAGTGCCTTTCGTGTTCTTTGATACGTGTCTGTGCGCTGCGTTTGGTGGTTCCTATGTAGACTTGTCCACAGCTGCATGGTATGCGATAGACTCCTGCAGTAGCTAAAGGATCCCTCTTATCCTTTGCTGAACGTAGCATCTGTTGAATTTTCTTGTGTGGTCTATGTGGTCTATTATGTGTGGTCTATTATGCACTTGTGGCCTGCCTCATGCTGAGCATACGTTCCCTTCGGGTCAGATTTTCTGTTGCACACAAGTTTTCCCACCCCCAAACTCACTGCACCACAGATGCAATAAATCCTCATGGTTTCTGAAAGCAGGCAAAGTGTGATATTTTCCCTGCCTGCGCTGGTTCCTTTCCCTCGCTTTGGGATTTGTGCTCCTCTCTTTCTTCCTCCGCCCATGCCGGAGTAGATCCGCCCATACCTCAGCTAACATTTCCAGGGGATCAGGGGTGTGGTGTTGGTTAAGAGCGGTGGACTCTAATCCAGGAGACAAGCAATAGCAAGCCACCTCTTTTAATCTCTTACCTTGAAAAAACCTACAGAGTACTTAGGACACTTTCGCACATGCAAAATAATGCATTTTCAATCCACTTTCACAACTGTTTCCAAGTGGATTTTGCTATTTCGCACAGTAAAATCCAGCTGCAAAGTGCATTGAAAGTGGATTATTCTGCATGTGTGAAAGTGCCCTTAGATGGGAGACCACCAAGGAAGAAACCCTATTTGGACTTCAGAAGTTAAGAGGTGCCAACCCCCATATGTGAATCATCGGCTATGCATTTAGCTCCCCAGCTATTAAAAAATCCAATTGCTCCCCCCATAGCAAACCTATTCCATTCCTTTCACACTTGCAGCTTATACATTCACCCATGCTTTTATTTAGAGTACCTAAATAGTGAAAGGAAATGTTGATTTAAATCCATTTTCTTTCCTTAAGTGATTTCAATATATCCCTTTGTTTTTTAAAAATCCCATAACCTCCAAGGAGCTAAAGGCAGCCGAGTAGTTCTCCCTTTTACAACCACCCTACGAGGTAGGCTAGAGGAAAAGAAGGGGTTTGGACCAATGGCATTTCATAACTTCATGGCAAGAGGAACCTGGGTTTCTGAGGTTACAGTTCAATACGCTAACGGCTGCACTGCACTACCTCTTACCTGCATTCAATGTGGCATCAGGTAGGTTGCTCCATCCCCCACGCTGCCAGAGCCTGAAATCAGGTTGTGTTACTTAGGAAAGACATCTCAGGACAGCAAATCAGCCATCTGCAATTTTCTGAAGACAACTTTCTGCAATTTTCTGCAATTTTCTGGCATGAGGATGTTTGGAAGAGAGACTCAGTCTGGCACTTTTCACTTTTATTCCAGGAAATGCTGGGAAAGTTGTTGATCGATGAACAGCACAGCACCCCCAACGGGGTCCACGGACACAAGCCCCTCCAGACAAGAGATATGGGAGAGAACATGTGGGGCATCTGACCCAGGCGTATTTCCGCGCACAGTGGAAAAGCAAAGGGCACACCCAAAGCTTGCAAACAGTGGCAAAAGATGGGGCATTAGGCCCTGGCACTGCCAAGGTGACTCTTTCTTGACTATGTGGGCCAAGTTGCCCACCAGGCAGAGAGAACCAGCCTCAATCATTACCTCTCCCTCTAGGAGAAAGAAGGGTCTCAGCCTTGGTTCTGACGTGGTCATGGGCAATGAAGAGATCTCGTCCAAAATGCGGCGCTACCTTCAAATCGCTAGAGTTGGTAGCTTTTCTCCCTGGCTGAGCTCCTGCCCTTTTATTTATTAACTTATTTCATTTATTAACTTCATCTGTACCCTACAGAACCCACCCACTCAGTGGTAAGATCGCCAGGTTCCCCCTGGGCATCTATCAGCGATGGGGGGAAGGGTGGCTACATCCAGGTTGGAAAAACTCCGGAGATTTAGGGATGGAGCCTAGGTAGTAGTAGTAGTAGTAGCAGTAGTAGTAGTAAAAGAGGAGGAGGAGGAGGAGGAGGAGGAGAAGGAGAAGGAGAAGGAGGAGAAGAAGGAGAAGAAGGAGGAGGAGGAGGAGGAGGAGAAGAAGAAGAAGAAGAAGAAGAAGAAGAAGAAGAAGAAGAAGAAGAAGAAGAAGAAGAAGAAGAAGAAGAAGAAGAAGAAAAGAAGGCCGAAAGAAAGAAAGAAGAAAAAATCTTATACTCAAAGTAAGCCCAAAATCGCCGTATGCACGTTGCTTATTTCCTTGCACCAAATTTAATTCTGTTTTTTTGCTAGAGGAGCTGCGGAGGGGCAAGAAAAGCCCTCTCAAAGTCCCCCCTCCAAAACCCTGATCATCCTCAGAGGTTCTCAGAATTCATCCATCCACGTACATACATACTTTGTAAGTCTGTCTCCTTGGGGACATTCCAAAATAAGAAAGAGGGAGAAAGAAACAGAAGGAAGAAGAAGACCTGGATTTATACCCCCCCCCCCTTTCTCTCCTGTAAGGACACTTAAAGGGGCTTACAAACTGCTTTCCCTTCTCCCCCCACAACAAACACTCTATGAGGTGGGTGGGGCTGAGAGAGCTCCGAAGAACTGTGACTAGCCCAAGGTCATCCAGCTGGCATGTGCTGAAGTGCACAAGCTAATCTAGTTCATCAGATAATCCTCCACAGCTCAAGTGGCAGAGCAGGGAATCAAACCTGGTTCTCCAGATTACAGTACACCTGCTCTTAACCACTACACCACGCTGGCTCTCAGTGACCACAGTAGAGACCTCAATGTCATAGAGTCGACCCTCTGAAGCAGTCATTTTTTCCATGGGGGCTGCTGATCTCTGTAGTCCCGAGAGGAGCTGTAATTCAGGGGGTCTCCAGGTGTAGTCATCCCCGCAGGGAGTCGCATTAGCTTAAGGGAATAGGCTGACGCTGGAGGGGAGGTTTCATCTGAGTGGAGAGCCGCCAGCAACAGGAAGCCTTGAGGATTCGTGATCCTGGACAACTCTGTCTTGCGCTGGTCTCAGCGCACCTTTTATTAGGAGGTTTCATTGTGGGCTTGCAAGGAGGTGGGTAGGGAGACGAGCTGGAGACCGGGAGACCTGGAGAGATCATCATGTGATGCATGATCTCCTCACCTGGCTACGCTGGAGAGGAAGCCGAGCGCCTGGAACGCCTAATCCTCACCTGGGGGCAGACCATTGGTCCCCAGCGTCGCGACTGAGCCAGAACAGTTCATGACCCGCGTGACTCATAGGGGGATGAGGAGTGGGGCGTCGCTAATGCGACCAGAAGGTCAGAGGTCCGTTGGCGTCCTTAACGCCGTACCACGCGCCAATAATTAGCAGTGCATTACTACATTCCTCCTTTTACATTTTAGAAAGGGGACTGAAACAAAAATGCTAAGGGGTGATTTAAAGGGACGCTTGTCTCCTCCTACTGGCTCAATAAAGTCCAAGCTGAGCCGAAGCCGTTTGTGTAACATTAGAACTTGGTTATGGGTAAGTGGAAATTAGAGGGCTTCTTGCCAATAATGCTACAGGCAATATTAGATACACACACTGAACGAAGCAAGATCCATAACTTGAGGGTACTACAATTAAACCAATGCAGAGCTGCACAATAGCACTTTAATCATCCTCCGGCAGCTAGCCCAGAGGGCTGACCACCAATGGGAGCAAACATCATATTTCCAGATTAGATACAACTTCTTTGCAGCCTACCGCACTTTCATAAGGGACTACCTTGGGAATTATCATTGTAGCATTTTAAACAATACATATTATGTACATTCTCACAACTTTGGTGATGCGGTAATAACAACAAATAATCACTGGCAGCACGATGACTAAAAGTCGCTTGGACGAAATTCCTGCTGCTTTCGAGGACTGTGGGCATCCAGAGCAATGGAGGTGGAGTTGATGGACTCGCAGTAAGTACTGGTGGCCAGCCGGCCAGTCTCTTAGTGCTACAGGGAACAAGTCCTGGGACTCCCCACAAGGGAAGTTGATGGGAAACACTCCGCCCTTGGCTAGAGCATCGCTGGCCGCCTCCGGCAACAGGGCGTCGAGCCGGGCGGTATTGTGCTTGGGCATTTCGAGGGCGAAGCCTGAGGCAGAACGACAGGGAGGCGGTAGCAGAGAGTTCCCGCAGACATTGCATGAAATGCAGCAACAACAAATAACATAACTTCTAAAAATTAAGGCATGCAACAACTTCAGCAATAGTTGGTCTACACAGTAAGCGGGGGCCAAAACATGGCTAAAAAACGATACATAGGCTGGATGGGATGTAATGGAAGGAAGGCAACCCGTAGGTTGCATAATTGTCCAATGCATGGCTCTTTGGTTAGTTTGACTACCAAAGCTACAGAGCCGATGGCATGCTAGGAGTCCATGGATTTCTCCAAGAGCCGAGGGGAGAGCTACTGATAGTCTCTAGCATTGCAGGTTCAGTGATTCCTTTACCAGGGGTACAGGTTGTGTGAAGAGAAGCATGGTTCCAACAATATTCAAGCGTGCTGAGAACAGCTGAGAGTTCCAAGGGGTTAATCTATCCAGGAATGTCCCCTGGCTGCAACTCCAAGCTCTGTGCCAGGGGGGCTGCAGAGAGGGGAGAGAGAATAAGGACAGATGAGGAGCAGCAACACGCTGGGTATCAACTCCTCTCTGAGCCACAGCTGGCCCAGGGTTTACTGCTCCTGGGGGTGAGACCCAGGAAGGGGCTGGGACCTTGGTGGGAAGAATGGGTGTGTTGGCTCCAGAGAGATCCCTCCCATCTCGTGGCTCCAGGGCTGGGGGGGGCAATCCGGGCCCTTCTATAGAGGCTACAATTCTGGATCCTCCAGGGAGGCCCCGGCCTCCATCTCCGGGATGGCCATGGCCTGGCATGTGACAGCTGGACTCCTGTATGGAGAGAGAAAGACAAGCAACGCTTTTCCCAGGGGTTTCCGTATGCGGCTGGATGAGTTAGTCCTTATAGATAGACGAAGGAAAGCCCGAGCCCTACAGGTGGGGAGTGAAGGGCAATTTTGATAGATATAGAGAACAGAGAAAGAGTACCTTTGATATGGTATTCATTGGATGAGACCCTTGATTGGAATGCGATAGAGGGGGGGAACTTACTCTCCTTTGCTTTCATTGTTTTTAGCCAAGCTTTACGCTAGCGAAGTTGGCTCCACCCAAATTAACCATCACTTGCAACATCTTGCTAAGCGCTAAGAGATACAAGGCAGGGAACTGCCGAAGCTATTTAGGAAGAAGGGAGAGGTCCTTATCCAGGTCGGATGTTTGTTTTGTAAAACAATCCCAACCACCGTCTATGGTGTAATTTTTTGCAAGCAACTTGAACACCTCACAATTATAGTCATATCGTAATATAGCATCTAGGGAAAGATATAGAGAAGATGCAAAGAAAAACAGTTCCTGGGCTTGAGGTTTGATCACAGGGAGCAAATTGAGTAGGGTTTGGTAAAAAACCTTTATCAGGATCCCAGGATCTAGAGGTGGGGTGCGCCAGCCCATTGCAGAAAGAAGGGAGGCGTGCAGAAGGAGGCAGGGAAGGTGGGGAAGGGTTTCAAAGTCAGCTCTACCTTCCCCTCCCGTAAGGGACTCTTGGGCCTGGTTTGAGCTCGCTTTCCCACCTCTCACAGCTGAGGCTGTAAGATAGGGGTGTGGGCTGAGAGACCCCCCCTTGGCACTGTGACCCTAGCCAGGGAGCCAGCCAGCAGAGAATGTGGGGAGCATGAAAATGACTTTGGCTATATGCCATAAACTCTGCATTCACCAATGCAGGTGCGTAGGCCTGTGATGGACGCAAGGAAAAGGTTCTCAAGGAGAGGTTTGAAGAAAAAAAAGTTTTGAAGGTTTAAACTAAGATGGAAAGGCTTTGAAGTAGGTCCCATCGGTATCCTGGGGAGCACTTGCACGAAGCCAGTGTCCCTGCTTACAAGGCGGATACTGTAATGCGGCTTAAGCCTTTCAAGGCATTTGGCACATAATCAAGAAGGAGAGAAAACTTTACTGAAGCACAAGAGCATAGCTTAGAAGTAACGTGGAAAATCCCCTATGAGGGGGAAAACTTTAGGGTCCTTTGAAAGGGGCTTGAGACATACAGAACATACATAGGTATGCTAGAGTACATATAAAGTAACAAGGGAGGGATTACAACTCTGATTTGAGTTCGTTGCTCTCTCTGAGGTAAATTGACGTATTTGCTGCCACTGAGCTTTGAGTTTAGGGCTTTGCATTGCATGCGCCAGAGGCTATGAGATCTGGTTTGAACCTTGGCTAGCCGGAGAGAGGGCTAAGGGCTTCTTCATCCTGAGAAGGACCCTTTGGCTTAAGGCCATTGTGGGTGAGCATCTTCCCCTTTCTATGCCCCATTTGTTCCTGTAGGATTGGCTAAGGGCATTCTGAGGGAGGGTTCAAAACGGGCAGTCCTCTCTTCCGTCCAGCATTTCTTTCTGTTTACCAATTCAGTGACTGTGGGACTCTGCAGGAGATTTTGAAATAAGCGTACATTCTGGGGGGGGCACTGGGCATGGAGGTACGGTGACTTTGGAAGTAGAAGGGGCTAGGCAGAGCAGGGAAGTATGGGGACATAGGGGGAGCAAGCTGGCAAGACCAGGCCCATGGTCTCCCCGTGGGGATGGGATCACTATACTGAGCTGGGGCAGCTAAGAGATCCTGGGGGGAGCTCCGGGAAGGGGTTTGAGGTCGCGGATCTTGGGTTCCGGGCTGGGGAGATGTCGAGCGGCTGGGCCTCCCCAGCGGGCATTGGGGAGCGCCTGCTCCTAGACTTCCTGGGGTCTTAAGCCTCCTCTGGGGAGAGACCCTCCCTCCGGCCAGGGTTGTAGGCCCCCCCCCCGGCAGACGGCCTAAGCAATTCCTCCCGAAATGTCCTGGTTTGCCGCACTGGTGAGACACTCGTCCCCGGGCTGCCCCATGGCAGCGGGAGAGTGGGCGGCGGCTAGGGAAGGTTGGCTTATTGGGTTTAAAGACCCGAGCATTCCAAGTAAGCTTTTGAGAAGGTCGGCCAGCTCGAGGTTCCTTCCTAGGCCTGCGGGAAACTTTCTGCTTGGCGGTGACCTTCCTCGGGCGGGAGGCGCTCTCTGGCAAGGCGCTTTGCGAGTTAGCACCTGGGTCTCCCTCGTTGTCAACCCACCTGCTCTCTTGAGGGCCCTCCTGGAGCCTGTTCACAATCCCCGTATAGGGCTCCCTTTGAGGCTTCTGCCGGGTGCTGAAAACTTTGGGTTGGCTGTCCGGGTATTGGGACTTTCTAAAACGCCTGTGAGAGATTTATTCCAGAGAAGCGACCGTGGTAAGGGCCACCGGCAGGGCTACTCTTGGTGCATTACAGGGCTATGCGAAAGCCAGAGCTTGGCAAAGCTGCGCTGGTGGGTGTAGGCCAGCCAGAGGGCTGCTCCCTCTGCTTATGCACCATTGCTAAAGCGGTACCTTCGGCTTTCCCCAGACTGCTATACCACTTGGGGCTTAAAAGCATCGCTAAAGGCGGTTTTCCAGTCCTCCGAACCATTAGGTGGTTCCACTAGTGGCTACCGTTTCCCAACATACCCCTCTCACATAGGGGTTGAGTGATTCCCTCGATTCCGCATTGCTTTATGGAGCTCCAGTGAGGATATTATAGCTTAAAGAGGCTGGTACTCGACAACCCAAATGAACAATGCCATCCCCCCCCCCTGCATTATCTGTGAAATGAATGACGTTTAGGATATGGCGGGATATATGCGTCTCTCCGCCAGGGTTCTTTCTTTTGCAGATGCGGTGGCTAATACAGCTCTGCTTAGAGTTTTGAAACCAGCGCCAACACGACGCGGGCTGGACGGAGGGATGCAAGTGGCTTCGAGAAACGTGAAGGCGGAGACAAGGGAGGCTGGCTGGGCAGCAAGGGAGAATTTGAAATGGGTTGAGGAGCAGTAAGGGGGGGCAGAAGGAGGGACAGGCGTAGCCCAATTTAGTGGGATAGGAGAAAATTCTGGGTTGAAATTGAAGGTGAAAAGATCGAAGGGAGGCTGACCCACTTACAGCAAGGGTGGTTTAGGTCTACCACCGTAGGCTGATGATGACCATAACATTGTCTCCACTGCCAGTAGCAGTGGACATGTCTGGCGCTACACAGGCTCTGTAACCCGAAGTGCTCGGCTGTTTTCCAAGTAGTCCCAAGATCTTTCAGTCCCCCTCTGGGGTACCATGGACACTGAGCTTCAATCTCCTCAACCACTCTTGCGAGTTCCTTCTCTTCAATGGGACCCTGCCGCATTTATTAACGCTTTCAGTTCGCCAACGTGCTTTGTCATAAGTCTCCTGCTTTTGCAAGCTCCCATACTCACCGGTGTTCCATGGCCGAGGACTGAGAGAGAGTGTCCCTAGGGCAGCGTGTCTCTGGACAGCGCCGATCCAGAGGACAGGCGACATCAAAACGGGGTGGTCCCTGGATCACGCTGCATCCAGCCTGGACTTCTGTATCAAGGCGTGACTTCTGTCCAGGCGACGGTGAGCAGGTGGGAGGTTCGAGGGGATCTCCCGGGTTTGGCTCGTAACTAGTTTAGAAGTCATCCCACTTGCAGGGTCATTCGCCAAGGCAGGGAATAGGCGACGCTGAGGGAGGTTTCTATCTGGGTGGAGAGCTGCCAGGCAACAGGAAGCCCATGGGATTCTCGCGGATCCCGACAACTCTGTCTCCAGGTTGGTCTCTGGCACCTTTTATTAGGGTTTCACAGGCTGCGGTAGAGGTGGGTAGGGAGATGAGCTGGAGACTGAGACCTGGAGATCATCAAGTGTGATGTATGATCTCACCTGGCTTCACTGCATGAGGAGAGGAGCTGTAAAGCTGCCTGAGCCTAATCCCTCACCTGGGGGGGCAAGACCATTGTCCCCATGTACTCGTGACTGGAGCTTGTGACAGTTCAAGGACCCGTGACTCATAGGGGGGGATGAGGAGGGAAGTGCTGGGTGGCGACCAGAAGGTCGTGAGGGTCCGTACATGCCCCAACTGCTCTACCAATGGCCAAGCTGGGTCAGCAGTGCATTACTACACCAGGTCCCATCAGGAGGCTGGAACAGCAAGCGAAGATCAAATGAATTCGCCTCCTCCCTGTGGCTGTTTAAGGAGCAGGGATAAGGAAAACAAAACCCCAGGAACGCCCTCTGCGCCTCTCAATTTTTGAACTTGAAAATGAGAGGTGGAAGCACGATAAAACGAGAGATAATTTCCTGGAAATTAAATATATTTGTGGTTTCAAGGGAAGGAAAATTGACGCAGCTTTGTTTTGGAAAAGGCCTCCGTGCGGAATAAGGGATCCATCTGTAAACGAATGTGTGTGTTTGTGTGTGCAATTGTTTCACACTGCCGTTGTGATCCTGGGCTGAAGAGCGAGCAGCCTACAGGCCTCAAAAAAACGTCTTTCCCACCAAGGCCCGACGCCTCGGCGTGAATTTTCCAACAGGCCTACAGTTCTACACCCTCCGAGCCTTATGATTGGACTATGGAAAAATGGAGGGAAAGGCAGCAGCCAATCACTGTCGAGAAGGTCTCCGACAGAGGGTATATAAGGCCTTGAACAGAGAAGGAGGATGGTCATTCCCTGAGGCTGAGCAGCAGTGAGGCTGCTTTCGGGGGGAGTTGACCCCTTGCCTCACAGTGAGGTGAGTTTGGCCTTTCTTTATGAGACTGCTCCATTTTTATAACTGTCTTCCTATTTACTTGTTATAGGATGTATTTAATCAACTTATACTTGTTTATCCTTCCTGGGTTCTTCAGGGCTCAAATTCAGCCGTGCATGAGGGCATGCCCTGACTCAGAGACGTAGCTACAAGGGGGTCGGGGGTGCGCGTTGCACTGGGTGCGTGCCTGGGGGGGACGACAAAATTTTCAGGTTTGTATTTTTTAGTGTTTTTCAGTTTTTGGCCTGCAGGGGGCGCAGTTTTCAGGCTAGCAGCACCAAAATTTCAGGGATTTTTCGGGAGACTCTCCTGTCGATACCACCCAAGTTAGGTGAGGTTTGGTTCAGGGGGTCAAAAGTTATGGACTCCCAAAGGTGGTGCCCCGTCCCCCATTGTTTCCAATGGGAGCTAATAGGAAATGGGGGCTACACCTTTGAGGGTCCATAACTTTGGACCCCCTGAACCAAACTTCACCAAACCTGGCTGGTATCATCAGGAGAGTCTCCTAAAGATACCCTGACATTTTGGTGCTGCTAGCCTAAAAACTCTGCTCCCTGCAGGCGAAAAACTGAAAAAAACACTAAAAATACAAAAAAACACAAACGAACATGGGACGTGTGTGCAAAACTCAGATTTTGCACTGGGCTCCATTTTTCATAGCTACGCCTCTGCCCTGACTGAAGAGGGATTTACCTGAGGACAGGGAAGGGCTATCTGTAGTAAGGCTGCTAACCTCCAGGTGGTGGCTGGAGATCTCCCGGTTATAACATCTCCAGATTACAGAGATCAATTTCCCTGGAGAAAATAACAGCTTTGGAGAGTAGCTCCCTTCCCAAATTAAGCGCTCCCTAGGCTCCATCCCTGATCTTCTTGGGGCTTCCCAAGGCAGAGCTGCCAACGACCGTTGCCAAACCTCCAGGTGGGGGCTGGAGACCTCTTGGAATTACAACTGATCTCTGGACTACTTACCTCACTTGTTTTATTCACTATTTTATTTAAAATATTTACTTTACTTATAGAGAAAATGGCTGTTTTGCAAAGTGGACAGAGTGGCATTCTACCCTACCAAGATCCCAGGAGCAGCAGTGGCGTAGGAGGTTAAGAGCTCATGTATCTAATCTGGAGGAACCGGGTTTGATTCCCAGCTCTGCCGCCTGAGCTGTGGAGGCTTATCTGGGGAATCAGATTAGTTTGTGCACTCCCACACACGCCAGCTGGGTGACCTTGTGCTAGTCACAGTTCTTCTGAGCTCTCTCAGCCCCACCCACCTCACAGGGTGTTTGTTGTGAGGGGGGAAGGGAAAGGAGATTGTAAGCCTCTTTGAGTCTCCTGCAGGAGAGAAAGGGGGGATATAAATCCAAACTCTTCTTCTTCTTCTTCCCTCCAAAACACCATTTTCTCAGGCTCCATCCTCAAATCCCCATGTAGTTCCAAATCTGGAGTTGGTATTCCCACTGGAGTCTTTCACAGTGGTAGTAGCCATCTGTCAAGGAGTTGTAATTTAAAAATGTATTTGGCCTTGTTGAAGCCATTTCTGAGTACTGACCTCTATAGAATCTTAAAGGTTAACTTTTCACTATATTAGCTCAGGGCTTACAGCTGGTGTTTTGTAAAGGGAAATGGCCTTCACTGATACGGCCTTGAGGATTACAGACTCTCTTAATCAGCCTTGATTTCCAACTGGTGAAGTCACTGCTTAAGGTTTGGGAACGGGAGAGATAACTGGATTCAGCTGTGGCTCGACTAATTTAGGATCCTGATTGACGTCAGGTAATTACCTGACGTGAGAGCCATTTCCCTACAACTTTACCTATGTTACTATCAAGGATTTATTCCCATTCTAATCTTGAGCCTGTCTCATACCTTTCGGCTTTCGCTTATCAGTCTATACTGATTGGACTTTGCTACACTGAAATGCCACGCACATTACAAGGACCAGACAGTGGTGGGATCCAAAAATTTTAGTAACAGGTTCCCATGGTGGTAGGATTCAAACTGTATGGTAAGTGCCAATGGCCATGGGCTGGGCCCGATGGCAGCCCAGGCCCGGGGGCTGAGCATTCGGGGGGCTGGGCATTCCCTGGGGCGGGGCTTGTGGCAGAAGCAGTCAGCTAAGCGCTGGTCCTTGGGCGGGAAGCGAATGCACGCAGGCGCAGGCTGCCACGCACGCCGGTGCACCTCCTGCTAGACTGCTTCAAGTTCTGCGCGCTACTGCAGAGAGGAGGGGCGTAACGAAGGCAAAAATCACGTGGCAAAATCACCCATTAGTAACCCCCTCTCGGCACACACAAATAATTAGTAACCTACTCTCGGGAACCTGTGAGAACCTGCTGGATCCCACCTCTGGGACCAGATAATTATTGTTATATTTGCTTTTTTTAAAAAAAAACTTTTTCATTAATCTGCTGCACCATATGCTGATGTATCGTGTCTGCCTCTGGTTGTTTTTCCTTCTGTTTTTTTCAAATGAACTTTTAATATATATTTTTGAATATTGTTTTGTGTGTTGGTTTGAAAAAAAAGAACTCACGGCATAAGACAGGCAGGAGCCTGGATCCTTGACAACATGTAAGACCTGTACTTGCTCCAGGCCTGAATGGGGAAGGAGGAAAAAATGTTTTATGGGGAGGGACAGGTCCCTCAAAGGGGCATCCCATCTGTGGCCAACGGTGACTCGCCCCAAACGTCCCCCCAAACAGTCAAATATCCATTACAAAGGACCAGAGAGAAGGATACAATTCATTATCAGTTTAACGGGCATCACAACAATCGCATCTACAGTACAAAATTCATACTCGCCTAAACAGTGGTAGCAGCCAGATAAGACCTTTACTTGCTCCAGGCGCGAAGGGGGCAGGAGGGGAAAAGTGTGTACGTGGGGAGGGAGAGATCCCGGGAAAAGGCATCCCATCTGTGGCCAACAATGACCAACCTCACAGTGGTCCGTAACATCCCCCCCGCAAAAAAACAGTCACGTGACCCTTACAAAGGGCCGGAGAGAAGGATACAATTCATTATCAGTTTAAAGGGCAATGATCGCATCTACAGTACAAAATTCAGACTCGCCTAAAAACAGTTTACGTTGCCATGGTTCCCCCCCCCCCCCCAAAAAAAAAAAAAAATCCCACGCTCGGGGAATGCTGGAAAGTGTGATTTTGGAACTCCCTTCTCCAAACTGTTAAACCTTCGCTTGGGAGCAACAACTGTTCAAACAGCTTGTAACGTGTTGAAAATTTGGCATGGCGGACAGCCAGCTTCGGGAGAGCAGCAATGTTCGGGAGGGGGGGGGTTGAAGAGGGGTAGTTTAAAAAAGAGTTCAAATCGGGTCACAGTCAAGACAGTGGAAAGGTGGGAGTCAATCGCCCCACCAGGGGGGATCAATGGAAGGGGAGCTGCGATGGAACGACGTGATTTGAAAAAGGAAGGACATTAAAATATCTCGCCCCGCCCCGCCCCCACCCCCATGCACCCAATCAGACCCCTCCCTTCCCCCAAACAGACCGAGACCGTAGCCCCACAGCCCACAAGAGTCACCAGAGTAACTGGAGAGAAAAAAGGGGCTCCTCCAAAACACAAGAGAAAAAAAATATATGTGCCAGGGTTTTCGCAGGGGCCACACGGTCTAACCCTCCCCATTTTATGGCAACCTTCAAAGAAACTCAATAAGCCTTGGGGGGGTTCCATCTGTGCTGCTGTTCCAGAGGCGGAGTTTGTCTCTCTCTTTCCGCCCTGGAAGCGTGATCAGCCCATCGGGGAGGGCCCAAAAGATATTCTTGGTACCCTCACTCCTCAGTGGAGGGGCAAGCCTTTTGCAGGCTCCAGCCAGCCTCAACCCTCTTGCTCCCCAAATCCCCTTTGCAACGTGCCCTGGAGGGGAACTGTCACGTGCACGGCCTCACTAAACCTCCTGGCCCCGGGGGCCATCTTGCGCAAGGTGCCAAGCCCCGCTGGGGCTAGCTCAGTCCAGCTTGGAGAACCCGCCGATGGTCACTTTCCGCTCCTGGCGGTTAGCCACCAGCTCCTGGAGGTGGAGGGCGCCCCCGCCGATGAAGCAGAAGGCCGGGCAGACGGGCCCCGAGCAGTCGATGCCGCACTCCCACAGGCTGCGGAAAGACACTGCGTCGAAGAATGTCACCTTGCTGTGCTCGTAATCCAGGCAGATGCCCACCCGGGGAGGCAACGGAGCAGTGCAGTTACCAGTGTCCCGTGAAGTTAGCGCCACGCCGTGCGACAGGAGGATTTTGCCCATGCCGATGGTTAGGAAGGCAAAGGGCGGTGCCGTGTCCAAGGTGGTGTCCTCAGCCCCGCTGTCGTGGCCGCTGTCAGGGTCGTATCTGAGCCAAGAGAGGTGAGATTAAAAAGTGGTAGACCTCCAGAACAACACAGACAGACATCCTGAGATTGTCTACTCTGGATGGCAGCGGCTCCCTACAGTTTAACAAATGCCTGTCTCTGCCACCTGAAAGCCTCCTTTAAACCTCCTTTAAAAATTCTTCCACCTGGAAATTGGAGTGAACATATTAAAGCTGTACAGGTGATTTTACAAAATATATATCTGCCCCAACAAGGCCCGCCAAGGTGGCTAACAAATTGAAGTGTCATGCTTTAAAACTGACCCCCTGTCAAACAAAATTCATATCATTAAAGCAAATAAGAACAGATCTAACAAGCATACAAAAGTCACAAAAATAAACAATTAAAGAATTAAACTTCCTTGTGGTGGCGAACCTTTGGCACTCCAGATGTTATGGACTACGATTGGCCATGCTGGAGTGCCAAAGGTGGAGTGCCATGCTGGAGTGCCATAACATCTGGAGTGCCAAAGGTTCGCCACCACTGTATCTAGTCCAAGGAATCTTTTCAACAATTGATAATCTCCCTGTCATAATTCTTCCCACCCCCCCATCTCCAAGAAACCAGTTCTCATAATTCTTCCCCAATATTGGAAACAAAAATCCTGCGAAGAAAGCTAAGATTGTGCACTCTCGAGATATAATGATGGTAATAATGTTATGATGTTCTGGGAAAGACAATTTTGGAAAGGGAAGGGAAGATGAAAGGGAGAAAGAAAATAAATACGGAGAGAAATGGAGAGAGAGAAAGAGAGAAAGATGAAAAGGGGAGGAATAAAAAAAGAAAGATTAAAAGAGGGATAAATAGAAAGATAATTTTTTCCTT
This sequence comes from Sphaerodactylus townsendi, assembly GCF_021028975.2. NCBI lineage: Eukaryota > Metazoa > Chordata > Lepidosauria > Squamata > Sphaerodactylidae > Sphaerodactylus > Sphaerodactylus townsendi. Next base: position 175,579 of record NW_025950407.1, read on the forward strand.
TTAACTTTAAAATAGAAATTGTATGTATTTGTGGTATTGAAAGATAAAATATGTTGATATATATTTTTATATATTTTTGAGTTTCTAAACTTTTTCTGTGTCTGTATACAAAGGTTCTAAACTTTTTCTATGTCTGTATACAAAGGTTGGCCTTTGTATGTCATGTGGGGCTTCTGTAAAACTCTCCCCAAATTCCCATTTACTTTCTTATGCCAACCTGCAATATATCAAAACCGCGATGGGGAAAGTCGCGATGTGAAAGGCACAACTGTACGCACGGTACATTTTTGCTTACAAATTTGCCAGTTGCCCACAGTGGACTGTATCTACCCCAAACCAACTTTTTACCAAATGGCAGAAACAAGGAACGTGGGCATCGGCTCACCTGGGGCTCACCACGTCCTGCGGCACCTGGAACCACTCCTGTAGCTTGCTCTCCAGTCCCACGCCCACCTTGACCAGGTACGAGCTGGGATCCACGCAGCAGGCCCAGTAGCTACGGCCCTGGGTTACAGCCACGTCACCGATCACCAAGTCGATGGACAGATGGCAGCTGGTCATGAGCCGCTCGGCAGCGAAGAGCATGGGCAGCCCCGGGACGCTGCGAACTGCCCGCTGGTCCTTGCTGATAGCCAGGCGCTCGCGGTTGAAACCCCATCGATTGTCCAGGAAGAAATTCAGCACTGAAAGGAAGGAGGAGGTCAAAATTGTTATCGGCAGTGTCCAGCACAAAGGCCCCTTCCACACACGCAGAATAATGCACTTTCAATCCACTTTCAATGCACTTTGCAGCTGGATTTTACTGTGCAGAATAGCAAAATCCATTTGTAAACAATGGTGAAAGTGGATTGAAAGTGTATTATTCCGCATGTGCGGAAGGGGCCAAATACAGACTGAAGTTTAGACAGGAAGAACTTAACGTCTAGACTTGAGATGCGACAGCTCTCCCCGAGACTTTAACTTTTCCACTCCAATCACGGGCTGGTGGAAGGGGCACCATGTCATAGCTGACCTCTGGCCATCCATAGCATTTTCAAGGCCAGAGGCAAACATAGGTAGTTGCCTGCCTCTGCGCAGGAACTCTGGACTTCCTTGGCCAGCTCCCATCTGAGTACTGACCAGGGCCAACTGGCTAAGATTCTGAGACTGAACCAGCCTGGACTATCAAGGTCAGTACGCCTGACAAGTGAGAGGGGCTAATCAAAATACCCTCCCCTTGCTTTCCCCAGTGTTTTTATTAGCCTCAAGAGGGAAAAAAGAGAGGTATCTGTCTGTTTGGCTTTACTTATGCAGCTGATGAATTCAGAGATTAAAGCTTCAGGGGAGCCACCGTGGTGTAGCGGTTAAGAGCAGGTGCACTCTTATCTGGAGAACTGGGTTTGATTCCACACTCTGCCACTTGAGCTGTGGAGGCTTATCTGGGGAATCAGATTAGCTTGTGCACTCCAACCCATGCTAGCTGAGTGACCTTGGACTAGTCACAAGTTCTTCGGAGCTCTCTCACCTCACAGGGTGTTTGTTGTGGGGGGGAAGGGAAAGGCGATTGTAAGCCCCTTTGAGTTTCCTTACAGGAGAGAAAGGGGGGATATAAATCCAAACTCTTCTTCTTCTTAGACCACCTTCCACTCACATGAAATTGCCACACAATCCAGCTTTAAAATACAGTTTTTTGTCTGTATCTAGCAATAATTTATCAATTCGGAAAGAAAAATCTATCTTACACACTGGCTTTGAGGAACTGAAAAAGTTTCATTGGAAAAGCCTGGCAAGCAACTTTTCATGCATGCTTTTTGTGCTCTTACCTTGTGCTGGCGGCGTATGCAAGTAGATATCCTCGCTGTACTCCCCAAACCCGGCCTTATTGCAACCCCGGACACGCAGCACATAGATGCAGTCCGTGTCCAGGTACTCGACGACGGCGCTGGTGCCACGCACCTCCTCCCGCCGCTGCCACAACTTGAGGGCTTTGCCCTTGGGCTCAGCCCGCCGGAACTCCACCGTGTAGTGCCACGCGGGCGGGGAATGCTGCGGCAGGCGCCAGCACAGGAAGATCTGGTCGTAGGCGTAGGTGCGCTGGGTGTCAATCACGGGGGCCTCGGGTGCTGTGGCAGGGGTAGGAGAGAGAGGAGGGGAGACGCATCTTAATCAGACAGCAGTCGTGGGCAAACTCCAGGAATTCGGGGCTGACCGACAGACAACCAGCTACAAGCTAAGGGTTTCCAAGAGGCAAAAAAAAGAGGAAAATGGCGCACGGCCATTGGAAAGAGCAGCAGGAGGAAGAGAGGACGGAACCGGGAGGAAGAGCACAAGCCGCTGAGAGACTTCAGGGAGCAGAGAGAGGCTGAGTGCGAGTGGGGGAACGGGACGGGAAGGAGGGAGGGAGGGAGGGAGAGAGAGAGAGAAAGAGAGAGCAGGTGACCGTGTAAAGAGAGAGAGAGAGCGGAATGAAGGAAGGAAGATGGCGGATCTTGGGCATAGGGGAAGACAATGGTTTAAAGGGAAGAGGAATGGACAAGTGGGAGGGCCACAAAACGGCCAACCCGAAATGTGGTTCTTGATCACACCGGACAGCTTTCTCAAAAGAAACGAAGATTTTATTTTCTAATGTTCAAGACAAAATTTTAATGTCCGTCACTGGTTTTATTATTTTTTTTTGCAACTTAGTTTAACAGCTGAGCAGCAACAACACTGATCCACACAATGTTACAAAGCTTGTTGGACGAAAACTGGGCCTTATTCCTACCTTACTTTCTCCTGGCCTGTCCTACCTCACAGGATTGTCGTGAGGCTACAATTGTGAAGGGGAGAACTGTGGGAGCTGCTCTGAACTCCGTGAAGGAAGGACTTGATAGGAATGCGATTGATAAGATGAAATTATATCTGTCCAACGTGCTTGGATACAGCCCCCAGCCAAAAACTATTTCCCCTTCCTGCTACCAACTGCCAACAGCAAGACTGCAAACAGACAAAACTGGGCACCCTTCTATCATACCCACCCTGAGAATTCCCTCCCTGAAACCCCTTTTTGTTACTACAGAAGAGTTTTTATTGACACCCTGCTTTTCACAACCATAAGGAGACTCAAAATGGTTTACCAGCTCCTTTCCCTTCCTCTTCCCACAACAGATACTTTGTGAGGTAGGTGGGGCTGAGAGAGTCCTGAGAAAACTGTGACTGGCCCAAGGTCACTCCAGCAGGCTTCATATTGAGGAGCAGGGAATTGAACTTGGTCCTCTAGATTAGTCCACCATTCTTAAACTCTTCACGATGCATCTTCAATAGATATCTATTGGGGGGGGGGGTTGTTTTGTAAATTGCTCTAAACTACTTTGGAGGTCAAGTTCTGGCTGAAAAATGTGGAGGGGAAAGGAACCAGACACCTTGTGAGGTACCGTGTTTCCCCGAATATTAGACAGTGTCTTATATTAATTTTTGCTCCCAAAGATTTTCAGGGGATGTCTTATTTTTCTGTGTTCTGTTCATCAGGCATGCTTCCAAACAAAAACTTTGCTGTTGGCAGATTTTCAGGGGATGTCTTATATTCGGGGAAACAGGGTAGGTGGGACAAAGAGAGTTCTGAGAGAACTGTGACTGGCCCAAGGTCACCCAGCAGGAATGCAGGAGTATGGAAACACATCTGGTTCACCAGATAAGCCCCTAGCACTCATGTGGAGGAGTGGAGAATTTGATAATCACTGCCCTGAGCCCTTTGGGGGAGGGCGGTATAAAAGCATAATAAATAAATAAACCCGGTTCTCCAGATTAAAATCCACCTGCTCTTAACCACTACACCATGCTGGCTCTCTGGGTGACCTATTGGTCATCTCTCCTCCCTCCCCAACCCAACTCATAGGACTGAACAAACAACCATATTCTCCGAGCTCCTTGGAAGGAGAGCAGAATATGGACATCCTCGGTAGAGAAGAGGTTCGTGGAATATCTGAGGGGCAACTGGGAGTTTAAGAAGCAGGAAAGGGTGGAGAAAGGGAGCAGCCATGACTTGTAAATACTTCCAGAGGCCCGCTGTACAACACCCCCTTTTGGCTTCCCCAAGAAATCATCCTCCCCCCATGACGACTAGAATCCTTGCTTTTATGTCCCTATACGGCCTCTCCGTTCGGCTGAGGCCAATCTACTGGTGGTCCCTGGCCCCTCAATGATGCGGCTGGCCTCCACGTGGGCCAGGGCCTTTACGGCTCTGGCCCCGGCCTGGTGGAACACTCTTCCTCCAGCTGTCAGGGCCCTGCGGGATCTTAGCGAGTTCCGCAGGGCCTGCAAAACGGAGCTGTTCCGCCGGGCCTTTGGAGGGACCAGCCGCTGAAGGTGCCCCCCCCCCCCCGCTTTGGCTCTCTACATCTGAGCCCTTCCATCTAATGGGATTCGCCGTCTCTCCCTCCTGGGAAGGATTTTTTAAAAATGGGGTTTAGCGGATGCCTCTGCTTATTATTATTATTTTTACTGCTGTTTTTAAAGGTTTAAGAAATGATATTTATAATTGTACTGAGATTTCACGCTGTGCACCGCCCGGAGCCCCTCGGGGATGGGGCGGTATAAAAATCCAATCAATCAATCAATCAATCAATCAATCAATCAATCAATCAATCAATCAATCAATCAATCAATCAATCAATCAATCAATCAATCAATCAATCAATCAATCAATCAATTAATTTTGTTAAAAGGAACAAAAACAGTACTGTGAGATTCCCTTTTCCTCACATTCCCTCTGTAGTCTCGAAGATGCAAATCAAATTAACCAAGGACAGGCAAAGACAAGGGGGGTGCGGGATGGAGACACGAGGATGAACAATGGGGAGAGAGAGAGAGAGAAAATAGGGTGGCTGAGAGGGTCGGGTGGAGGGGTCGGGCAGGAAGGAGATGACTTGCCTCATGTACTTCAGTGATGACTCAACAGCAGCCATAGCCTATAAACAAAGAGAGGTAAAGCAGGTCTGAGATGGGGCAGCAGCCAGGCACGGGGCAGAAACGGGCCAGCAACAGACCGGCAGCCACTGGGGAAACCTGCACCTGAAATCTTAGGTTGGCAATGGATCATGGGATGCGGGGCTTGCAGTGGGGTAATGGCGGAAAGATGGAGTCGATCGGGGCACAAAGTCCCAGTGCGCAAGTGAAACAAACCAGCTGATGTTTAAAAAAGAAACTTTTCCCCCACCCGCTTTGTTGGGAAGTGAACAGAAATGAATAAAGATGGTACCCAACCCAGTGAAGTGATACTCACCGACGGCAAACTGTATTTCTTTGGATCGCGCGTCACACCGACATCAATTCCCTTCCCCCCGAGCCCCTGGCCATAAACTCCATGCTAGCTCCTCAAGAGTGCAAGGCGCTGTGGTTTGCAGGTTCTATGACAGGTTACCCCAGAACCCCACACAGGAAGGAATATGCTCACTGCAGCACTATTAAAATAAATCCAGAATGCCACTAGGTATAAGTTATGCGCCTGACATTTTCCAGCCAAGAAAAGCCAGGCAAACACCTTCCACTAGAAACTGCCGCTCAGCAGAATGGGGACAACCGGGCGCCTCAAACTTGCACAGAGTTGCACCCATGGGGGACTTACCATGCCAAGACCCCTTTCCCCAGCAAGGAGTTTGTACCTACCTTTGATAAAGGTGAGGTCCGTGAGCATTTTGAGCTCTCGGCTCACATCCACCTGGAAGTGGCTGAACGAGGGGCTGGCGGCAGGCTGGAAACACTGCAGCGAGTCGGTCGCCCGGATGATCCTGCCAACAACGAAAGAGACCAGGGATATCAGGAAAGAAGGGATGTCACACTGAAACAATAATCTCAAGCACACATTCAACACCCTCTTTGGGAAAAAGAGATCGGTAGAAACAGTAGGTGGACACTATACATCAGTAGGAGTGTCAAGATTGAGGGATGTAATTGCACCTCTCTATTCTGCATTGGTCGGACCTCACCTGGAATATTGCGTGCAGTTCTCGGCACTGCAATTCAAGAAGGATATTGACAAGCTGGAACGGGTCCAGAGGAGGGTGACCAAAATGGTCAAAGGTCTGGAATCCATGCCCTACTATGAGGAGGAACTGGGGATGTTCAGTTTGGTGAAGAGAAGGTTAAGAGGTGACATGATAGCCATATTTCGATATTTGAAGGGATGTCATGCTGGTGAGGGAGCAAGCTTGTTTTCTGCTGCTCCAGAGACTAGGACCAGGAGTCATGGGTTCAAGGTGAAGGAAAAGAGATCCCACCTAAACATCAGGAAGAACTTCCTGACTGTCAGGGCTGTTCGACAGTGGAATGCGCTGCCTCGGAGTGTGGTGGAGTCTCCTTTTTCAGAGGTTTTTAAAGAGAGGCTGGATGGCCATCTGTTGGGAGTGCTTTGATTATGTGTTCCTGCATGGCAGGTGGATTGGGCTTGATGGCCCTTGGGGTCTCTTATGATTCTGTGACTAGGATCTGGGAAATTTAGGTCCAAATTCCCTCTTGGCCATGGAAACTTGCTGGGTGACATTGGGCCAGTCACATGCTCTCAGTCTTGATCTTGGCAAGCATTTCGACGGGAGACCTCCAAGGAATGTCAGGGTCCTGACACAGAGCAGGCGATGGCAAACTATCTTCGAACGGCTTTTGCCTTGAAAATCCTACAGGGTCATCATTAGTCAACTGACTTGATGGCAAGAAAAGAAACACTTTTCAGGTATACAATTTCTGTTCCTCTTAACACTTGTGGGGTTTTTAAAAATCACTTTAATTGACACCTTTAATGCTTTTTTAAAAAAAATTGGTGCAAAGGTTCATTTATATATCTATTTAACTTCTTCATCTCCCTGCCTTTTCCAAAGATGCCCAAAGGAGCATCCAATAACTGTGACAGACAACACATGAAGAGCAACCCAAACAAAACAGAACTCTAAGGATGAATATTCTAAAACAATTCATAAACAGGAGAGGAGGAGGAGGAGGAAGAGGAGTTTGGATTTATATCCCCCCCTTTCCTCTGAAGATGCCAGCCACAGATGCAGGTGAAAACTCAGGAGAAAATGCTACTAGAACACGGCCATGCAGCCTGGAAACCACACAACATCCCACTAAATTTATTATGTTATTATCAGGTTAATCATGATGATTTTGTTCTTATTATGGTTCTTACTATCTCATATATGTTGTGTTTCAGAGGGATTGTTGTGAAATGTTGTTATTATTCTGTTATTATTAAGGAGGCCGTGTTGTTCTGATGGTGATTTTATATTTCGTATCATGAATGTTATTACGTTTTGTTATTATGTAATCACGTTTGAGCTTGTTAACTGATATTATGTCATGTTTGAGTTCGTTAACCCAAATAAATTCAAAGATACACACGTTGCACTCTGGCAGCCAGAGTGCAACGTGTGTATCTTTGAATTTATTTGGGTTAATGTTGACATTGCACTCTTAAAGGTAGTTGGTGAATGTTTGAGTTCGTTACCATGGAATGATGTTTGAGTTTAACTGATATGTGAACACTGAGTATTTGTTAATCTGATATTGGAAACTGTTAAGAGTTATTGAGATTGTATATTATTGCTGATGCTATGATTAGTTTACTGTTGCATGTATTGTTATGATGTATTGTATTATTTATTGCTATTTATTATTGTTATGATGTTGTTCACCACCCTGAGCCCTTCGGGGGAGGGCAGTATACAAATTAAAAATTCCATTCCATTTCTTTCATGCTAGCAATGGGCAAAAGTTTCCAGGAGCAGAGGAAGATGAAGAGTTTGGATTTATATCCCCCTTTTCTCTCCTGCAGGAGACTCAAAGGGGCTGACAATCTCCTTGCCCTTCCCCCCTCACAACAAATACCCTGTGAGGTAGGTGGGGCTGAGAGAGCTCCGAGAAGCTGTGACTAGCCCAAGGTCACCCAGTTGGCGTGTGTGGGAGTGCACAGGCTAATCTGAATTCCCCAGATAAGCCTCCACAGCTCAGACGGCAGAGCTGGGAATCAAACCCGGTTCCTCCAGATTAGATACATGAGCTCTTAACCTCCTATGCCACTGCTACTCCTGGAAGAGAGGAATGCACCAGTGTTATGCTGGAAATATACAAATACCTGTTATGGAGCTGCTTAGCAGCCTGCACAAAGCACGGCTGGTCTGTCTCCTTTAGCACCTCCTGGGCGTAGCCCACCATCCCGGAGTTCTCCATCATGGCCCGATGCTCGTTCAGCTGCCCTCGGAGGTGGGAGACCCGCTCTTGTCGGCATTCCTCAATGGCGTTCAGAAGGGACGCCTGCTTCTCTTCCAGCAGGGCGCATAGCCCACGCATCAGCCGCGCCACCTCTTCCTTGGCCTGCATCCCGTTGGCCTTCGGTAGGACAGAACACAAGTGTGGCCAAGAGTTGTGTGCATAATCACATCCCAGTGTGAAAAGATGCGCACCCAGAGAAGGAGGAGAGTTTGGATTTACCCAGCTTTTCCTAACAGCAAGGAGTCTCAAAGCTGCTTACAAAGTCCTTTCCCTTCTTCTCCCCACAACAGACACCTTGAGAGGGAGTTCTCAGAGAACTGTGACTAGCCCAAGGTCATCCAGCAGTTCTTCATTTGGAGGAGTGAAAAATTGAACCCTGGTTCTCCAGATGAGAATCCACCACTCTTGTTGAGGAGTGGGGAATCGAACCCAGTTCTCCAGCCTAGGATCCATCACTCACGTGGAGGAGTGGGGAATCAAACCCAGTTCTCCAGATTAGAGACCACCTGCTCTTAACCACCAAACCCCACTGGTTCTCTATCAAGCCTCTTGACTTGAATCTTGAGAAAGCCATACAAGAGCATAGGGAGGGAGGCCCACCCACAGCTTCTGAGTTCTGCACAACAGCAAGACCATGTATGTACTTGTGGCCTGCTTCACACTGAGAATACATTCCCTTCGGGTTGGATTCTCAGTCATGCACAAATTTTCCCCTCTTCCAAACTCACTGTGCCTCAGATCAAAGAAACTCCACTGTTTCTGAAACCTCTGAAAGTGCAAGTTTTCCTCTTGCTTTGCAGGGAAAGCGAAGGGAAACGGCATGCATTTGGTTTGGGTTTGTTTGCTCATCCCTGCCAACCTGACAGTAATGTAGGTGAGCAATTCAGAGTGATTGGAATAGCTGTTAAAAACATTTAACACTGCCAGTTATCAATGGAGCAACAGACTGGTGAGATCTACATGAAATTTACATGATCATATTGGAAGGAAGGAAGGGAGGGAGGGAGGGAGGGAGGGAGGGAGGGAGGGCAGACAGACGGAACTAGGGAAGGGAGGGAGGGAAGGAGGAAGGGGAGGAGGAAGGGAGCAATGAAGGAGGGTGGGAAGGAAGGAGGGAGGAAAGAAGGAAGGAGGGAGGGAGGGAGGGAGGAAGAAGGGAAGGGAGGTAGCAAGGAAGGAAGGAGGGAAGAGAAGGAAGGAAGAAGAGAAGGGAGGAGGGGGAGGTAAGGGAGGAAGGAAGGAAGGAAACCTCCCCAGCTGGAGGTCGCACTGAGAGAACGGGTGGGTAAAATGGCAGATCAGATCAGCTGGGGACACTTCGCAACAAGAGCATCCCATTTAAACAACAAAAAAACCACAGGGAAAACCCACGATTAAGCTGTTGGCCACAGGGTAAGCACCAAATGCATAAAGGCCCAAGATAAGCAGGCTGAGACTGACCACCGGGGGAAGCACAGGAGCTTAATACAGCAGTGGTCTAAAGTCACTGTGGCATAAGTACCATTGAGGCAGGCCACTCAGGAAAACCCAGGTCAGTTCAGCCAGCATCCTGTTGAAGGCAACTGCAGAGACGTAGTAGAGACAGTGTCATGTCCCTGGACTGTTCAATAAGTATGCAGACTTTTATTGCCAGAACTAAAGCATAAGAAGAGAGAAGAGTTTCAATTTATACCCCACCTTTCTCTCCTGTAAGGAGACTCACGGAGGCTTACAAGCTCCTTTCCCTTCTTCTCCCCATAACAGACGCCTTGTGAGACCGGTGGGACTGAGGCAATTTGGCGAGAACTGTGACTGGCCCAAGGTCACCCAGCAGGAATGTAGGAGTGGGGAAACACAACTGGTTCACCAGATAAGCCTCTGCCACTCAGGCGGAGGAGTGGGGAATCAAACCCGGTTCTCCAGATTAGAATCCACATGCTATTAACCATTACACCATGTAAAGCTCCCTCTATTATACCCGTGATCACACAACAACACCCCTACCTACCAGTTCCCAAGGGGGGATGGCACCCCACCAGTCAAAACAATCTTACATTCTACAATGCGGAGAAAGCTACAACAGCAGGTGTCTAATGAGCCGATAAGGAATAGCTCAGGAAGCAGAAGTCTAAAGAATGAGAAGGTACAGCCACAATAATTAAGAAGGAGAAGGAAGAGGAGAGAGAAAGGATCCCACGTCCTGGCTGGGTGACATGGCAGGATCAAACCGGAAACGGGCTGATCGTGACAGAATGTGGAATAATTTCAATCCACTTTCTGCGCACTTTGCAGCTGGATTCTACTGTGCGGAATAGCAAAATCCACTTGCAAACAATTGTGAAAGGGGATTGAAAGTACATTATTCTGCATCTGCGGAAGAGGCCAGAGAGAGGTTGCCTGTGCTAAGCCTACTGTGTCATATGAAGAGTACAATTGCCAAAAGAATAGGAAAAACACTAAGAGACTAGAAATGGAGTCAAATCCTAATATGGCCTCAGAGATGTAAAGGAGTGAGAGAATGGATTGATGTAAAGTGAAAGATTATTGTTGCCGCAGACAGCTTTATTTGTTGTAAATTATTTCTTGGAACCTTTGAGCTAAACCGTATATATGAATAAAATTTTAATTTGTTAAACGTAACGTGGAATTCCACTGTAGTATCTTCCTCAGGACCACAGCGTCCTTCAAAACTGATTTAAAGCTTGGACACATCGCTTCAGGAGAAATGATAAAGAGGGTGGGAATTAAATTCCTGGTGGCCGTGAAATATAGATATATAGAGAAAGGAATAAATGAACATTATTTTGCACCTATGATATTCATAAGAACATAAGAACAAGCCAGCTGGATCAGACCAGAGTCCATCTAATCCAGCTCTCTGCTACTTGCAGTGGCCCACCAGGTGCCTTTGGGAGCTCACAGGCAGGAGGTGAAAGCAATGGCCTTCTGCCGCTGCTGCTCCTGAGCACCTGGTCTGCTCAGGCATTTGCAATCTCAGATCAAAGAGGATCAAGATTGGTAGCTAGAGATCGACTTCTCCTCCATAAATCTGTCCAAGCCCCTTTTAAAGCTATCCAGGTGAGTGGCCATCACCACCTCCTGTGGCAGCATATTCCAAACACCGATCACACGTTGCGTGAAGAAGTGTTTCCTTTTATTAGTCCTAATTCTTCCCCCCAGCATTTTCAATGGATGCCCCCTGGTTCTAGTATTGTGCGAAAGAGAGAAAAACGTCTCTCTGTCAACATTCTCTACCCCATGCATAATTTTATAGACTTCAATCATATCCCCCCTCAGACGCCTCCTCTCCAAACTAAAGAGTCCCAAACGCTTCATTGACAAAGAAATAAGAAAGCGGGCGTCGCAGCCTGTACACACATTTTCTGTCCTTCCTCAGGACTGGCTCAAACCTGAAACGCACGCAAAGGTCTTCTTACCTCAGTGAGCCGAAGGGTCTCCTCTAGCTCACTGATCTGAGTCTGGACGGTGTCTTGATTGCCCAGAATGTAGGTCAGGCTTTTCGTCAGCTTGTCCTGGATGCAGGAGAAAATGAGAAGGAGAAAAGTTAGGAAGAAAACGCTTCCCTCATTCCTGGCTTTGCTGTGAACGCCCTTTGGAGGTCATTAGGCCTTTCTTTGCCTCCATTTCGTCCCCTTCTGCTCCCCCAGGATCTGGACAAATTCATCAAAATGGAACTAGGAAGGGAAAGCTCCTGTCCTACTCCTTGTAGTGCCGCTCCTTAGGTAGCCATCTTATGGGCCTAGTACTGAGGCCAGCTTTGAGGACTCTATCAGCAGGCAGCACAAAGGATGCTCAGGCTTACCCATGGCCGGCTCTGCCCCGCTTTGGCACAAAAGTCACACCAGAAGTGCTCTCACTTTCTGCAGGGAAAGCGAGAAGTGCATATGGGACAGGAGGAAATGTATCTGAAGAAGAAGAGTTTGGATTTATACCCCCCTTTCTCTCCTATAAGGAGACTCAAAGGGGCTTACAAACTCCTTTCCCCCTCACAACAAACACCCTGTGAGGTAGGTGGGGCCGGGAGAGCTCCGAAGAACTGTGACTAGCCCAAGGTCACCCAGCTGGCGTGCATAGGCTAATCGGGTTCTCCAGATAAGCCTCCACAGCTCAAGGGCCGGAGCGGGGAATCAAACCCGATTCTCCAGATGAGAGTGCACCTGCTCTTAACCACTTCACCCCGCTGGCTCTCAACAGGTGGTTTTCCACAGCCTGTCTCTGCAAAGCAACCCTGGACTTCCTCAGCGGTCTCCCAACCAAGTGCTGACCCTGTTTAGCTCATGGGATGTGATGAGATTGCACAAAGATGGGGATGAAAGGCTGAAATGCATCAAAGCATTTGGACAGTGTCAGCCCCTGTCCTGAATTCCACAGTCAAAACTGCCCCACCTTCCTGCTCCTTTGAGGATTTGTGGGGGAACGGGCGGGAGAAGTGTCGAATCCTTCCGAAACCTTACCTTGAGGGCCTGAAAGGCACTGACCACAGGCGTGATCTTGTGGCCCGTATGTGTGCGACGCACTCGGCACAGTTGGCACACCAGCCGCTGACAGGTCTTGCAGTAATGAGTCACCTCTTCCCGGTGCTCGGGGCACGTGAGACCCTGTGAGGAATGACAGAGGCAGAAATTGTAAGGATCCTTGTGCCCTTGATGGCAAACTTGTAGGTAGAAGAAGAAGAGGAGGAGGAGGAGTTTGGAATGTGTACCTCGCTTTTCTCAACTGTAAGGAGTCTCAAAGCGCCTTACAAACTTCTTTCCCTTCCCCTCTCCACAACAAACACCTTGTGAGGTAGGTGGGGGCTGAGAGAGTTCTGAGAGAGCTATGACTGGCCTAGGACCACCAAGCAGGCATCAGGTGGAGGAGTGGGGAATCGAACCTTGTTCACCAGATTATAATCCACTGCTTGTGTGGAGGAGTGGGGAAATGAACCCAGTTCTCCAGAGAAGAAGAAGAGTTTGGATTTATACCCCGCCTTTCTCTCCTGTAAGGAGACTCAAGGTGGCTTACCAGCTCCTTTCCCTTCCTCTCCCCACAACAGACACCTTGTGAGGTAGGTGGGGCTGAGAGAGTTCTGAGAGAACTGTGACTGACCCAAGGTCACCCAGCAGGAATGTAGAAGTGCGGAAACACATCTGGTTCACCAGATAGGCCTCTGCCACTCAGGTGGAGGAGCGGGCAATCAAACCCGGTTGTCCAGATTAGAATCCACCTGCTGTTAACCACTACACCAGGGGTAGGGAACCTGCGGCTCGAGAGCCGCATGCGGCTCTTCTGCCCTTGCACTGCGGCTCCACGTGCCGAACCGCTGACCCCATCCTTGCCCACCCTGCAGGCAGCAGGGCGGGTGCACCAACTGTCTGCAGCCGGCTGGGCCACACTGCGGGCTTCCCCTCTCGCCTGCCCCGTTGGAGCGGGGCGGGCGCTTTCCCGGCGGCCGGCAAGGCCGAGCCGCTGGCCCCATCCTTGCCTGCCCTGCAGGCAGCAGGGCGGATGCATCCATGTGCTTCTCAGAATGAGCGGAGTAAAAGGTAAAAAAACCCAATATGTACTGTGTTATCTTTATTTTAAATGTCAAAAATTATTTGCGGCTGCAAGTGTTTTCTTTTCCCATGGAAAACGGGTCCAAATGGCTCTTTGAGTGTTAAAGGTTCCCTACCCCTGCACTACACCATGCTGGCTGTCAGAGTCTGCTGCTCCTGTGGAGTCTCAAAGCACCTTACAAACTTCTTCCCTTCCCCTCCCCACAACAGACTCCTTGGGAGATAGGCAGGGCTGAGAGAGTTCTGAGAGAACTGTGACTGGCCCAAGGTCACCCTGCAGGCTTCATGCAGAGAACCAGGGAAACAAATTCAGTTCGGCAGATTAGAGGCCACCTGCTCTTAACCACCACACCACGATGACTCCCACCAGGGCTTTCATTTGTTAAAAAGACAAGAAAAAAAGCATGCACACAATTCTGGCCCTCGTGAGTGCAAAATTATGCTTGGTAGGTTACTTTTATCTGCAAACTGAGAGCAGGGTGTTTTGTTCTGTCTTTTTAAAATCTTGCGTACATCTGGATCTTGCACCTGGATGCTACACTGAAACGAGACAAGCCAGCCACCAGATTTGTACGTGTTCATTCTTTCACTTCCGTCAGCAGAATGCTGCTTGAGCCAGAGGGCAGATAAATGGATCTGCAGGGTCCCAATCCATAAAGAAGCTCTTTATACCTCAGTGTAATGCAGCAGGGAGTCTAGCCTTATATTGACTTGAATACTTATAGCCATTACATTGAAGGCCTGACTTGGCTTGCAAATGCCTCTCGGTATATCTGGAAGGATCCAGCTAACTCCAACACAATATTATCAAAATAAATACCGACGTATCTGGGGTTGAGTTTTCCCCCCCCTTTTCCTTGCACCTGCGTATGCCTCTCACCAGTGATTCCTTTAATCATATTAAAAAAGAAAACATGGATGGAAATCCAATAAACTGCCAAGCATAGAGGCATGGCTTGAAAAAGTATAGATGTTTATGGACTTGGAACGCATTTCACTTTCTTTACAGGAAGAAGACACAAGAAAGAAAGAATTGGAATGGAAACCATTGGAAGATTATTTCAAACTATACTATCAGGCAGATAAGTGTAGATAGAATAAATATGTAGTAGATAAGTAGTATAAATATACAGCATAAATATGTAATAAATAAGTAGGTAGGTAGAATAAGTTAGACAAGTATTTAAATGTGTAAACATCAAATGTTTGACTGAAATAACTATATATAAAATACAATATGAAAGAGTCACTATGTGCAGATTTATAATAAAATATTTCCACACATTTGATAATTTTGATTTGTAAAGCGTTACAATCAGATGTTTATGTACGAAACTCTCAATAAAGGGAGATAACATAATTTTAACTATCTGAAATGGAATGTATGAAGCTGAAACGGAATGTATGAAGTTAAAATACGAATGTACAAATTGTATTTCTATTAATTTTCAATAAAAGCTATTAAAACTCAAAAAAAGAAAAGAAAAAGAAAACACGGCAGAAGAATCTTCCCAATAGATTTGGAAGAATGAGCTCTGGATTATGAAAGTGTATGCCCCAAGAATGGCAGGTTTTGTCGACAGCTTTCATGGCTTCCTGACCAGGATGTGCCTCTGAAGAAGAGACCAACCATAGATGTGGGAGAAATGTTGGGAGCAAAAACTACCAGACCATGGCCACACAGCCAGGAAAAAGGAAAGGAATTGGTAATAAAACTGCAAGGATTGTCATGCCCTTATATAAAGCAGTGGTGTGACCGCACTTGGAGTACTGTGTCCAGTTCTGGTCGCCGCATCTCAAAAAGGATATTGAGGAAATAGAAAAAGTGCAGAGAAGGGCAACAAGGATGATTGAGGGACTGGAGCACCTTCCCTATGAGGAGAGGCTGCAGCGTTTGGGACTCTTTAGTTTGGAGAGGAGGTGGCTGAGGGGGGATATGATTGAAGTCTACAAAATTATGCATGGGGTAGAAAATGTGGACAGAGAGAAATTTTTCTCTCTTTCTCACAATACTAGAACCAGGGGGCATCCATTGAAAATGCTGGGGGGAAGAATGAGGACTAATAAAAGGAAACACTTCTTCACGCAACGTGTGATTGGTGTTTGGAATATGCTGCCACAGGAGGTGGTGATGGCCACTAACCTGGATAGCTTTAAAAAGGGGCTTGGATAGATTTATGGAGGAGAAGTCGATCTATGGCTACCAATCTTGATCCTCCTTGATCTGAGATTGCAAATGCCTTTACAGACCAGGTGCTCGGGAGCAGCAGCAGCAGAAGGCCATTGCTTTCACCTCCTGCCTGTGAGTTCCCCAAGGCACCTGGTGGGCCACTGCGAGTAGCAGAGAGCTGGACTAGATGGACTCTGGTCTGATCCAGCAGGCTTGTTCTTATGTTCTTAAAACCTGCAACAGCCGACTGCAGGTTTTCCAGCTGCTCATATCCACCCCTTCACGGTTCAAAGGGCACAAAGTCCCGGAACATCCAATAACTCTGCCCGTCTTCCTTCATGCAGACTGATTATTTTGTGATTCGCCACACTGCATTGCAATTGTTCTAGCAACTTTCCCAGAATTTGAGGGACAGTCCGGTAAAAAAAACCCTTCGGTTTCATGAAGAATTATTTCTATTAAATATTACGTGTTAAAAGATAAACACTCTGAAATATAAAAAAAACTATTCTTGTATAAGATCACAGCCGCGAGAGTGCTGATTGCCAGGAATTGGAAGTCTGAAACAGTGCCGTCAATTGAAGACTGGCCGAATACCTTATTGGAATACGCAGCGAATGATAAACTATCTTCCTTAACTAAAAATAAAAGTATTAAATTCTTTGTGGAAAACCTGGCATCCTCTTTCAAAGTTTGTTGACAAGAGGAAGGAATATAAAAGCATTGTGCATTATAACAGCATTTAATTTCATCGCTATATGGTGTAATATAATAAAAATTGGGAGGGGTTCTCTTCTTATTAAAGTTTGTAAAAGAATTCAAGGAATATGTTGGATTTAGATGAGGAATGAGAAAACCTGATTGTATTTTAAGGTGAGCAGGAAGTATTAATTAAGGTTATCGAAATAATTGGAATTTTGTTTGGGAAAGCATTATCTTTCTATCAGTTTCTTGGCTTAAACGAGCTAATTGTAATTGTGATTTACCCAGTGTGTGTTGGTTTGTAACTGTTTAGCATGTTTTTCTTTTTGTATTTTTTTGTTAAAGTTTACTTTTTAAAACTTAAAAAAAAACTTAGGGTTTTTTTTAAAAAAAGACCTGAAAAACCACTCCAAAAAGCCAGGAGAAGCAAATTAGTTCCTGGCACAGAGCCAGCCAATAACTACTATTCTTAGCCTCTTTAGCTGGAGAACAGATTCCCGCAAGCTCAGTTTGGAAGGAGTCCGGGGGTAGAGCACATGCCCCCAAATGTGTCAGATGGGCTTCTACAACAGGCAGAGCCGGAGCGAGCGGGAATTGCGCCCAGGGCATGCATGCGCCCTGTGCCCCCACCACGCCCCTGCCCCCCACCACGCCCCTGCATTAGCATGTGCCCGGTGCATCACGCTGCCCCCCCGCCAGAGGTGGGATCCAGCAGGTTCTCACCAGTTCCCGAGAGTGAGTTACTAATTATTTGTGTGTGCCGAGAGGGGGTTACTAATTGGGTCTGCTTTTCCGTTAGAAATTCTATTAGGCCCAAAAACCATAAAGTCCCGTTGTTGTTTCCCTGCTATGTGGCTGGATTAAGCAGAAGGTTCAGAAAGCGGGATGAATTCTCCCTGTTGGGCTGTTTTAAAAACATGTTTTAGAAATAGGGTCCAAGTTCCTTGTTTTAGGAAAGTCTCTCCATGCTTTTTGATTTCCTGAAACAAAATTAAATTATTTTAAGAGAGGTAGTATTAAGTATTTGACGGGCAGTCGTTAGAGGGAAGAGTACAGTTGTTTCTGTTGGCAGTGAACAATTGGATTTTCCCAATGAGTTTGAATTATAGTTGAAGATACAGCTGGAAGTAGGAATTTTACAGTAAGAGTTTTTTGGTAACAGAGGAAATTATTAATACCCTTGAATGCCCGGCCCCGTGGGCCGCCCGAAGCTCCATTTAGCTCGCCACTGTTTGAATCCACCACCATGGGAACCTGTTACTAAAGGGCCTTGGATCCTGCCCCAGCCCCGCAGCACTCGCCACTGACAGCAAGGCACACAGGGTTTTACACAGCATATGCGTAGGCACTTGTTTATTTACTTCATATGTAGCCTGCCTCTCTCCCTGATGGGGACCCAAAATTATTCACATTGCTCTCCTCTGTTTTATCCTCACAACAACCCTGTAAGGTGGCTTAGGTCAAGAGTTGTGACTGGCCCGAGGCTACCCAGCAGACGTACATGGTGGAATGGGAATTCAAACCTGGGTTTCCCATATCCTCATCCTCACTGGATCTGACTAAACCATCTGCAGATTACCTATTAAAAGCGCTGGCTGAAAGAAGCCATCAGGGTCCCATTTCTGGACGGTCCAAAAAAGCAGCATTACGTCTCCCTGCCAGCCTTTCCCACCTCAAGAAGGTCTCTACCAGAGGTGGGATCCAGCAGGTTCTCACCAGTTCCCGAGAGTGGGTTACTAATTATTTGTGTGTGCCGAGAGGGGGTGACTAGTTGGGTCTGCTTTTCCGTTAGAAATCCCATTAGGTCCAAAAATCATGAAGTCCTGTTGTTTCCCATGTGGCTGGTTAGCGAAGGTAGAAAACGGGATAATTCTCCCTGTTGGGCTGTTTCAAAACATGTTTAATAATGGTAAAGGTTCCTTGGTTTAAAGGAAAGTATCCCTTCTTTTGATTTCCTAGAAACAAAATTAAAAGTATTTGAAAGTATTAAGTATTTGACAGGCAGTCAATTAGAGGAGAAGTAGTTGTTTCTGTTGGCAGTAGACGATAGGACTTGCTATAATGAGTTTAAATTATGGACAGAAAGATACCAGCTGGAAATTGGGAACTTTTTTTTACAGTAAGAGTTTTTTACAGTAACAGAGACATTATGAATGCCCCGCCCCCGTCGTGCCCCGCCCAGCCCCATTGGCGCTACGCCACTGTTTGAATCCCACCACCAGGGGAACCTGTTACTAAAATTTTTGGATCCCACCACTGGTCTCTACTCAAGTTTTTATCGCTCTTACCTTGGGCCGGAAAGTAAGCGTGGGGGGCGTGGGCTCGTGCTGTGCCTTCTGGGTGCCCCAGGGGTGGTAGAGCTTGAAGCACTCGTTGCAGAAGCTGGATTTGCACTCGGTACAGCCTTTGGTCGCCTCCATCTGCGGCGGCTTGCAGAACTGGCACATGATGGCCGTGCTGACGTTGATCGTGTGGCGGTAGCGCTCCACCACCCTCTCCAGCGTCAGGTTGCGGAAGAGGCTGCCCAAACCTCGCTCGCCCAAGTCCCGCGTCCACGCTGGCAGCTTTCGAGACTGCACGCGCAGGAACAGCCACGTTCTGCGGGTGCCGCGATGCCGCCCTCGTTTTCTAAGCCCTGGAGTGCGATTGCCGAAAGACCTAGAACAAGGATACCATGGGCCAGAATGAGTCAGTGCTACGTGCCATGGAGAACAGATATGTCAACATGAGGGAGAGCAACAGAGCATCCATGTACTGAAGCAGTATATCTTGAATGCCTGTCAGTGGATTCACTTTGCCCTTTGTCCTATTCAGAAGCTTATAAAAAATTAAAAGGTCAACTATTGGATAGAGAGTTCTCTACCCTAATCACCGCAGCCAAGAAAACGTGCTGCCCCCTGTATTTTTCTCTCCCATTTGAACGGGGCCACTTGGCACACTGCCTGTATTGTTTAATAAACCCTGCTCAAGAGGGAAGAGGCCATGATGCTACGCCAGGTTTAATGTTATGCCTTCTGCCTTTTTACATGGCAGATTTAACAAGCTTTCTGAAGAAAAGGCTAAAAGATTGTGCCAATGTAATGATGAAAACTCAGTTGAATCTCTGGCCCACCAATTACTACACTGTCTCAGATTCAAGGAAATCAGATCCAAGTATGTGAATCTTACTCCTTTACATTTACCCCATCTCCCCAATTTAATTAGATTACACTACTTGTTGGACAATCCTGATCCTTCTCTCTGTGTGATAGTGGCAGACTTTCTCCTGGAAATTACTAAACGCCAGTAGATTTCCTTCGACCCAACATTTATTTCCTGTATTGTATATTCTTTTTAATCCGTTTTTATTATTGTTGTACTGTTGTCTATGCCAATAAAGGCTTGCTATCTGCAAAAAAAAAATATATCTTGAATGCCAGCTGCTTGGAGGGCAACCAGAAGGGGGACTACTGTTTTCCTGAGCCTCCTACAGGGGCTTGTGACCAGCACCAATAGGATAAAAGATGCTGAACTAGAAGAAGAGGAGGAGGAGGAGGAGGAGGAGGAGGAATTTGGATTTATACCCCACCTTTCTCTCCTGTAAGGAGATTCAAGGTGGCTTACAAGTTCCTTTCCTTTCCCCACAACAGCCACCTTGTGAGGTAGGTAGGGCTGAGAGAGTTCAGAGAGAACTGTGACTAGCCCAAGGTCACCCAGCAGGAATGTAGGAGTACAGAAATACATCTGGTTCACCAGCTAAGCCTCTGCCGCTCAGGTGGAGGAGTGGGGAATCAAACCCGGTTGTCCAGATTAGAATCCACCTGCTCTTAACCTCTACACCTTTTATGTTTGATCCAGCAAGGCACATTATAAGAAACTAAAATTATTTCACACATTTTCCATCTATCAGTAGTTATTAATTGCCCTGACCCGAATGGCCCAGGCTAGCCTTATTTCATCAGACTTCGGAAGCTAAGCAGGGTTGGTCCTGGTTATTACTTGGATGGGAGACCACCGCGGAAGTGCAGGGTTACCACATAGAAAAAGGCAACGGCAGTCTCTAGTCTCAAAAACCTACAGGGTCGCCATAAGTTGGCTATGACTTCACTGCACTTTCCACAAATTATCTATCTCAGTGGTGGCAAACCTACGGCATGGGTGCCACTCAGAGACCTCTCTGTGGGCACGCGTGCACAGAGTTCGTCGTGTGATAATAGTGTAATTATTTCAGGGAGATTATTAGCATTAAACCTAAGACCTAGTTTTGGGGAAGTAACCCTGTTAAGCGCTGTTAAACCCTACTGATTTTCATGGGAAGAACGAAAGCGTGATCCTTTGCCTGGGAGTAAGCTCGGTTGCTGGCAATGGGGTTTGCTTCTGAGTAAACCCTCCTAGGGTCGTGATTCACCTGTTGGAAGCATTGCTTCAAAGCAAAGCCACCGACAACCACCAAGCTTACTCCCGAGTAACGTGCGCCTTGGAACCAACCGTTTTTTCCTAAACTAAAACCTCAGTATTCAGGTTAAATTGCCGTGTTGGCACTTTGCGATAAATAAGTGGGTTTTGGGTTGCAGTTTGGGCACTCGGTCTCGAAAAGGTTCGCCATCACTGATTTATCATGACAGCTAAGAGAGAAGCCTCCATGCAAAGAGGCAGTCTATCCCTGAATAGCAGTGGGGCAGGCTGTAAGCTCCATATTGGGCTTCCTCAGATACATTCTTATCACACTAATTGTCCCCATGCCCACTTCGTATTCCTCCAGGGCCCACCTGATTTGAGAAGCCGATCCAGGCGCTCCGGCTTGGGCATGACCCGGCGTCCAAGGCGGGGGCTCCGCGTCGCAGGCGTGGAAGCTGGCGATGTGGGCTCAGAGGTGGGGTCCGGGCAGACATAGCCCTGTTGCAGCAGGATTTCGGTGGCACAGATGTGGCATACATTATGCATGCAGGGTAGCACCAGAGGTTCCTTGTACATCTCCTTGCACACCGGGCAGAGAAGTTCCCGTTCCATGTTCTTCATGCCAGTCTGAATGGTGAGGACGGAAGAGACAAGGTCACAAGTCATTCCAGCTGAACTAACAGCTGCTTGTTTTATTACTCGTTCTACTGTGCTATCACCACCTGATTGACATGGGAAATAAGAAAAAAGTGTCCCTGCCCCAAGGAGCTTACAATTTGAGTGAGTTGAGGCTTCTACAGCCAGACCTCCCACCCTGAACTTTCTCAAGGAGCAGCAGTGGCGTAGGAGGTTAAGAGCTCGTGTATCTAATCTGGAGGAACCGGGTTTGATTCCCTGCTCTGCCACCTGAGCTGTGGAGGCTTATCTGGGGAATTCAGATTAGCTTATACACTCCCACACACACCAGCTGGGTGATCTTGGGCTAGTCACAGCTTCTCAGAGCTCTCTCAGCCCCACCTACCTCACAGGGTGTTTGTTGTGAGGGGAAAAGGGTAAGGAGATTGTAAGCCCCTTTAAGTCTCCTGCAGGAGAGAAAGGGGGGGATATAAATCCAAACTCTTCTTCTCTTCTCTTCTTCCCCCAGAAGCAGCGAAACAGGACTCAGTTACCCTGCTTCTGTTTGTTTTCAGCCAAGTATTTTACATGGCTAGATCATAGAATCATAGAGTTGGAAGAGACCCCAAGGGCCATCAAGTCCAACCCCCTGCCATACAGGAACACACAATCAAAGCACTCCCAACAGATGGCCATCCAGCCTCTCTTTAAAAACCTCCAAAGAAGGAGACTCGACCACTCTCTGAGGTAGTGCATTCCACTGTCGAACAGCCCTGACAGTCAGGAAGTTCTTCCTGATGTTTAGGTGGGATCTCTTTTCCTGCACCTTGAACCCATGACTCTGGTCCTAGTCTCTGGAGCAGCAGAAAACAAGCTTGCTCCCTCACCAGCATGACATCCCTTCAACTATCTAAACATGGCTAATGTCAATCTTCTCTTCACCAAACTAAACATCCCCAGCTCTCTAAGTCTCTCCTCGTAGGGCATGGATTCCAGACCTTTGACCATTTTGGTTGCTCTCCTCTGGACCCGTTCCAGCTTGTCAATATCCTTCTTGAATTGTGGTGCCCGGAACTGAACACAGTACTCTAGGTGAGGTCTGACCAATGCAGAGTAGAGTGGTACAATTACTTCCCTCAGCATAGATTAGCAGAAGAAACTTGTTCCGATGCAAAAATTCCAGGCTGGTTTGCTAGTGTTAGTCCTTTCCACTAGAACCCAAATCTCCTACACGTGTGTGTGTGGGGGGGTGGGGGGGATGTCTAAGAAAAGCTTGGGATGAAAGAGAGCTGAGTAACTTTTTCAGCCACTGGTTTCCGAAGCAGGCTCTGTGAAACTCTTGGGGCACTTTGGAATCTTATGGAGAAATCCTTGAAATTAACCACGCTAGACCAGCCTTCCCCCAAAGATGGCTTCCGTTTGTATAAACGTATCTCTGCTGAATGCAAGTGCCGAGTTCATTCGAGGACTCCCAAATCGGGCGGAGTAACGGTGGAGGCCTGACGGACCAGATCCCCCACAAACTGAGACTGCACCCTCAGATCTTTCCCCGAATCCTCTACAACATGCAAGGATCTCAGAGAAAATGTCCCACTGTTTCTTGACCAACAGAGTCCCCCTGCTCGAAATTTCAAAATCCACATATATATAATGTATCTACAGTATATCACACACTAACTTTCTCCAGAGGAAGAATAGACAGTAACTGTACTATTTTCAGGATAAAGATGACAAGGGATTTGCTAATTCATTTGCCATTTTGGGACTGTTTTTGTTCTAGAATGTTCCGCTTGGGTTCTAGTTCCTACCTAGTCCTGCCCCCAAGGGACTGGGACCCGAGAGGAGCATTCTAGAACAGTCCAAATAGCGAATGAATAAAAAAATCCCTTGTCATCTTTAACCTCGATCCATCATACAGGGGCTCAGCTCCAATTGAACCCTGCTCTCTTCTTCTAGCTACCATAAAGAAGGAGGAGGAGGAAGAGTCTGGATTTATTCTCCTGTAAGGAGACTCAAGGTAGCTTACAAGCCCCTTTCCCTTCCTCTCCCCACAACAGACACCTTTGTGAGGTAGGTGGGACTGAGAGAGTTCTGAGAGAACCCAAGGTCAGCCAGCAGGCATTGGTTATAACGCAACTAATACAGTTAGTTATAACTGGTTGTATTCAGATATTGTCTGACAAAAGAACGCGTCGCACACTGGCATAGGCTATGCAAACTTAAAGGAACATATCTATATTATATCACATATAGTACACAATCTTGTGTGATCACCAATTCTATAATTGTACCATGTAAATATAACAAAATTATTTTAATGTTCAGAATATTTTAAAGTATGTATTTTTATATTTGTAATTATGATTGTGTTCTTCCTGTTATGTTGTGTTTTCTTTTCTATGTTGTACACCACCCAGAGCCCTTTGGGGTTGGGCGGTATATAAAATGAACAACAACAACAACAATAAGAATAAGAATAAGAATAATAATAAGAAGAAGTTCAGAATTTGTCAACTTAGAACTCCCATTTCATTCATAAGGTGGCGTCTTGCCTACATGAATGAAATGGGATGGGAGTTCTAAGTTGACTAATTCTGAACTTTAAAATATTCTGAACATTAAAATAATGTTGTTATATTTACATGTTACAATCATAGAATGGGTGATCCACGAGATTGTGTACTATATGTGACAGCCTACGCCAGTGTGCGACGCGTTCTTTTGTCGGACCTTGTTTACGTTGCACCCATTTGTTTGAGCTGTGTTCGGATATTGTCAAATTTGTGTTTTATTCTTTTCTGTGGTTTTTGTACTCTTTGTTTTTGCGTTAAGGTAACTTTGCATTAATATAACTGTAGATGTGCATATGTATGTTTGTTTTTTCCCCTTTTTTGTGTTATGAAAATTAAAATGTATTAATTAAACAAAACAAGCAGGCATTATGTGGAGGAGCAGGGAGATAAATCCAGTTCACCAGATTAGAGTCTGCCGCTCAAATGGAGGAGCGGGGAATCGAACCTGGTTCTCCAGATTAGAGCCCACCTGCTCTTAACCACTACGCCATGCTGGCTCTCAGATGGGGCCATCAGAGGTAGGACAGGAAGCAATCCTTCCATCATGTCTAGATTCAGCCCAAGTCTCCGGCTCCCAACTGCCTCTAGGTATCCTTCCACAGTTCTTGGATCTAATCCCTCTAAAGCAGCAGCCGGACACCCGTCTATAATGCCTGGATATGGCCAAGGACCACCCCCCTATAGCTTCCAAATGCAAGGCCAGCTAGAAAGAGGGGGCAATCAGGCATCCTGACTTGGGAGCCTCATCCTCCAAAGGTGTCATGGGGACAAGCTGCTAAAAGCAGCAGAGAACCTGCCCCACTTTGCCTTCTACATGCAAGGAAGAAGAAGAAGAGTTTGGATTTATACCTCACCTTTCTCTCCTGTAAGGAGACTCAAGGTGGCTGACAAGCTCCTTTCCCTTCCTCTCCCCACAACAGACACTTTGTGAAGTAGGTGGGGCTGAGAGAGTTCAGAGAGAACTGGGCGGGGCACGACGGGGGCGTGGCTGGGCATTCCGGGGGCGGGGCATTCCTGGGCGGGGCTGTGGCAAGGACGCAGCTGCTGCGCCGGTCCTTGGGCGGGAAACAAATGCATGCAGGCACAGGCTGCCACATACGCCGGTGCACCTCCTGCTAGACTGCTTCCAGTTCTGCGCGCTACTGTTGAGAGGAGGGGCGTAACTAAGGCAAAAATCACGTGGCAAAATCACCCTCTCGGCACACACAAATAATTAGTAACCTACTCTCGGGGACCTGTGAGAACCTGCTGGATCCCACCTCTGGAACTGGGACTAGCCCAAGGTCACCCAGCAGGAATGTAAGGGTGTAGAAACACATCTGGTTCACCAGATAAGCCTCTGTCACTCAGGTGGAGGAGTGGAGAATCAAACCCGGTTCTCCAGATTAGAATCCACCAGCTTGTAACATCTATACCACGCTGGTCAGTGGAGAAAGCAGCTGCCGGGCATCTCCACCAACATGCCTAGTCCTGGAATGGTCCTGAGTTACGGCCCTTTACTAAAGCTAAGTACATCTGGGTATGGTGAGGGAGTGTCCTGGGAACCCCACGTCCTGCATTCTGAGGTGGAAGGAAGATGGGAGCTAAATATGACCAACAACGATAGAAGGAGGAGGAGGAGTTTGGATTTATACCCCCCTTTTCTCAATGGCAAGGAATCTCAAAGCAGTTTATGATCACCTTCTTTTTCCCTCTCCACAACAAACACCTTGTGAGGCAGGTGGGACTGAGAGAGTTCTGAGGGAACTCTGGGACTGGCCCGAGGTAACCTGAGAAGCTGCATGTGAAGAAGCGGGGAAACACATTCAGTTCACCAAATGTTGGTCCGCCACTCATGCGGAGGAGCGGGGAATCGAACCCAGTTCTCCCGATTAGAGTCCATCGCTCTTAACCGCTATACCACGCTGGCGCTCGAGCATACTTTAAGTGATATTTGATCTCCATATGAATTGCTTTTGGGAGCCAGTTTGGGGGTGCTAATGCAATAAAGAAAGAATTGGAATATTCAACACCTCCGCAAAATTCAGCGCTGCCCTGAGAATAGCACTGCTTGCTCTGTATTGTTGTGCTTTACAAGGTTCAAAGGAGTTCACCTACACTGTTGTGATATGCCTCACAATAACCCTGCGGGGTAGAGCAGGATGATTAACGCCCTCTTCGAACATTCCAGGAGGGGGGAAAGGTTGAGGCATCGTGGCTTGCTGCATGAATGAATCCGGAACCCCAGGAACAGAATTTGGCCTTTAAAACATCGGGCAGAAGGCAAATCCTCTCTGGAATAATACCAGAAGGGGGGTAAGTCTGCCTCCCCCAGCTGTTTCTTTGTGGAGAGATCTCCTCCCTCAAGGACGCTTTGTGTTCGAACAGGGAAAAAAACTAAGGCAAGCATGTGGGGCTGAAAGCAACCCGGCAGGGGTGTTTGGGATGAGGGGAAATTGCACAGTGGGGAAGATTTTGTTCAGGGAAATAGTGCAGACGGGAAGATCTAAATCCTCTTCTTCACAGCATCTCGGCCCTTGATCCAGATTGGACTCCTCCCACGGCCAGGATGGGCGTGGCGTAGGAGGTTAAGAGCTCGTGTATCTAATCTGGAGGAACCGGGTTTGATTCCCAGCTCTGCCGCCTGGGCTGTGGAGGCTTCTCTGGGGAATTCAGATTAGCCTGTGCACTCCCACACACGCCAGCTGGGTGACCTTGGGCTAGTCACAGCTCTACGGAGCTCTCTCAGCCCCACCTACCACAAAGGAGATTGTAAGCCCCTTTGAGTCTCCTGCAGGAGAGAAAGGGGGGATATAAATCCACACTCTTCTTTTTCTTCTTCTTGTGGCAGAGCAGAGAGAGAAAGGAGCTCCCGCAGCTACAACGAAGAAGAGTTTGGATTTATACCCCACCTTCCTCTCCTGTAAGGAGATTCAAGGTGGCTTACAAGCTCCTTTCCCCACAACAGACACCTTGTGAGGCAGGTGGGGCTGAGAGAGTTCAGAGAGAACTGAGAGTTGCTCAAGGTCCCCCAGCAGGAGTGCAGATACCCATCTGGTTCACCAGATAAGACTCCGCCACTCGGGGAAGAGTGGGAAACCAAACCCGGTTCTCCAGATTAGAATGCACCTGCTCTTAACCACTACACCAGGCCATGGAGAGCTTTGTATGTGACGGATAATACATTGAATTGAGCTTGGTAACCGACAGGGCAGCCTTCAGAGTGACCGCAGAGCAGGAATAACACAATTCATTCTTCTTAAGGGCTACATCAGACATCTGGAGTTCCGATCAAGGAGACCCAGAATCTTGAAAAGTTTGGGCCCAAATTGACAGTAGAGGGGAGCGCTGAAATGGTTTGCCCTAAACCGTGACATCTCTACTCATCTTATGCAAGTGCCAGCTTGCAAATGGGTCAAATCAACAGGCCTTCTCTGTGGTGCACCCCTCCCACACACACCTTTATGGAACGACCTGCCTAGTAGGGTCAGGAAGGATCCCACTCTCCTGGCATTCGGCACAGTATGCAAAACTGAATGACACAAAAGGGTAATTTTGCACAAAAGTATGCAAAACTGAATGACACAAAAGGGTAATTTTGCACAAAAGTATGCAAAACTGAATTACACAAAAGGGTAATTCTTCCACAGGTAACAGGGCTATAATATAACATTGTGGTTCAGGAAGAAGAAGCAGTAGTAGTAGAAGAAGAAGAGTTTGGATTTATATCCCCCCTTTCTCTCCTGTAAGGAGACTCAAAGGGGCTTACAATCTCCTTTCCCTGCCCCCCCCCCAACAAACACCCTGCGAGGTAGGTAGGGTTGAGAGAGCTCTGAAGAACTGTGACTAGCCCAAGGTCACCCAGCTGGTGCGTGTTGGAGTGCACAGGCTAATCTAGTTCCCCAGATAAACCTCCACAGCTCAAGTGGCAGAGTGGGGAATCAAACCCAGTTCTCCAGATTAGAGTGCATCTGCTCTTAACCACTATGCCACTGCTTTGGTAAAGAGATTATTATTGGGGAACGGGACTGGGGAAAGGGGAAAGGGATTGCAGTCCATATTATTGTATATCGGATGTACTGTCTGTTGAGTGTATTGTCCTCTTATGAGATTTTTGCATTGCTTAACAAGTATTGAGACTTATGCTTTATTTCAATTTAGTTTAGGCTTTCTGCTTCATTTCAGATTTATTACCTAAACCTATTATATTGCTTCTTGCATGTCCTGTTCTGTCGATTGCACTGACAGACACTGCATAATCCATCATGAGTGTCTCAGGGAAAAAGTTGGGCTATAAATAATGTAAACAGAAATAAAATAAATGCTACAGTAGCTCTCTCTCTTTTTTTAAAAAAAAGGTGCCTCTGATCATGTAGAGAATATTTCTCCACACACATACTCTAAACAGTCCCTTCCACACAATAATGCACTTTCAAACCACTTTCAATGCACTTTGGCGCTGGATTTTTCCTGTGCGGGGTAGCAAAATCCGCTTGCAAACAGTTGTGAAAGTGGATTGAAACTGCATTATTCTGCATGTGTGGAAGAGCCCCAAGTCCTAACAGCAAGACTTCACAGATGTCATTCCAAAGGGGAGAAAGTGGGGGTGGTTTCCACACAAACTTTTTGGAATCACTAGGACTGAACTCTGAGGAAAGTGAAATGACAAAGTCAACAAGAGGGCATCTGAGCATGTGTAGGGTACTTCTCCCCCACGTGCTGTATTACTGCAACCAATCATTCCAGGGTTTGTAGGGATGGTCTTTCCAAAGTAGAAGGTATAAAAAAATTAGACCCAACCACTTTAATATTTTAGCAAAGGGTAATTTATTTATCAGACAACATGCACCTTAGAATTATTGGGTGGGGGGAGGTTGGAAGATTTCCTGCAAAGGAAGGCTAAAGCAATTGCAGATTTTTAGGCTGGGGGGATGGTCACGGGGGCATGCTAGCAGCTTATAGGTTTATGGATAGCATGGATAGCGAACATTCACTCTTTGCTATAACAGTGACATTCAACAAAGTTGGTTCGACAGCACACCCCAGCAGACCAAAGGAAGCATTTCATTGCGCACTGAATAGCTAACCAGCGGAACTCACCACCACCCAGTGTGGAGACAGCAACTAGCATAGATGACCTAAAGGAAATCCTAACACAACAACAACAGAGGAAAAATTTATCAACAGATGTCTGTAGTAATAGCTAAATAGAACCTACTTGTGGAGAAGCATGCTATCTGAACACCCCAAGATGGGAAGGGGGAGAAAGGAGAGGAATTCCATGCCTGGCTTCTCAAAAGACCCTCTCTGGACACAAGATTCTGGGTGAGATGGATCACGCAGGGCTTTAATTAAAATATTTTCTTTGTTCTTACAATTCTGTATTATTTCTGGAAAAGTGGGTGTGGACAGATTGGTTAATAACTGTGCCGAAGGAGAACAGATTCGCCCAAGAGCTGAAACCTGTCTCTGCCGGTGCAGTTTCCTCCGATTTCCTGGGCCCGGAGCAGACACTAAACTTGGTGCCTGCCCGGAAATACCCTTCAGCCAGACTCTCTAGGAACAAGAAATCAGCCCGGCAGATCTGTCACCGGAGGTTGGTTTCCCCCTTTGCCGGGCACAGAGACCCCGCCTCCAGATCGCTAGCGGCTTGGCACGTTGCCCTGCGCCTGCCATGTCCCATTCAAGGGCACCCGCCTCTATAGACAGTGAGGATGAAAACCCCCACCCATCGTCCCTGCCAACCTGCTGGCACCCAGGACAGCGCCCTTTGCCACCCAGAAGAAACCGCCACGCCATGCCAGGCAGACAGGAATCCAGCATCCGCACATCCTTTCTCAAACCATCGGCCAAGATGCCTTACCTAGAGGTCTGGCCCCCCCCAAACTGAGGGCTCCCGCCCCCCCCAAAGAAGGGCACACACCTTTGCAGGCGCTCACCTTGGCGGGGGCTCGCCTTGATGCCATCTCTCTTTCTTGGCGAGGAAAGGGGATCTCAGGAAAGCACCAGGGAGGGAGGGACGGAGGGACGGAGAAGAGGAGGGAGGGAGGGAGGGAGGGAGGGAAGAGAGCCAGAGCACAGGCAGCCGCTGGACCAGGCCTGGCAGCCAGCTCCGGAGGAGGTTGTCATGGCGACGGAGGGATGTGCTCTGATGCTCACAGCATCCCCGCTTAGTCCCATAGGGGGGAAAAGAGCCCAGGGCAACTGGGGTGGGGTATGGGGGGGAAGAATGGGGGTGCTATCAGCAGAGAGAAGGGGCAACACCCAGCTGGGGGGGGGCTGATTATATGGGGGGGGGGCAATTCTTCAAGGTATTGGGCGAATGGTCTCTTTTGGACAGGGGCGAACTGCGACAATAGAAGCAACCCCCCAGTCCTCTCCGAGAATCTGCCCAGGCTCTCCCCACCCCTGGCTGGCGTTTGCTTCCTCCTCGAGCATTACACCTATGTTTGCCTTTGCCTGCCACACAAGTCTTGTGCATAGGTTCCCCCCCCCCCCGCCCCCTAACTCCCTGCAATGCAATGCAATGCAACTGTCTTGCAATGCAATGCGTTGCACGCCCCCCACCCTCCGCGCCCCTCCCCGGTTCTCACACTGATCCGGACGAGGGCATCCATGATCGAGGTAAAGGAGTGCAGGTCTTCGCCTTCGGCCATGGTTGCGGCGAGGGGGGTGGGCTGGGGGGGCTCCCGGCTGTTGCACCCCCGCGCCACCCCAGCGGTGGATGCAAGCGCCTCGGTGTATTGCGGCCAAAAGCCCAGCCGTCGGGGAGGGGGGGGGATGGAGAGAAGAGGGATTGCGCATGCTCCCCAAGAATGGCTCACCCCAAACACACCCTCTCTTCCCCCCCCCCCCTCCCATGAAGGACTGAGGGGCGGGTCGTTCTTCAGGCTATAACTCTTGCATTATGGAGTGCGCTGCATGCGCTGGGTGCTGTGGAGGAGAACAAAGGCTGCGGGAAAGGCGCATCCCTGCCCCGAGGGGCTTGCAGCAGCCGGCTGGCAGGCGCCGCTCCCTTTCCCCAGGGGTGCGGGAAGCTTCCCTCTCAGATAGCCGCCTCAATTTGGCTCAGCCCCCGGGGCCTGCATGCAAAATGCTGGGCTCCGCCTTGGGTGACCGTGCTAATCAAAGGCGTGCCCGCGAGCATGTGCAGAGTGCCTTTCTTTCCCCCACGTCTGCATCAGATGCCTGTGTGGGAATAGGTGGCGGAAGCTCGAGAGCAGCGGGCGCAGCTTCGAGGGAAGCCAGGCTGACACTACTTTTTAACTCGATCCGCCAGATTACTGCAGTATTCGGTTGGGGGCCAATTCCGTAATTGGCCTCACGGACGGAGCGGGACTCGAACCAGAAAATTTCTGAGAAGCCAGTCTCCTTTGTTCAAAAACTCCTCCAGGGGGCGGGGGAGCAGATCCGTTGTGCGCATGGTCAGACGACGGACACACAAAACAGCCTTGCAACGAGTCTTCGCGGCCGCCAGGGGAGGCCACCAATGATCCCCCGACTGCGCATGCGGAAGATCGGAGTCTCCTCACTGTTCAGCGGCGTCGAGAGAGAGCGCTTTCTACGCATGCGCTTAACGAATTCGTTACACGTCTGCGTTCGGGACTGTCAAACTGCCTGCGCGTGCGCATTAGCCTCCTACCGAGTAGAAGAGCGCATGCGCAGAATAAACTTTCTTTCAGACGTGTTGGACCCGGCAGTGAACGGACAGATTAAAGGGGTGCAGCGCTGTGCATAATGGGTATTGTGATCTTGTCAGGTGGAAATGGGGGGTATCATATGTTAACTGCAAAGGGGCGGGGGGCTGCTCAGGTTGCATTGCCAGTAGTGTCTGTTGGAGGGGGGCACTGGAGGAAGGAAATGAAGGGACAGCAGTAGTGATGCTTAGCTTTGCATCATGCTTCCAAGTTTTTTTAAGTTCTTTGTTGGGTTGTGACCTGTACAACTGCCCTGTAGGGTAGGCCAGTGTCGTTAGCCACTTGAATTGTGGCGAAAAGCTGAGGGCTTGCAGAACAGGTAGGATTTGAACCCATGACTTCTTGCCTTATCGGTCTCTATGCAACCCCAGCAACCACTGAGCATCGGTGTCTGTCCTTTCCTCTCTGCTTTTGGAAAGACCATTCCTATAAACCCTGGAATGGTTGGCTGCAGTGATACAACGCTGCAAGGGTGGCATTCTACACATGCTCAGATGCCCTCTTGTCGTCTTTGTCGTTTCACTTTCCTCAGAGGCCCAAGCATTTCCTCAGAGTTCAGTTCCCAGGTCCTAGTGCCAGCAAACACTAATCATGCTCAATGTATTGTCATAGGCTTTCACAGCCGGAATCACTGGAGTGTTGTGGGGTTTCCAGGCTGTATGGCTGTGTTCTAGTAGCATTTTCTCCGGCTGTTTCACCTGCATCTGTGGCTGGCATCTTCAGAGGATCGAATCATGCTCATAAGAGCATCAGAGGTGTGCTGGATTAGAGCATCTAATCCAGCATTCTGTTTCATGTACAGGCCAGCTAGATGTCCCTGAAAGACCCTACAGCTGGTTCACAGGACTGAAACGTCCCTTTGTTAACACTGATGTTCAAAAGTTTACTTCCACTGAAGCTAGAAAGTCTAAGAGGTTGAGCGGAAAGTCTACTTCCTCTGGAGCTAGAAAGGTCTAAGAGGTTGAGCGGAAGACAAAATAGAAAATAAAAGGGATCTGTGAAAAATTTTCAGTTTATAACACTGCTTCCCTATAAGAATTGTAAAACTTTTACCAAGTCATATAAATCTTCATTATTTATGTGTTTGCATAAAATCCATGGTTTCTTCTTGAGATCCATTTTAAGCAACACACCATAGATAGTGAACAACCACCTGGTCAGATTTCTTAAAATATATTATCATGTATACCGTTGGGATGTGGGGTTTTAAGCTTATGTGTGTGTTCCACTGAAGAAGGCCCAAGTGGATGAAACACGTTTGTGGTTTATTGTGAAGTGTACGTTTCATCAACTGTGTATTATATAGTTTGTTTTATCTCAGCAAGATGAGGTCTGCAGTTATTTTAACGAAGCTGATTTTCAGAGGCTTTGTTTTTATGTATTGTTGAAGGCTTTCACTGCCAGAGTCAACTGGTTGCTGTGGGCTTTCCAGGCTGTGTGGCCATGATCAATTACACACTGTGTCCAATGAGAAGGGAATGTTTAGTGGAGAATCGGCGCTGCTGGTGCTGTTAGATCTCCCTGCAGCGTTCGATACAGTAGATCATGACCTTCTGGTCTGCCGCCTCGCCGAAATCAGAGTCCGTGGGACAGTCTTGGAGTGGCTGTCCTCGTTTCTCCATGACCGGGGATGGCAGGTAGCATGGGGGAGGGGGGGGCGACTCTAATGGCTCCACATGGAATGTGGGGTGCCGCAGGGAGTGACCCTCTCCCCAATGCTCTGTAATATCTACATGCGCCCCCTGGCTGGGGTGGTTCGGAGCTTTGGGCTGCGGTGCCACCAGTATGCTGATGACACCCAGCTCGTATTCACGATGGCGGGTCGTCCGGCCTCTGACCCGGCAGCTCTCCAGCGTTGTTTGGAGGCCATGAGTGTCTGGTTGAGAGCGAGCCGACTGAAGCTGAATCCAGCGAAGACGGAGGTCCTGTGGATGGGTCGGGGGGAGAGGCCGGTTGACTTTTGCCTGCTGATGCTAGATGGGGAGATCTTATATCTGGCCTCATCAGTTAGCAGCTTGGGGGTTACCCTGGACTCCACGTTGTCGCTGGAGGCCCAGGTGGCAAAAACTGCCCGGGCTGCCTTTTACCGTCTGTGTCAGGCACGGCAGCTGGCTCCGTACCTCTCTACCTCCGACCTGGCCACAGTGATCCATGCAACGGTCACCTCTAGAATGGACGACTGTAACTCGCTGTACGCTGGCCTTCCTTTGGCTCTGATCCGGAAACTAAAGCTCGTTCAGAACGCGGCAGCCAGGCTCCTCTCGGGGGCGCATAGTGGAGACCGGATTACTCCGGTCCTGCGAGTTCCACTGGAGTTCCACTGGAACTGGAGTTCCACTGGAACTGGAGTTCCACTGGAGTTCCACTGGAGTTCCACTGGAGTTCCACTGGCTGCCGATTGAGTTCCGGATCAGGTACAAGGTTCTTGTTTTGACATGTAAGGCTCTGAGCGGTCTTGGACCTATATACCTACAGGACCGCCTCTCCCCATATTGACCCTCTAGACCCCTCTGTTCACTGTGGGGGAGGGATTTACTGGAGGTTCCCGGCTCCAGACAGGTTGGCTGGCCACCTCTAGGGCCAGGGCTTTCTTGGCCCTGGCCCCTACCTGGTGGAATGAGCTCCAAGCTGATATCAGGGCCCTGCGGGACATCTGTGAGTTCCGCAGGGCCTGCAAGACGGAGCTCTTCCGCCAGGCTTCTATATCGTGCCAGCCGGCCTGACTGGAATATCGCTGCCTCCCATGGGTACCTGCTTGGGGTTTTATCGGCATCTGTTTTATTCTATTTTTGCTGTTACAGTTTTAAATGGTACCGTTGTGCCGGTGCCGGTTTTATATTGTATTATTGCTTGTGTGGTTTTATTATGATGTTTGCCGCCCTGGGCTCTATTGGGAAGGAAGGGATATAAATCGAAAAATAAATAAAATGTATATATACACAATATATACCCACTAAACATTCCCTCCTCACTGGACACAGTGTGTAACAGATTTCTCTGTGTGATACACCTCTGAAGATGCCAGCCACAGATGCAGGCAAAACATTAGGAACAAGATCTACCAGACCACGGCCACGCAGCCCGGAAAGCCCACAACAAGCAACTGGTTGCTGTGGGTTTTCTGGGCTGTGTGGCCATGCTCTGGTAGGTTTTCCTCCTAAAATTTTGCCCACATCTATTGGTGGCAAATTCGAAGGCATGTCATGGTATGATTCATTCCTCTCTGTTGCAGAGTCTTTGTTTTTCATTAATAATCAAAGCACACAGAATATTTTCTGTATTTTCTGTTGTTGTTGACTTTAGCTCAACCTCTTCTCCCCTTTTTCTTTTGTTGGTCTGAACATGGAGATTCTGTTTAGCTGCGATGCTTAATATCTTTTGATAGACCTCTCTCCTCTATGAATTGTTCATAGAATCATAAAATTGGGCCATTAAGTCCAACCCCCGGCCATGCAGGAACACACAATCAAAGCACTCCTAACAGATGGCCATCCAGCCTCTCTTTAAAAACTTCCAAAGGAGACTCCATCACACTCCAAGGGAGTGAATTCCACTGTCAAACACCCCTCACTGTCAGGAAGTTTTTCCTGATGTTTAGGTGGAATCTCTTTTCCTGCACCTTGAACCCATGACTCCTGGTCCTAGTCTCTGGAGCCACAGTAAACAAGCTTGCTCCCTCACCAACATGGCATCCCTTCAAATATCTAAACATGGCTATCATATCACCCCTTAACCTTCACTTCTCCAGACTAAACATCCCCAGCACGGATTGCAGTCCTCTTACCATTTTGGTCACCTACCTCTGGATACGTTCCAGCTTGTCGATATCCTTCTTAGATTGCGGTGCCCAGATCTGAACACAGTACTCTGGGCGAGGTCTGAGCAATGCAGAGTAGACAGTTGCAATTACTTCTCTCAGTCTAGACACTATACTCTTATGGTTGCATCCGGTGGAGGGATTCAAATAATGTAACGACCAGTTCCGGGGGTGGGATTCAAATAATTTAACAACTGGTTGTTTACAAGCCCCATTTTAACAACCGGTTCTGCCGAAGTGGGGCAAACCTGCTGAATCCCATCAGTGGTTGCATCCCAGAATTGCATTGGCTTTCTTGGCTGTGTCATATCAGGTTAGTCTTGTTATAGCAAAATAAAACAAAAGCCCAGGGTACCTTTGAGACAAACGACATTTGCTTCCATATGAACTCAGAAGTAAGTGTGAATCTTTAAGGCTTCGACGAACGTTTTGTAACTGTGTATTAAATCTTTTCCCCCAAATGCACTCACTTGACTGCTTGTGCGTCTTACTTGAAATACTTAAATTCCATTGTCTTCTTGGACTTAAAAAAAGTTTGGTTAGGGGCAGAGATTTGGTAAAATCTGGATTTCATTGACAATTCAGTCCCCCACAAGGTTAGTTTTACTGGTATTTTCCTGGGGTGAAAGCAATGGTGGGATCCAAAAATTTTAGTAACAGGTTCCCATGGTGGTGGGATTCAAACTGTGGCGTAGCGCCAATTGGCCTGGGCGGGGCACGACAGGGGCGTGGCCAGGCATTCCGGGGGTGGGGCATTCCTGGGCTGGGCTGTGGCAAGGACGCAGCCGCTGCGCCGGTCCTTGGGCGGGAAACGAATGCACGTAGGCGCAGGCTGCCACGCATACCGGTGCACTTCTGGCTAGACTGCTTCAAGTTCTGCGCGCTACTGCTGAGAGGAGGGGCGCAACTAAGGCAAAAATCACGTGGCAAAATCACCAATTAGTAACCCCCTCTCGGCACACACAAATAATTAGTAACCTACTCTCGGGAACCTGTGAGAACCTGCTGGATCCCACCTCTGGGTGAAAGATGATTGTGAACAACCGGTGTGGGAGTGGTATACCCTGCCCTTTTAAGGGGAGAGGGCTGCAGCTCAATGGAGAACTGTGGCATAGCTAAGGAATTCAGGGGGCTAGAACCCCAGGTGTCCTTATCTGGGGTCACATGGGGGCAAACTGCAGCTCCGCCCCCTCTCACAACAGCATGGTGTAGTGGTTAAGAGCAAGTGGATTCTAATCTGGAGAACCAGGTTTGATTCCCAGCTCTGCCACTTGAGCTGTGAAAGCTTATCTGGTGAACTGAATGTGTTTCCGCACTCCTACATTCCTGCTGGGTGACCTCGAGCTAGTCCCAGTTCTCTCAAGACTCTCTCGACCCCACCTGCCTCACAAGGTGTCTGTTGGGGGAACGGAAATACTTCTCCTCCTCCTTCTCCTCCTTCTCCTTCTTTGAGCTTCCCATGGAGAGAAAGGAGAGAAAGGAAAGAAATGAAGTAACTAATCAGAAAAGGTAGAAAAGAATACGAGAACCACAATACTAGAACCAGGGGGCCTTCATTGAAAATGCTGGGGGGAAGAATTAGGACTAATAAAAGGAAACACTCCTTCACGCAACGTGGGATTGGTGTTTGGAATATGCGGCCACAGGAGGTGGTGAGGGCCACTAACCTGGATAGCTTTAAAAGGGGCTTGGACAGATTTATGGAGGAGAAGTCGATCTCTGGCTACCAACCTTGATCCTCCTTGATCTGAGATTGCAAATGCCTTAGCAGACCAGGTGCTCGGGAGGAGCAGCAGCCGCAGAAGGCCATTGCTTTCACCTCCTGCACGTGAGCTCCCAAAGGCACCTGGTGGGCCACTGCGAGGAGCAGAGTGCTGGACTTGATGGACTCTGGTCGGATCCAGCAGGCTAGTTCTTATGTTCTTAAAGAAGTAATTGAACAAATAAATGCCGGAATGAACAACGAGAGCTTGCCACTTAGTGATTTATTTATTTGCTGCTTGGGTGGCAAGGAGGGGTGTATCCCGCTGCCTCCACAGAGGCTTATACCTGAGGTAGGCCTCTGCACCTCATCGCAGAGATGCTGAATGTGCAGAGAAAGAGAGACACAGACAGAAGCTGCACCTAGACTCCCCAAGCCTGGGCGAGGCTCTGCCACCTGTTCCATCTGTCAGCAATATGGCCGCCGCCAGGGAAAATACCAGCTGGGGCAGCGTGCGGCGGGTGCCTTTGTTCTCCTGCCAATCCCCACCCCACGACACCAATAGAGGTGTATCATAGAGAGAAGTGCGTTACACGCTGTGTCCAGTCACACACTAGGAACACACTTCAGTAACATGCTTCTCCAGTGGTGTAGCACCAAGGGGACGGTGGGGGGGGGGTGTAGCACCAGGGGGGGCAGGGGTATTCCGGGGCGGGGGTGGGGCAGGGGCGCAGGGCGAAGTTCCCCCTCACTCAGGCCCTGCACTTCTCTCTGTGATACACCTCTGAAGATGCCAACCACAGATGCAGGCGAAATGTTAGGAACAAGATCTACCAGACCACGGCCACACAGCCCGGAAAACCCACCACAACCAGTTGAATCCAGCCGTGAAAGCCTTCGACAAAATTCCCGTTTTCTACTTTTGACCAAGGGAGCTTTGACTCTCGAAAGCCTCTACCTTACAAATCTCATTGGTCTCTAAGGTGCTCCTGGGTTCGAATTGTGCTCTCCTACCTCACAAGGTTGTTGGGCGGATGAAAGAGGGAAATCACCTAAAGTACACTATAGGTACAAATTTCAACCCCTTTCATCATCAAGACACCAAACGACCTCAGGCAAAACCAACTTCTCTCCTTTAACCTTTCAACCTGATTTCCAATCTGGGGCTAACGCTAGCCTATTTTATCGAAAGGTAAGATTTGGTGGAGAAAATGATTGCAAAGCGTTTTGATTAGGTGTTTAGGTGTTACAGAAACGCTCAGCATTATTACATATTGGTGCCCAATCTTTGTACAGCCCTTTATAATTATTAATGATAGATTCATCGACCTTTTGACAAATCTGTACGCTTTTCCCCCACCCAGTAAAGTTATACTGCTTGTGATTCCTCGCCTTCGAAAACTCAGCTTGATGCCAGTGCTGGAGTGCCCCCTACTGGTTGCAGGCTGATAAAGGAACTGTTTCAACAACCATGATAGCACAACCCCTCTCTGCCCAGTGGTAAAATGGACCTGTTATCACCTAGTAGAGTATGAGTAAGAAAATGACCACATTAGTATCCTGCCAGTACCCAGTAAAAATGATAAATATGTTCATCTAATCCCTGCCCTTTTTCTAACTTAAAGCCAATGCTATTCTAGGAAGCATCAATAAGAATATAGTGTCTACTAGATCAATGAGAGTAATTGTACTACTCTACACTGCATTGGTCAGACCCAATGGTGGGATTTAGCCTATACCAGTGATGGCGAACCTATGGCATGGGTGCCAAAGGTGGCACTCAGAGCCTTCTCTGTGGACACGCGCAAACAGAGTGCCCCCCCCCCCCCAATCTAGGCTGGCCTGGGCCACTGGGCTCAATTATTAGCATTAAACCTAAGACCTAGTTTTGGGGAAGTAGTGTAGTTAACCCTGTTAAGCGCTGTTAAACTAAAGCGCGATCCTTTACCTGGGAGTAAGCTCGGTTGCTGGCAATGGGGCTTGCTTCTGAGTAAACCCTCCTAGGGTCGTGATTCACCCATTGGAAGAGTTGCACGGTTGCTTCGAAGCAAAGCGACTACCACCAAGCTTACTCCTGAGCAATGCACGCCTCGGAGCCAACCGTTTTTTCTAAACGAAAACCTCAGTATTCAGGTTAAATTACCGTGTTGGGATTTTGCGATAAATAAGTGGGTTTTGGGTTGCAATTTGGGCACTCGGTCTCGAAAAAGTTCGCCATCGCTGGCCTATCCGCACCTATTTGGTAGAACCGGTAGCGAATTTTTTGTCTAGGTCAGAGAATGGCTGTAATCCCGCCACTGAGTCTTTTTGGAACTGGTTGTTAAATTATTTGAATCCCACCACTGGTCAGACCTCATCTGGAATATTGTGTACAGTTCTGGGCACTGCAATTTAAGAAGGATATTGACAAGCTGGAATGGGTCCATGCCCTACGAGGGGAGACTTAGGGACCTGGGGATGTTTAGTCTGGAGAAGTGAAGGTTAAGGGGAGACATGATAGCCATGTTTAAATATTTGAAGGGATGCCATGTTGAAGAGGGAGCAAGCTTGTTTTCTGTGCCTCAGAGACTAGAACATGGAGTCATGGACTCAAGGTGAAGGAAAAGAGATTCCACCTAAACATGAGGAAAAACTTCCTGACAGCAAGGGCAATTAGACAGTGGAATGCACTACCTTGGAGTGTGGTGGAGTCTCCTTCTTTGGAGGTCTTTAAAGAGAGGCTGGATGAACATCTGTCAGGAGTGCCTTGATTGTGTGTTCCTGCATGGCAGGTGGATTGGACTGGATGGCCAACTCTATGATTCTATGTGTGTGTTATGTGCCATCAATCCACTTCGAGTCATCAATGTGGGAAGGGTCAAGGGCGCCCAGCTCCACCCCCCACTGCTGTCTTCCTGATCACGTGAGGGGCTGATTTTGCGCCCCCCACGTGACCAGAAGAGTGGTGCCCAGGGACTACCCCTTGTTCCTAGGCAAATACACCACTGGCTCTCAGGCAATAGGAGGGGCTTGTGAGGGGAGCGAGAAGAGATCCAAAATGTTCCTGCTGACCCATGGAGACTGGAGGAATGGCGGTGGCAAAAACCTGAGCCCCAAAAGTTCAAGTCATAAGAACATAAGAACTAGCCTGCTGGATCAGACCAGAGTCCATCTAGTCCAGCACTCTGCTACTCGCAGTGGCCCACCAGGTGCCTTTGGGAGCTCACCTGCAGGATGTGAAAGCAATGGCCTTCTGCTGCTGCTGCTCCGGAGCACCTGGTCTGCTAAGGCATTTGCAATCTGAGATCAAGGAGGATCAAGATTGGTAGCCATAGATCGACTTCTCCTCCATAAATCTGTCCAAGCCCTTTTTAAAGCTATCCAGGTGAGTGGCCATCACCACCTCCTGGGGCAGCATATTCCAAACACCAATCACACGTTGTGTGAAGAAGTGTTTCCTTTGATTAGTCCTAATTCTTCCCCCCAGCATTTTCAATGGAAGCCCCCTGGTTCTAGTATTGTGAGAAAGAGAGAAAAATTTCTCTCTGTCAACATTTTCTACCCCAGGCATAATTTTATAGACTTCAATCATATCCCCCCTCAGACGTCTCCTCTCCAAACTAAAGAGTCCCAAACGCTGCAGCCTCTCCTCATTGCAAGCAGCCGTTAGTTCTTGCAGCCTTGGTTTTCTTATACGCAAGCCTTCTTGTGTTTGTATTTGGGCAGTTTCCTTACTGAAAACATATTTCAAATATGTGGTTGAGTACAACACTGGTGCTCGCCCGAAGCCTTTGGAGAAAAAGAAAGACTTCCGAACTGTACAATTTTCTGAAGACAGAGAAAATTCCACTTTTTTTTTAAAAAAAAAAATTTATTCAATGATTGGCTCATGTGGAACAGTATCTTCTCCCCACGCACAGATCTAAGGAGCAAGGGGCATCAATTTCTTTTCCTGCCTTTGCTAATGGTCTTGGCAGGAGCAGGTACCGGAGCCGCCGACTGGTACAGCGTGGAAGAGATCTTGTTGATGTAGTACAGGCCCACCATGGAGAAGATGAAGCTACGGGAGAGGAGAAAGTTTGAGAAGACAGGGACGGTTTATGCAAATCCCAGAGTGTGGGAATTCATAAAAGGCAAGATGGTGTCCTCACAGGATAAGAACATAAGAACATAAGAACAAGCCAGCTGGATCAGACCAGAGTCCATCTAGTCCAGCACTCTGCTACTCGCAGTGGCCCACCAGGTGCCTTTGGGAGCTCACATGCAGGATGGGAAAGCAATGGCCTTCTGCTGCTGCTGCTCCCGATCACCTGGTCTGCTGAGGCATTTGCAATCTCAGATTAAGGAGGATCAAGATTGGTAGCCATAAATCGACTTCTCCTCCATAAATCTGTCCAAGCCCCTTTTAAAGCTGTCCAGGTTAGTGGCCATCACCACCTCCTGTGGCAGCATCTTCCAAACACCAATCACACGTTGCGTGAAGAAGTGTTTCCTTTTATTAGGATGAGGGATTACAACATGAAATTCGCCACCAGAGGATTTGTTATGACCACAGGTCTACATGTCTTCCAACCCCATATCACGGCTCTTTTAAGTCTGTGGTAGAAGTATAACATTTGTTTAGAAAAATTAGGTTGGCAGATTCTTTTTTAAGGAGGTGGTGCTAAAAGATGAGAACACTGTAAAGGAATTTCACACTATTGAGGTGAAATTTAAGGAGTTTCCAAGAGACAGGAGGGATTACGAAGAGTATATGAATCGTCAAACACTACAAAAAGGAGGAACTAAGAGTAAATGTGTTTCTTTTAACATTTGCTTAGAAAAATCAGGTAGGCTATAATGGGCCTTTTACAAGCCATTTAAGTTTGTAATAAGGACATATGTGTTTTTGATATTTAGTAGTTTTGTATTTAAGAACATAAGAACATAAGAACTAGCCTGCTGGATCAGACCAGAGTCCATCTAGTCCAGCACTCTGCTACTTGCAGTGGCCCACCAGGTGCCTTTTAGTGGCTTCTTAAACAATTTCTGGACTTTTTAGGTACTTACTTAATTCTAAATCCATTCAAATCCTGAAGCAAAACTATACACCGGGGTTCCCGACGGAGACGCTTTTCCTGCCGTTCCACTAAGTGCGGGCTTGCCGGGGCACCTATTTGGCCACGGAGTGAACAGGCTGCTGGACTTGATGAAGAGGAGTTTGGATTTATACCCCATTTTTCTTTCTTATACCCCATTTTTTCTTTCTTGACTCAAGGTGGCTTACAAGTTCCTTTCCCTTCCTCTCCCCACAACAGACGCCTTGTGAGGCCGGTGGGGCTGAGAGAGTTCAGAGAGAACTAGGACTGGCCCCAGGCCACCCAGCTGGAATGTAGGAGTGCGGAAACACATCTGGTTCACCAGATAAGCCTCCTGCCACTCAGGCGGATGGGGGTGGGGAACCAAACCCGGTTCTCCAGATTAGAATCCACCTCCTCTTAACCACTACGCCACATGGTCTGATGCCGCGTGGTATTTCTTTAGGGCGAGGTCAGGTAGTGCTTTTGTCCAGAAAGGCTTCTGATTGGCTGTGTATTTTAAAAACACTGCTCTGGCAGCAGATGCCAACCCAGCATGAGGGTCTTCCCTGTGTGACCGAAGGTAAGCGGTGGCAACCATTTTGTGCTTGGCTTCCTCTCCAGCGGCAGCCATTTTGTGGACGTGCCCACCACGATATCTCGAACATATACATATACAAACGGGATGGGGGACCCCTTCTGCAGACCACGGCAGCCTCTTAGCTTTGGAAGACATGTCCTTGTAAGGATGTATCTAGCGCCCTGCCTTTTAAGTCTTGAGGCGCCAGAGGGAAACCACTCCTTGTCTAAATATTTTGCTAACTGGAAGCGTCATCTGCATTTTAATTTACTGTCCGGCTGGCTACCTAGACTGTTTTGACATTGTGCTTTTCATTGTACCCATTTTTTTATTCTATGTAGTCCTAGCTGCCCTGTATTGATTTTAGTGATTTTATTGTCTATTTTTAGAGGGGTTTTAAATCTTGAGGCAAACTTCTTAGAGTGTATGTTATAGGGGAAAAAAAACAGCTAAGAATTCCAGTAACTGGGGTGCTGTGGGGTTTCCGGGCTGTACGGCCGTGTTCTAGCAGCATTTTCTCCTGACGTTTTGCTTGCATCTGTGGCCGGCATCTTCAGAGGATCATCTGATGCCAGCCACAGATGCAGGGGAAACATCAGGAGAAAATGCTATTGGAACACGGCCATACAGCCCAGAAACCACACAGCACCCCAGTGATTCCGGCCGTGAAAGCCTTCGACAATACAATTCCAGTAACTTCTCCTCTCAGGGCCTTAATCCAGAGGTGGGATCCAGCAGGTTCTCACAGGTTCCCGAGAGTAGGTTACTAATGATTTGTGTGTGCCGAGGGGGGGTTACTAATTGGTGATTTTGCCACGTGATTTTTGCCTTAGTCCTACCTCTCCTTCCTCAGCAGTAGAGCTGCAGGAACTCTGGAAGCAGTCTAGCAGGAGCTTGCACCAAGTAGTGGCAGCCTGCTCGTACATGCATTTGTTTCCTCACTTCAAGGATTGGCGCAGCACATGAAAGGCCTTGCCACAGCCCACTTCTTAGAAATGCCTCACTCCGGAATGCCCCGCCTCCCTCACCCCCCCGAATGCCAGTTCACCACTGGAATGCCCTAGGACTTCCAGCCCTACTATATAAGCACTGCATCACAGCTCTGAACTCCACCACCATGGGAACCTGTTACTAAAATTTTTGGATCCCACCACTGCCTTAATCCAATGCATTCCCAGTGCAATCCTAAAGTGAGTTTCCAGTCGAAGCACATTCATTTCAGTGGGCTTAGACTGGAATTACTCCGCACAGGATTGCACTGGCAGAGCTGGGTGTAATGATTCTTCTTTCCCCATTTGAATAACTCTGCCAGGTAGGTTAGGCTGAGTGGGTGTGACTGGTTTACGCAAGTTTCATGGCAAAGAAGGGATTAGAACCTGGATTTCCCCAATGTGACGCACCTACACCAAGTGGGGAACCATGGGAGGGCTGGTTTTCAAGTATTTTTTTTTTTGGGAAAGGCCTACCCAAGCAAGTGTTTTTAGAAAGTGGGTGGAGTCAGGTAGGACTTTTGCCCAACAAAGCCTCTTATTGGTCATTGCAAGTTTGATTGGCGGTGCAACCAATGTTTAAAAAATGTTGCTTCGGCAGCAGCTGCTTCCACAACAAAGGATCCTCTCTGTGTGACTGAAAGTAAGGCACGGCAGCCATTTTATGGCCGGCTCCGCCCACTTCCGGCAAATAAGTTTTCTCATTTTGTAGCTGTAGGTTACCTATGCTGTGGTCAGAATTCCACAGGCATAAAACAAAAAAGATTACAGAAGAAAGAGCTTTGCAGGATTATACTCCCTCACCTTTCTGTCCTGTAAGGGGACTCAAGGTGGCCTACAAGCTCCTTTCCCTTCCTCTCTCCACAACAGACATCTTGTGAGGCAGGTGGGGCTGAGAGAGTCCAGAGAGCACTGTGACTGACCCAAGGTCAGCCAGGAGGAATGTAGGAGAAC
Organism: Sphaerodactylus townsendi; assembly: GCF_021028975.2. NCBI lineage: Eukaryota > Metazoa > Chordata > Lepidosauria > Squamata > Sphaerodactylidae > Sphaerodactylus > Sphaerodactylus townsendi. Next base: position 220,524 of record NW_025950407.1, read on the forward strand.
GATAACACATCTGGTTCACCAGATAAGCCTCTGCCACTCGGGTGGAGGAATGGGGAATCAAAATCTGGTTCTCCAGATTAGAATCCACCTGCTCTTAACCTAAGGTGACCAGATTTTCACCTTTTTAAAACGGGCGTGCACTGTGACAGGGCGGGAAAAGGGGAACACCCCAGGAGGCAGTGCGGCAGCCTTCCAAAAATTGGGAGATTTAAAAACCCCCGCAGGACAAATTGCTTAAAAGTGGGACTGTCCCGCCAAAAGCGGGACGTCTGGTCACACTATCTTAACCACTGCACCACGCCGGCTCTCTGCTCTAGCCATTATACCACAGTGCCTCTTTTTCCCCTGGTGCAGACAATTTTTCCAGAGGAATGTGTACTATGACTGAAAGCCTGTCGAGTTTGAGTGCTGGTCTAGATCCGGGGATAGCCAGGTTCGAATTCCCGTCAGGCCGTGAAGTCCACCCAATGGCTGGAAGTCCCTTATGCTTACCAGGTGGTGACGCAGACTCGGTGGATCAGTCCCGCTGCAAACAGGGCCAGCAAGAGACATACTAAGACTACGGAGGAAAAAAAAAGAATAGTCCCGTCAAGTTTGATTTCACACCGAAAGACCAGATAAGATTAAGACATGCTATGAAAACCAGTACTTGTTTGAGTTAAATTGAAAACAGGGACAACAGCTTCATTTATTTAATGTAGTTACCTCCCAGGAGTGGCGTAATGGTTAAGTGCTTGCACTGCCACTCACATGGTCAGCAGTTCAAGCCCCCTGTGGGTCAGATATCCTGGCAGCTGGCTCATGGTCAACTCAGCCATCCAGCCATTCCCTGGTCGGTAAATGAGTACCTAGTTCAGTGGTGGCGAACCTATGGCACGGGTGCCAGAGGTGGCACTCAGAGCCCTCTCTTTGGGCACACGCAAACAGAGTCAACCCCCCCCCACCCCCCAAATCTAGGCTGGCCTGGGCCACTGGGCTTGATTATTAGCATTAAACCTAAGACCTAATTACTTTGTAAAGCCAGAGTAGGTAACCTCTGCTAAGCATTGTTAAAACCCCAAATGATTTCTCAGTGCTAAGAACTAAAGCGCGATCCTTTACCTGGGAGTAAGCTCAGTTGCTGGCAATGGGGCTTGCTTCTTAGTAAACCCTCCTAGGGTCATGATTCACCCGTTGCACAGTCGCTTCAAAGCAAAGCCACCGACTACTACCAAGCTTACTCCTGAGTAACGCATGCCTCGGAGCCAACTATTTTTTTCTAAACTAAAACCTCAGTATTCAGGTTTGTTTGTTTGTTTGTTTATTACTTAGATTTTTATACCGCCCTGTCCCCGAGGGGTTAAATTGCCGTGTTGGCACTTTGCACATGGCAATAAGTGGGTTGGGGGGGCTGCACTTTGGGCACCTCGGCCCCAAAAAGGTTCCTGCCATCACTGACCTAGTTCCAGCTAGGGGATAAAGAAATAACCGGGGAAGCTAATGGAAAACTACCTCCCACAAAAAAACGGGCTTGCCTATAAATATCACTGTTTGGCGGTGGCACCCTGTGGTCGTGACACTAACCGAAGGGGGAAACTTTACCTTTAGTTACCTCCTCCGGCCAATGATGCACCGCAATCCAAATCTGGAGAAGAAAATCAATAAACCAATTGGCCCGTCTGCTAACTAGCCCAAATAAACCCAGGCCAAAGAGGGCGAGAAAATCCTTCTGTGACACTCGAAACAATCAAGCTGGCAGTCGGCAGCGGCAGCCTGATCAATAAACGGCCACGTGGTCATCGATAAAACAGCCTCAAAAATAATTAGATGGCCACCGGCAGCCGGCATTAACGTTAAAAACAAGGATAAAAGAATTTAACAGCCGGCCGGTAACAACCTCCAATGGATGCATAAAGCCATTTTATGCAATTATTTGCTTATATAGTAAAGTTTTAGGTACCGGGAAGGACACGAAGATGACCAACTGAACAGTGTTAAAGAGGAATTAGAATAATAAGTCGAATAATAAACAAGGAAGCCAGTGATTTGACAACACAAGGCAGAGGTAGCTGCCGAGTTCGTTCCTTTTCCTCCCCTTGAAGCGGTACCTTTCAAGTTGCCGATTCTCCACTTTGTAGGATCCAAACTGACAAATAACCCTGAAAGTTTACGGGACGATCATACAGAAGGGACCAATTCTGCTTGCTCCTCAACAGGACATGTGAAAGGGATCTCAGTAGACCACAGACTGAACATGAGGCAGCCAAGAAAGCCAATGCAATTCCGGGATGCATCAATAAGAATACAGCGTCTAGATTGAGGGAAGTAACTGTATCGCTCTACTCTGCATTGGTAAGACCTCACCTCAAGTGCAATGTTCAGTTCTGGGCACTACAATTTAAGAAGGAATCATTTTACCAAAATGGTAAAAGGTGTGTTGGTCTGGAAATCCATGCTCCTAAGGACTGGTGGAGGAAGAACCTTTTGAGAATCTAGATGTTGGTGGACTACAATTCCCATCAGTCTCTACCAGCATGGGTCTACAAGAGAGGCCTTAGGGAGCTGGGGATGCTTGAATCTGGAGGTAGCTGTGCCAAGGGGGGACATGATAGCCATGTTTAAATTTGTGAAGGGATGCCATGTCGAAGAGGGAGCAAGCTTGTTTTCTGCTGCCTCAGAGACTAGGACATGGGTTCAAGGTGCAGGAAAAGAGACTCCACCTAAACATCAGGTGGAGTCCCCTTCTTTGGAGGTTTTTAAACAGAGGCTGGATGGGCATCTGTCAGGGGTACTTTGATTGTGTGTTCCTGCATGGCAGCGGGTTGGGCTGGATGGCCTTTGGGGTCTCTTCCAACTCTGTGATTCTATGATTTGGCACAGCCTCCCACAAGACTGGTCTATCAGGCCACACGGTCCCACCATACTACCGTGGTTCCCCGAAAATAAGACAGTGTCTTATATTAATTTTTGCTCCCAAAGTTGTGCTATGTCTTATTTTCAGGGGATGTCTTATTTTTCTGTGTTCTGTTCGTCTGGCATGCTTCCGAACAAAAACTTTGCTACGTCTTACTTTCGGGGGATGCCTTATATTTCGGGGGATGCCTTATATTTCGCACTTCAGCAAAACCTCTACTACGTCTTATTTTCAGAGGATGTCTTATATTCAGGGAAACAAGGTAAGAACAGTAACAGTAAACCTTTATTGGGCATAAGAATGAACATTCCCATGGACAGAAAGGACCCGCTGAAAGGGATCACAGGACAGATCTTTGAGTCTTGTGATCAAGGGTTGCTGGATCCCAGCCTGATATCTAATTGTGTGACTGGTGTTTGGAATATGCTGCCACAGGAGGTTGTGATGGCCACTAACCTGGATAGCTTTAAAAGGGGCTTGGACAGATTTATGGAGGAGAAGTCGATCTATGGCTACCAATCTTGATCCTCTTTGATCTGAGATTGCAAATGCCTTAACAGACCAGGTGCTCGGGAGCAACAGCCGCAGAAGGCCATTGCTTTCACCTCCTGCATGTGAGCTCCCAATGGCACCAGGTGGGCCACTGCGAGTAGCAGAGAGCTGGACTAGATGCACTCTGGTCTGATTTAGCTGGCTTGTTCTTATGTTCTTATGTTAGCATTCCCAAAACACTGGGGAAACAAAAAAGTTTTGAGAGGATTTGAGTTCTGCTCAGGTTACAGGTCAACTGGACACAGAACTCTTTAAATCCCATCAAAACACAGAACTGTAAATCCCATCGAAACTGTTTGTGTTCCCAAGGGTTTAGTGACAATTGGGATAAGTCAGGGTTAATTAGCATGTGGTCTTTTTGCCGGCTTTCAAGGGGGTTTTTTTTTTGGAGGCAATTAATATTTCACCAGTTTGTATTGTGCCCGAGTTGCTTAGATTTTAGCCAATGGAGAGTGTAGATCAGGAGGAAGCCGAGAAAGATCTAACAGAAAGAAATACGTTTTTTTAAAAGGAATTTGTTTATTTATTTATTTTATTTATTATTCTATTTATATACCGCCCTCCCCCGGAGGACTCAGGGCGGTTCACAACAATAACAACAACAATTAAATATAAAATACCGTACGAAGTACTGGTCCTCGAGTTAAAATACAGCGCTCAAATTATCGTAACCATATTAGAATAACAGGCTGGATCCTATCAGTTCATTCTACGGGCAAAAAGAAAAACCACTCACCCTGTTCAAAAAAAGCTTTGCTAGGGATCGCACGCACTGCACAAATAAAACTTTGCAGGACAGGGGGCGGGTTGGCGAGCCACCCATGACGTCAGAAACGGTTGAGTGGGGAAGTCAGTAGAACGCAACCCAATGAAATTATTCCAAACCACCCGCTGCGCCCCATATGAGGCAGTCCCCCAACCCCATACGCAGGCTACTCACTTTCCGGAAAGATCTTGGCTTGGAATCCTTTGCCGAAAATCAGGCTTTCCAGGTTGTTGAAGGCCGGGAAGGATTTGGAAGTCAAGGAAAAGGATCATATTTATTTGTTTATCTTTAACATTTATACCCCGCCCATCCCCAAAGGGCTCAGGTCGGTAATACAACAAGATAAAACAGGATAAAAACCCCACTATCCCACGGGAGGCCAGTGATAGGAAGTGTCAACCCGGCTGGCCCCTAGGAAATGCCTAGCGGAATAGCTCCGTCTTGCAGGCCCTGCAGATGTGGCTCAGGTCCCACAGGGACTTGATCTCGCTTGGGAGCTTAGCTGGGGGCCAGGACCAACAAGGCCCTGGCCCTCGTCGAGGCCAGCCGGGTGTCCTTCGGGCCAGGGATTAACAGCAGGTTCTCCTCTGAGGAGTGGAACGACCTGATTGGGCGATATGGGGAAAGGCAGTATGAAAGCCAGCGTGGCGTAGCGGTTAGAGAGTTGGGTGAGGACCACCTGGGGTTGAATTCCCACTCAGGTATGACGAGCGCGGAGTGACTGTTTGCTGTCTTGCAGCAGTGGCGTAGGAGGTTAAGAGCTCGTGTATCTAATCTGAAGGAACCGGGTTTGATTCCCAGCTCTGCCGCCTGAGCTGTGGAGGCTTATCTGGTGAATTCAGATTAGCCTGGGCACTCCCACACACGCCAGCTGGGTGACCTTGGGCTAGTCACAGCTTCTCTCAGCCCCACCTACCTCACAGGGTGTTTGTTGTGAGGGGGGAAGGGCAAGGAGATTGTAAGCCCCTTTGAGTCTCCTGCAGGAAAGAAAGGGGGGGATATAAATCCAAACTCCTCCTCCTCCTCCTCCTCCTCCTCCTCCTCTTCTTCTTCTTCTTCTTCTTCTTCTTCTTCCTCCTCTCCCTGCCCCCCCTCTCTCTCCCTCCTCTCTCTCTCTCTCTCTCTCCCTCCTCCCCCTCTCTCTCCCCCTCTGCTTCCTCCAATTTATTCTATAGGGTGTTTGCTGTGAGGGGGGGAAGGGTAAGTGATTGTAAGCCCTTTGAGTCTCCTGCAGGAAAGCAGTGTGGGATATAACCCAAACTCCTCTCCCCTCCTCCTCCTCCTCTCCTCCTCCTCTTCTTCTTCTTCTTCTTCTCTTCTTCCCCTCCTCTTCCTCTCCCTCCTCTCTCTCTCTCTCTCTCTCCCTCCTCCCCCTCTCTCTCCCCCTCCCCCCCCCTCACTCTCTGTGGCTAACTTACCTTTCAGGGTTGTGTTGGGGGTGAGAAGAACCACCTAAATTGCCCTGAACACCTTGGAGCAAGAGTAGGATAAAAACACTGCAGTTGAAGGCAGATTCATCTGGGCTAACAAGAGGCTGCAATCATTATTGGAATTTACTTCTCAGTTCTAAAAGTGCTGGTCCCAATTTCCTACCCTTCATCCCCACAGCCCTCCAAAAGTCCTGCCTTGCTAAAATACGTCCCAAACACACCGCCAAAAAACTAAGGATTTACTTCCTCTGAAGCTGTCTCTGCTCAGGAAGTGAAAAGATGTAGAGGAGAACATACCACGTCAGATAGAAGAAGAGGAGGAAGAGTTTGGATTTATATCCCCCCTTTCTATCCTGTAAGGAGATTCAAGGTGGCTTACAAGCTCCTTTCCCTTCCTCTCCCCCCCCCCCCCAACAGACACCTTGTGAGGCAGGTGGGGTTGAGAGAGTTCAGAGAGAACTGTGACTAGCCCAAGCTCACCCAGCAGGAATGTAGGAGTGCGGAAACACATCTGTTTCACCAGATAAGCCTCTGCCACTCAGGGGGAGGAGTGGGGAATCAAACCCGGTTCTCCAGATTAGAATCCACCTGCTCTTAACCACTATGCCACGCTGGCTCTCTGGAGATCCGGGTTCAATTCCCCACTCCTCCACATGAGCAGCAGACTCTAACCATTAGGAAGAACTTCCTGCCAGCTCAAGGGGTTCCTCACTGGAACAGGTTTCCTCGGGAGGTGATGGGCTCTCCTTCTTGGGAGGTTTTTAATCAGAGGCTAGACAGCCGTCTGACAGCAAGGCAGATTCTGGGAACGTAGAAATATTTTGAAAGGGAAGGCAGGAAGGAGTGAGTCAGCGCTCGGCTCTCATGGCCGGGGGAATGCCGATCACCACGGTGGGGTCAGGAAGGAATTTTCCTCTGGGCCAAATCAATCCTGGAGGCTTTTAACCTTCCTCAGGGCACAGAAGAAGAGAAGAGTTGGATTTACACCCTGCCTTTCTCTCCTGTAGAAGACTGAAAGGGGCTTACAAACCCCTTTCCCTTTCTGCCCCACACAACAACCACCCTGTGAGGTAGGTGGAGCAGAGAGAGCTCCAAAGAGCTGTGACTAGCCCAAGGTCACCCAGCGGGCATGTGTTGAAGTGTACAGGCTAATCTGAATTCCCCAGATAAGCCTCCACAGCTCAAGCGGCAGAGCGGGGAATCAAACCCGGTTCCTCCAGATTAGAGTACACCTGCTCTTAACCACTACGCCACTGCTGTGTAGTGGGGGAGTGGGAGGGAGGCAGTCGTGAATTTCCTGCATTGTGCAGGGGGTTGGACTAGATGACCCTTGAGGTCCCTCCCAGCTCTGCGTTTCCCTTCCCGTTTCGGTAAATTCAGCCCTGCCAAACCCCCGTTGGCCACATCAAGGATACTGTCAGCGAGAAGATGAAGAGGCCGGAGCCCAGCAGCCCCCCTTGGATGGTCAGCCATTCGCTGGAGGCGAGCTGCCGGCTGTACATCTGCATGCCGGTGAAGAGCAGGAGGGAAAGCAAGAGGGAGAGCACTAGCGACGTTCCCGTGCCGATGGCTGGCGAGACACAGAGAAATACTCTTAAGGGAGCGCATTAGCGCAGCTGCAAAGGAAACAGGGCCGGCGGGTGTCACAGCACGGCTGGCAGGAGGCAGCTTTCTATAAATCAGGGAACCGAGAGAGATCGGGGAAAAACCAAACCAAAACATTCATATATTCCAAGGAGGAGATGGTACATATCTTTTGTTTTAATCTTTTTGTTCCATCGCTCCGTGAGGCATTAAAATTTTATTTATCGGTTTTGATTTATAGGCCGCCGTTCCCGAGCAGGTCGGGCGCAGAGCAGTTCACGTCATAAAGTCGCAAATAAAACATATTTCGCAATTAAAACCAGACCAAAACCTTCCACGGTGCCGTAAATACCAACCTGGGTTTGTCAGAGGGAGGAAGAGGGAATGGCTGAACTAGCAGAGAAGGAGTAACCATCATAAGGAGCAATTTATGTATTTTAAAAAAACCTTTCGGCATTAATCTAAGTATTTTGTTGGTTCTTTTCTCAACCTCTTGGGTTACCCAATATATTGCAGGGCTGAGTAGACCTGCAAAGATGAACACTATTTGGTCATACTGGCTTGCAGGTGAATACCAGCCACCTACTGTAGAAGCCGGGAATCGAACCGGGCACCTTCTGCGTGCAAAGCCAGAAGTCTACCCCCGAGCCACAGCCTGTGCTTCAAAACAGTCACGCTTACCATTTTTACACTGCTTTCCAGGGCACTTCCCTGACGTAACTGTAATACTTTAAACAAGAAAGTAGAGCTAGGGTGGTGGAAAGATTATATCCATACTGCTTACAGGCTTGGAGAAAGTAGCTTGCTGACCTATCCACTTTAAAGCAGAGGCTGAATTTGAACCCAGGGCTTCCAGATTTCTTAGCCACCGTTTCACATCAGCTGTCGACTCCTTCCCAAAAGATGCCAAACAAGTATTTGAAGGACAACTGAGGTACGATGTAGCCAGAAGTCCCCCTTTTGAATTTCCCCTGGCATCTGATGCCCAACCAAAGCAAATGGTCACCCTTCCTTTGAGTATATTGATGCGGCAGCCAAAGCCAATGTGATTCTGGGCTGCATCAACAGGAGTATAGTGTCTAGAGCCGTGGTGGCGAACCTTTGGCACTCCAGATGTTATGGACTACAATTCCCATCAGCCCCTGCCCCCCCCCACCCCCCCCCCCCAACCCCCCCCCCCCCCCCCACCCCCCCCCCCCCCACCCCCCCCCCCCCCCCCCCCCCCCCCCCCCCCACCCCCCCCCCCCCCCCCCCCCCCCCCCCCTCCCCCCCCCTCCTCCCCCCCCCCCCCCCCCACCACCTCCCCCCCCCCCCCCACCCCCTCCTCCCCCCCCCCCCCCCCCCCCCCCCCCCCCCCCCCCCCCCCCCCCCCCCCCCTCCCCCACCCCCCCCCCCCCCCCCCCCCCCCCCCCCCCAACCCCCCCCCCCCAAACCCCCCCCCCCCCCCACCCCCCCCCCCCCAACCCCCCCCCCCCCCCACCCCCCCCCCCCCCCACCCCCCCCCCCCCCCACCCCCCCCCCCCCCCACCCCCCCCCCCCCCCACCCCCCCCCCCCCCCACCCCCCCCCCCCCCCACCCCCCCCCCCCCCCACCCCCCCCCCCCCCCACCCCCCCCCCCCCCCACCCCCCCCCCCCCCCACCCCCCCCCCCCCCCACCCCCCCCCCCCCCCACCCCCCCCCCCCCCCACCCCCCCCCCCCCCCACCCCCCCCCCCCCCCACCCCCCCCCCCCCCCACCCCCCCCCCCCCCCACCCCCCCCCCCCCCCACCCCCCCCCCCCCCCACCCCCCCCCCCCCCCACCCCCCCCCCCCCCCACCCCCCCCCCCCCCCACCCCCCCCCCCCCCCACCCCCCCCCCCCCCCACCCCCCCCCCCCCCCACCCCCCCCCCCCCCCACCCCCCCCCCCCCCCACCCCCCCCCCCCCCCACCCCCCCCCCCCCCCACCCCCCCCCCCCCCCACCCCCCCCCCCCCCCACCCCCCCCCCCCCCCACCCCCCCCCCCCCCCACCCCCCCCCCCCCCCACCCCCCCCCCCCCCCACCCCCCCCCCCCCCCACCCCCCCCCCCCCCCACCCCCCCCCCCCCCCACCCCCCCCCCCCCCCACCCCCCCCCCCCCCCACCCCCCCCCCCCCCCACCCCCCCCCCCCCCCACCCCCCCCCCCCCCCACCCCCCCCCCCCCCCACCCCCCCCCCCCCCCACCCCCCCCCCCCCCCACCCCCCCCCCCCCCCACCCCCCCCCCCCCCCACCCCCCCCCCCCCCCACCCCCCCCCCCCCCCACCCCCCCCCCCCCCCACCCCCCCCCCCCCCCACCCCCCCCCCCCCCCACCCCCCCCCCCCCCCACCCCCCCCCCCCCCCACCCCCCCCCCCCCCCACCCCCCCCCCCCCCCACCCCCCCCCCCCCCCACCCCCCCCCCCCCCCACCCCCCCCCCCCCCCACCCCCCCCCCCCCCCACCCCCCCCCCCCCCCACCCCCCCCCCCCCCCACCCCCCCCCCCCCCCACCCCCCCCCCCCCCCACCCCCCCCCCCCCCCACCCCCCCCCCCCCCCACCCCCCCCCCCCCCCACCCCCCCCCCCCCCCACCCCCCCCCCCCCCCACCCCCCCCCCCCCCCACCCCCCCCCCCCCCCACCCCCCCCCCCCCCCACCCCCCCCCCCCCCCACCCCCCCCCCCCCCCACCCCCCCCCCCCCCCACCCCCCCCCCCCCCCACCCCCCCCCCCCCCCACCCCCCCCCCCCCCCACCCCCCCCCCCCCCCACCCCCCCCCCCCCCCACCCCCCCCCCCCCCCACCCCCCCCCCCCCCCACCCCCCCCCCCCCCCACCCCCCCCCCCCCCCACCCCCCCCCCCCCCCACCCCCCCCCCCCCCCACCCCCCCCCCCCCCCACCCCCCCCCCCCCCCACCCCCCCCCCCCCCCACCCCCCCCCCCCCCCACCCCCCCCCCCCCCCACCCCCCCCCCCCCCCACCCCCCCCCCCCCCCACCCCCCCCCCCCCCCACCCCCCCCCCCCCCCACCCCCCCCCCCCCCCACCCCCCCCCCCCCCCACCCCCCCCCCCCCCCACCCCCCCCCCCCCCCACCCCCCCCCCCCCCCACCCCCCCCCCCCCCCACCCCCCCCCCCCCCCACCCCCCCCCCCCCCCACCCCCCCCCCCCCCCACCCCCCCCCCCCCCCACCCCCCCCCCCCCCCACCCCCCCCCCCCCCCACCCCCCCCCCCCCCCACCCCCCCCCCCCCCCACCCCCCCCCCCCCCCACCCCCCCCCCCCCCCACCCCCCCCCCCCCCCACCCCCCCCCCCCCCCACCCCCCCCCCCCCCCACCCCCCCCCCCCCCCACCCCCCCCCCCCCCCACCCCCCCCCCCCCCCACCCCCCCCCCCCCCCACCCCCCCCCCCCCCCACCCCCCCCCCCCCCCACCCCCCCCCCCCCCCACCCCCCCCCCCCCCCACCCCCCCCCCCCCCCACCCCCCCCCCCCCCCACCCCCCCCCCCCCCCACCCCCCCCCCCCCCCACCCCCCCCCCCCCCCACCCCCCCCCCCCCCCACCCCCCCCCCCCCCCACCCCCCCCCCCCCCCACCCCCCCCCCCCCCCACCCCCCCCCCCCCCCACCCCCCCCCCCCCCCACCCCCCCCCCCCCCCACCCCCCCCCCCCCCCACCCCCCCCCCCCCCCACCCCCCCCCCCCCCCACCCCCCCCCCCCCCCACCCCCCCCCCCCCCCACCCCCCCCCCCCCCCACCCCCCCCCCCCCCCACCCCCCCCCCCCCCCACCCCCCCCCCCCCCCACCCCCCCCCCCCCCCACCCCCCCCCCCCCCCACCCCCCCCCCCCCCCACCCCCCCCCCCCCCCACCCCCCCCCCCCCCCACCCCCCCCCCCCCCCACCCCCCCCCCCCCCCACCCCCCCCCCCCCCCACCCCCCCCCCCCCCCACCCCCCCCCCCCCCCACCCCCCCCCCCCCCCACCCCCCCCCCCCCCCACCCCCCCCCCCCCCCACCCCCCCCCCCCCCCACCCCCCCCCCCCCCCACCCCCCCCCCCCCCCACCCCCCCCCCCCCCCACCCCCCCCCCCCCCCACCCCCCCCCCCCCCCACCCCCCCCCCCCCCCACCCCCCCCCCCCCCCACCCCCCCCCCCCCCCACCCCCCCCCCCCCCCACCCCCCCCCCCCCCCACCCCCCCCCCCCCCCACCCCCCCCCCCCCCCACCCCCCCCCCCCCCCACCCCCCCCCCCCCCCACCCCCCCCCCCCCCCACCCCCCCCCCCCCCCACCCCCCCCCCCCCCCACCCCCCCCCCCCCCCACCCCCCCCCCCCCCCACCCCCCCCCCCCCCCACCCCCCCCCCCCCCCACCCCCCCCCCCCCCCACCCCCCCCCCCCCCCACCCCCCCCCCCCCCCACCCCCCCCCCCCCCCACCCCCCCCCCCCCCCACCCCCCCCCCCCCCCACCCCCCCCCCCCCCCACCCCCCCCCCCCCCCACCCCCCCCCCCCCCCACCCCCCCCCCCCCCCACCCCCCCCCCCCCCCACCCCCCCCCCCCCCCACCCCCCCCCCCCCCCACCCCCCCCCCCCCCCACCCCCCCCCCCCCCCACCCCCCCCCCCCCCCACCCCCCCCCCCCCCCACCCCCCCCCCCCCCCACCCCCCCCCCCCCCCACCCCCCCCCCCCCCCACCCCCCCCCCCCCCCACCCCCCCCCCCCCCCACCCCCCCCCCCCCCCACCCCCCCCCCCCCCCACCCCCCCCCCCCCCCACCCCCCCCCCCCCCCACCCCCCCCCCCCCCCACCCCCCCCCCCCCCCACCCCCCCCCCCCCCCACCCCCCCCCCCCCCCACCCCCCCCCCCCCCCACCCCCCCCCCCCCCCACCCCCCCCCCCCCCCACCCCCCCCCCCCCCCACCCCCCCCCCCCCCCACCCCCCCCCCCCCCCACCCCCCCCCCCCCCCACCCCCCCCCCCCCCCACCCCCCCCCCCCCCCACCCCCCCCCCCCCCCACCCCCCCCCCCCCCCACCCCCCCCCCCCCCCACCCCCCCCCCCCCCCACCCCCCCCCCCCCCCACCCCCCCCCCCCCCCACCCCCCCCCCCCCCCACCCCCCCCCCCCCCCACCCCCCCCCCCCCCCACCCCCCCCCCCCCCCACCCCCCCCCCCCCCCACCCCCCCCCCCCCCCACCCCCCCCCCCCCCCACCCCCCCCCCCCCCCACCCCCCCCCCCCCCCACCCCCCCCCCCCCCCACCCCCCCCCCCCCCCACCCCCCCCCCCCCCCACCCCCCCCCCCCCCCACCCCCCCCCCCCCCCACCCCCCCCCCCCCCCACCCCCCCCCCCCCCCACCCCCCCCCCCCCCCACCCCCCCCCCCCCCCACCCCCCCCCCCCCCCACCCCCCCCCCCCCCCACCCCCCCCCCCCCCCACCCCCCCCCCCCCCCACCCCCCCCCCCCCCCACCCCCCCCCCCCCCCACCCCCCCCCCCCCCCACCCCCCCCCCCCCCCACCCCCCCCCCCCCCCACCCCCCCCCCCCCCCACCCCCCCCCCCCCCCACCCCCCCCCCCCCCCACCCCCCCCCCCCCCCACCCCCCCCCCCCCCCACCCCCCCCCCCCCCCACCCCCCCCCCCCCCCACCCCCCCCCCCCCCCACCCCCCCCCCCCCCCACCCCCCCCCCCCCCCACCCCCCCCCCCCCCCACCCCCCCCCCCCCCCACCCCCCCCCCCCCCCACCCCCCCCCCCCCCCACCCCCCCCCCCCCCCACCCCCCCCCCCCCCCACCCCCCCCCCCCCCCACCCCCCCCCCCCCCCACCCCCCCCCCCCCCCACCCCCCCCCCCCCCCACCCCCCCCCCCCCCCACCCCCCCCCCCCCCCACCCCCCCCCCCCCCCACCCCCCCCCCCCCCCACCCCCCCCCCCCCCCACCCCCCCCCCCCCCCACCCCCCCCCCCCCCCACCCCCCCCCCCCCCCACCCCCCCCCCCCCCCACCCCCCCCCCCCCCCACCCCCCCCCCCCCCCACCCCCCCCCCCCCCCACCCCCCCCCCCCCCCACCCCCCCCCCCCCCCACCCCCCCCCCCCCCCACCCCCCCCCCCCCCCACCCCCCCCCCCCCCCACCCCCCCCCCCCCCCACCCCCCCCCCCCCCCACCCCCCCCCCCCCCCACCCCCCCCCCCCCCCACCCCCCCCCCCCCCCACCCCCCCCCCCCCCCACCCCCCCCCCCCCCCACCCCCCCCCCCCCCCACCCCCCCCCCCCCCCACCCCCCCCCCCCCCCACCCCCCCCCCCCCCCACCCCCCCCCCCCCCCACCCCCCCCCCCCCCCACCCCCCCCCCCCCCCACCCCCCCCCCCCCCCACCCCCCCCCCCCCCCACCCCCCCCCCCCCCCACCCCCCCCCCCCCCCACCCCCCCCCCCCCCCACCCCCCCCCCCCCCCACCCCCCCCCCCCCCCACCCCCCCCCCCCCCCACCCCCCCCCCCCCCCACCCCCCCCCCCCCCCACCCCCCCCCCCCCCCACCCCCCCCCCCCCCCACCCCCCCCCCCCCCCACCCCCCCCCCCCCCCACCCCCCCCCCCCCCCACCCCCCCCCCCCCCCACCCCCCCCCCCCCCCACCCCCCCCCCCCCCCACCCCCCCCCCCCCCCACCCCCCCCCCCCCCCACCCCCCCCCCCCCCCACCCCCCCCCCCCCCCACCCCCCCCCCCCCCCACCCCCCCCCCCCCCCACCCCCCCCCCCCCCCACCCCCCCCCCCCCCCACCCCCCCCCCCCCCCACCCCCCCCCCCCCCCACCCCCCCCCCCCCCCACCCCCCCCCCCCCCCACCCCCCCCCCCCCCCACCCCCCCCCCCCCCCACCCCCCCCCCCCCCCACCCCCCCCCCCCCCCACCCCCCCCCCCCCCCACCCCCCCCCCCCCCCACCCCCCCCCCCCCCCACCCCCCCCCCCCCCCACCCCCCCCCCCCCCCACCCCCCCCCCCCCCCACCCCCCCCCCCCCCCACCCCCCCCCCCCCCCACCCCCCCCCCCCCCCACCCCCCCCCCCCCCCACCCCCCCCCCCCCCCACCCCCCCCCCCCCCCACCCCCCCCCCCCCCCACCCCCCCCCCCCCCCACCCCCCCCCCCCCCCACCCCCCCCCCCCCCCACCCCCCCCCCCCCCCACCCCCCCCCCCCCCCACCCCCCCCCCCCCCCACCCCCCCCCCCCCCCACCCCCCCCCCCCCCCACCCCCCCCCCCCCCCACCCCCCCCCCCCCCCACCCCCCCCCCCCCCCACCCCCCCCCCCCCCCACCCCCCCCCCCCCCCACCCCCCCCCCCCCCCACCCCCCCCCCCCCCCACCCCCCCCCCCCCCCACCCCCCCCCCCCCCCACCCCCCCCCCCCCCCACCCCCCCCCCCCCCCACCCCCCCCCCCCCCCACCCCCCCCCCCCCCCACCCCCCCCCCCCCCCACCCCCCCCCCCCCCCACCCCCCCCCCCCCCCACCCCCCCCCCCCCCCACCCCCCCCCCCCCCCACCCCCCCCCCCCCCCACCCCCCCCCCCCCCCACCCCCCCCCCCCCCCACCCCCCCCCCCCCCCACCCCCCCCCCCCCCCACCCCCCCCCCCCCCCACCCCCCCCCCCCCCCACCCCCCCCCCCCCCCACCCCCCCCCCCCCCCACCCCCCCCCCCCCCCACCCCCCCCCCCCCCCACCCCCCCCCCCCCCCACCCCCCCCCCCCCCCACCCCCCCCCCCCCCCACCCCCCCCCCCCCCCACCCCCCCCCCCCCCCACCCCCCCCCCCCCCCACCCCCCCCCCCCCCCACCCCCCCCCCCCCCCACCCCCCCCCCCCCCCACCCCCCCCCCCCCCCACCCCCCCCCCCCCCCACCCCCCCCCCCCCCCACCCCCCCCCCCCCCCACCCCCCCCCCCCCCCACCCCCCCCCCCCCCCACCCCCCCCCCCCCCCACCCCCCCCCCCCCCCACCCCCCCCCCCCCCCACCCCCCCCCCCCCCCACCCCCCCCCCCCCCCACCCCCCCCCCCCCCCACCCCCCCCCCCCCCCACCCCCCCCCCCCCCCACCCCCCCCCCCCCCCACCCCCCCCCCCCCCCACCCCCCCCCCCCCCCACCCCCCCCCCCCCCCACCCCCCCCCCCCCCCACCCCCCCCCCCCCCCACCCCCCCCCCCCCCCACCCCCCCCCCCCCCCACCCCCCCCCCCCCCCACCCCCCCCCCCCCCCACCCCCCCCCCCCCCCACCCCCCCCCCCCCCCACCCCCCCCCCCCCCCACCCCCCCCCCCCCCCACCCCCCCCCCCCCCCACCCCCCCCCCCCCCCACCCCCCCCCCCCCCCACCCCCCCCCCCCCCCACCCCCCCCCCCCCCCACCCCCCCCCCCCCCCACCCCCCCCCCCCCCCACCCCCCCCCCCCCCCACCCCCCCCCCCCCCCACCCCCCCCCCCCCCCACCCCCCCCCCCCCCCACCCCCCCCCCCCCCCACCCCCCCCCCCCCCCACCCCCCCCCCCCCCCACCCCCCCCCCCCCCCACCCCCCCCCCCCCCCACCCCCCCCCCCCCCCACCCCCCCCCCCCCCCACCCCCCCCCCCCCCCACCCCCCCCCCCCCCCACCCCCCCCCCCCCCCACCCCCCCCCCCCCCCACCCCCCCCCCCCCCCACCCCCCCCCCCCCCCACCCCCCCCCCCCCCCACCCCCCCCCCCCCCCACCCCCCCCCCCCCCCACCCCCCCCCCCCCCCACCCCCCCCCCCCCCCACCCCCCCCCCCCCCCACCCCCCCCCCCCCCCACCCCCCCCCCCCCCCACCCCCCCCCCCCCCCACCCCCCCCCCCCCCCACCCCCCCCCCCCCCCACCCCCCCCCCCCCCCACCCCCCCCCCCCCCCACCCCCCCCCCCCCCCACCCCCCCCCCCCCCCACCCCCCCCCCCCCCCACCCCCCCCCCCCCCCACCCCCCCCCCCCCCCACCCCCCCCCCCCCCCACCCCCCCCCCCCCCCACCCCCCCCCCCCCCCACCCCCCCCCCCCCCCACCCCCCCCCCCCCCCACCCCCCCCCCCCCCCACCCCCCCCCCCCCCCACCCCCCCCCCCCCCCACCCCCCCCCCCCCCCACCCCCCCCCCCCCCCACCCCCCCCCCCCCCCACCCCCCCCCCCCCCCACCCCCCCCCCCCCCCACCCCCCCCCCCCCCCACCCCCCCCCCCCCCCACCCCCCCCCCCCCCCACCCCCCCCCCCCCCCACCCCCCCCCCCCCCCACCCCCCCCCCCCCCCACCCCCCCCCCCCCCCACCCCCCCCCCCCCCCACCCCCCCCCCCCCCCACCCCCCCCCCCCCCCACCCCCCCCCCCCCCCACCCCCCCCCCCCCCCACCCCCCCCCCCCCCCACCCCCCCCCCCCCCCACCCCCCCCCCCCCCCACCCCCCCCCCCCCCCACCCCCCCCCCCCCCCACCCCCCCCCCCCCCCACCCCCCCCCCCCCCCACCCCCCCCCCCCCCCACCCCCCCCCCCCCCCACCCCCCCCCCCCCCCACCCCCCCCCCCCCCCACCCCCCCCCCCCCCCACCCCCCCCCCCCCCCACCCCCCCCCCCCCCCACCCCCCCCCCCCCCCACCCCCCCCCCCCCCCACCCCCCCCCCCCCCCACCCCCCCCCCCCCCCACCCCCCCCCCCCCCCACCCCCCCCCCCCCCCACCCCCCCCCCCCCCCACCCCCCCCCCCCCCCACCCCCCCCCCCCCCCACCCCCCCCCCCCCCCACCCCCCCCCCCCCCCACCCCCCCCCCCCCCCACCCCCCCCCCCCCCCACCCCCCCCCCCCCCCACCCCCCCCCCCCCCCACCCCCCCCCCCCCCCACCCCCCCCCCCCCCCACCCCCCCCCCCCCCCACCCCCCCCCCCCCCCACCCCCCCCCCCCCCCACCCCCCCCCCCCCCCACCCCCCCCCCCCCCCACCCCCCCCCCCCCCCACCCCCCCCCCCCCCCACCCCCCCCCCCCCCCACCCCCCCCCCCCCCCACCCCCCCCCCCCCCCACCCCCCCCCCCCCCCACCCCCCCCCCCCCCCACCCCCCCCCCCCCCCACCCCCCCCCCCCCCCACCCCCCCCCCCCCCCACCCCCCCCCCCCCCCACCCCCCCCCCCCCCCACCCCCCCCCCCCCCCACCCCCCCCCCCCCCCACCCCCCCCCCCCCCCACCCCCCCCCCCCCCCACCCCCCCCCCCCCCCACCCCCCCCCCCCCCCACCCCCCCCCCCCCCCACCCCCCCCCCCCCCCACCCCCCCCCCCCCCCACCCCCCCCCCCCCCCACCCCCCCCCCCCCCCACCCCCCCCCCCCCCCACCCCCCCCCCCCCCCACCCCCCCCCCCCCCCACCCCCCCCCCCCCCCACCCCCCCCCCCCCCCACCCCCCCCCCCCCCCACCCCCCCCCCCCCCCACCCCCCCCCCCCCCCACCCCCCCCCCCCCCCACCCCCCCCCCCCCCCACCCCCCCCCCCCCCCACCCCCCCCCCCCCCCACCCCCCCCCCCCCCCACCCCCCCCCCCCCCCACCCCCCCCCCCCCCCACCCCCCCCCCCCCCCACCCCCCCCCCCCCCCACCCCCCCCCCCCCCCACCCCCCCCCCCCCCCACCCCCCCCCCCCCCCACCCCCCCCCCCCCCCACCCCCCCCCCCCCCCACCCCCCCCCCCCCCCACCCCCCCCCCCCCCCACCCCCCCCCCCCCCCACCCCCCCCCCCCCCCACCCCCCCCCCCCCCCACCCCCCCCCCCCCCCACCCCCCCCCCCCCCCACCCCCCCCCCCCCCCACCCCCCCCCCCCCCCACCCCCCCCCCCCCCCACCCCCCCCCCCCCCCACCCCCCCCCCCCCCCACCCCCCCCCCCCCCCACCCCCCCCCCCCCCCACCCCCCCCCCCCCCCACCCCCCCCCCCCCCCACCCCCCCCCCCCCCCACCCCCCCCCCCCCCCACCCCCCCCCCCCCCCACCCCCCCCCCCCCCCACCCCCCCCCCCCCCCACCCCCCCCCCCCCCCACCCCCCCCCCCCCCCACCCCCCCCCCCCCCCACCCCCCCCCCCCCCCACCCCCCCCCCCCCCCACCCCCCCCCCCCCCCACCCCCCCCCCCCCCCACCCCCCCCCCCCCCCACCCCCCCCCCCCCCCACCCCCCCCCCCCCCCACCCCCCCCCCCCCCCACCCCCCCCCCCCCCCACCCCCCCCCCCCCCCACCCCCCCCCCCCCCCACCCCCCCCCCCCCCCACCCCCCCCCCCCCCCACCCCCCCCCCCCCCCACCCCCCCCCCCCCCCACCCCCCCCCCCCCCCACCCCCCCCCCCCCCCACCCCCCCCCCCCCCCACCCCCCCCCCCCCCCACCCCCCCCCCCCCCCACCCCCCCCCCCCCCCACCCCCCCCCCCCCCCACCCCCCCCCCCCCCCACCCCCCCCCCCCCCCACCCCCCCCCCCCCCCACCCCCCCCCCCCCCCACCCCCCCCCCCCCCCACCCCCCCCCCCCCCCACCCCCCCCCCCCCCCACCCCCCCCCCCCCCCACCCCCCCCCCCCCCCACCCCCCCCCCCCCCCACCCCCCCCCCCCCCCACCCCCCCCCCCCCCCACCCCCCCCCCCCCCCACCCCCCCCCCCCCCCACCCCCCCCCCCCCCCACCCCCCCCCCCCCCCACCCCCCCCCCCCCCCACCCCCCCCCCCCCCCACCCCCCCCCCCCCCCACCCCCCCCCCCCCCCACCCCCCCCCCCCCCCACCCCCCCCCCCCCCCACCCCCCCCCCCCCCCACCCCCCCCCCCCCCCACCCCCCCCCCCCCCCACCCCCCCCCCCCCCCACCCCCCCCCCCCCCCACCCCCCCCCCCCCCCACCCCCCCCCCCCCCCACCCCCCCCCCCCCCCACCCCCCCCCCCCCCCACCCCCCCCCCCCCCCACCCCCCCCCCCCCCCACCCCCCCCCCCCCCCACCCCCCCCCCCCCCCACCCCCCCCCCCCCCCACCCCCCCCCCCCCCCACCCCCCCCCCCCCCCACCCCCCCCCCCCCCCACCCCCCCCCCCCCCCACCCCCCCCCCCCCCCACCCCCCCCCCCCCCCACCCCCCCCCCCCCCCACCCCCCCCCCCCCCCACCCCCCCCCCCCCCCACCCCCCCCCCCCCCCACCCCCCCCCCCCCCCACCCCCCCCCCCCCCCACCCCCCCCCCCCCCCACCCCCCCCCCCCCCCACCCCCCCCCCCCCCCACCCCCCCCCCCCCCCACCCCCCCCCCCCCCCACCCCCCCCCCCCCCCACCCCCCCCCCCCCCCACCCCCCCCCCCCCCCACCCCCCCCCCCCCCCACCCCCCCCCCCCCCCACCCCCCCCCCCCCCCACCCCCCCCCCCCCCCACCCCCCCCCCCCCCCACCCCCCCCCCCCCCCACCCCCCCCCCCCCCCACCCCCCCCCCCCCCCACCCCCCCCCCCCCCCACCCCCCCCCCCCCCCACCCCCCCCCCCCCCCACCCCCCCCCCCCCCCACCCCCCCCCCCCCCCACCCCCCCCCCCCCCCACCCCCCCCCCCCCCCACCCCCCCCCCCCCCCACCCCCCCCCCCCCCCACCCCCCCCCCCCCCCACCCCCCCCCCCCCCCACCCCCCCCCCCCCCCACCCCCCCCCCCCCCCACCCCCCCCCCCCCCCACCCCCCCCCCCCCCCACCCCCCCCCCCCCCCACCCCCCCCCCCCCCCACCCCCCCCCCCCCCCACCCCCCCCCCCCCCCACCCCCCCCCCCCCCCACCCCCCCCCCCCCCCACCCCCCCCCCCCCCCACCCCCCCCCCCCCCCACCCCCCCCCCCCCCCACCCCCCCCCCCCCCCACCCCCCCCCCCCCCCACCCCCCCCCCCCCCCACCCCCCCCCCCCCCCACCCCCCCCCCCCCCCACCCCCCCCCCCCCCCACCCCCCCCCCCCCCCACCCCCCCCCCCCCCCACCCCCCCCCCCCCCCACCCCCCCCCCCCCCCACCCCCCCCCCCCCCCACCCCCCCCCCCCCCCACCCCCCCCCCCCCCCACCCCCCCCCCCCCCCACCCCCCCCCCCCCCCACCCCCCCCCCCCCCCACCCCCCCCCCCCCCCACCCCCCCCCCCCCCCACCCCCCCCCCCCCCCACCCCCCCCCCCCCCCACCCCCCCCCCCCCCCACCCCCCCCCCCCCCCACCCCCCCCCCCCCCCACCCCCCCCCCCCCCCACCCCCCCCCCCCCCCACCCCCCCCCCCCCCCACCCCCCCCCCCCCCCACCCCCCCCCCCCCCCACCCCCCCCCCCCCCCACCCCCCCCCCCCCCCACCCCCCCCCCCCCCCACCCCCCCCCCCCCCCACCCCCCCCCCCCCCCACCCCCCCCCCCCCCCACCCCCCCCCCCCCCCACCCCCCCCCCCCCCCACCCCCCCCCCCCCCCACCCCCCCCCCCCCCCACCCCCCCCCCCCCCCACCCCCCCCCCCCCCCACCCCCCCCCCCCCCCACCCCCCCCCCCCCCCACCCCCCCCCCCCCCCACCCCCCCCCCCCCCCACCCCCCCCCCCCCCCACCCCCCCCCCCCCCCACCCCCCCCCCCCCCCACCCCCCCCCCCCCCCACCCCCCCCCCCCCCCACCCCCCCCCCCCCCCACCCCCCCCCCCCCCCACCCCCCCCCCCCCCCACCCCCCCCCCCCCCCACCCCCCCCCCCCCCCACCCCCCCCCCCCCCCACCCCCCCCCCCCCCCACCCCCCCCCCCCCCCACCCCCCCCCCCCCCCACCCCCCCCCCCCCCCACCCCCCCCCCCCCCCACCCCCCCCCCCCCCCACCCCCCCCCCCCCCCACCCCCCCCCCCCCCCACCCCCCCCCCCCCCCACCCCCCCCCCCCCCCACCCCCCCCCCCCCCCACCCCCCCCCCCCCCCACCCCCCCCCCCCCCCACCCCCCCCCCCCCCCACCCCCCCCCCCCCCCACCCCCCCCCCCCCCCACCCCCCCCCCCCCCCACCCCCCCCCCCCCCCACCCCCCCCCCCCCCCACCCCCCCCCCCCCCCACCCCCCCCCCCCCCCACCCCCCCCCCCCCCCACCCCCCCCCCCCCCCACCCCCCCCCCCCCCCACCCCCCCCCCCCCCCACCCCCCCCCCCCCCCACCCCCCCCCCCCCCCACCCCCCCCCCCCCCCACCCCCCCCCCCCCCCACCCCCCCCCCCCCCCACCCCCCCCCCCCCCCACCCCCCCCCCCCCCCACCCCCCCCCCCCCCCACCCCCCCCCCCCCCCACCCCCCCCCCCCCCCACCCCCCCCCCCCCCCACCCCCCCCCCCCCCCACCCCCCCCCCCCCCCACCCCCCCCCCCCCCCACCCCCCCCCCCCCCCACCCCCCCCCCCCCCCACCCCCCCCCCCCCCCACCCCCCCCCCCCCCCACCCCCCCCCCCCCCCACCCCCCCCCCCCCCCACCCCCCCCCCCCCCCACCCCCCCCCCCCCCCACCCCCCCCCCCCCCCACCCCCCCCCCCCCCCACCCCCCCCCCCCCCCACCCCCCCCCCCCCCCACCCCCCCCCCCCCCCACCCCCCCCCCCCCCCACCCCCCCCCCCCCCCACCCCCCCCCCCCCCCACCCCCCCCCCCCCCCACCCCCCCCCCCCCCCACCCCCCCCCCCCCCCACCCCCCCCCCCCCCCACCCCCCCCCCCCCCCACCCCCCCCCCCCCCCACCCCCCCCCCCCCCCACCCCCCCCCCCCCCCACCCCCCCCCCCCCCCACCCCCCCCCCCCCCCACCCCCCCCCCCCCCCACCCCCCCCCCCCCCCACCCCCCCCCCCCCCCACCCCCCCCCCCCCCCACCCCCCCCCCCCCCCACCCCCCCCCCCCCCCACCCCCCCCCCCCCCCACCCCCCCCCCCCCCCACCCCCCCCCCCCCCCACCCCCCCCCCCCCCCACCCCCCCCCCCCCCCACCCCCCCCCCCCCCCACCCCCCCCCCCCCCCACCCCCCCCCCCCCCCACCCCCCCCCCCCCCCACCCCCCCCCCCCCCCACCCCCCCCCCCCCCCACCCCCCCCCCCCCCCACCCCCCCCCCCCCCCACCCCCCCCCCCCCCCACCCCCCCCCCCCCCCACCCCCCCCCCCCCCCACCCCCCCCCCCCCCCACCCCCCCCCCCCCCCACCCCCCCCCCCCCCCACCCCCCCCCCCCCCCACCCCCCCCCCCCCCCACCCCCCCCCCCCCCCACCCCCCCCCCCCCCCACCCCCCCCCCCCCCCACCCCCCCCCCCCCCCACCCCCCCCCCCCCCCACCCCCCCCCCCCCCCACCCCCCCCCCCCCCCACCCCCCCCCCCCCCCACCCCCCCCCCCCCCCACCCCCCCCCCCCCCCACCCCCCCCCCCCCCCACCCCCCCCCCCCCCCACCCCCCCCCCCCCCCACCCCCCCCCCCCCCCACCCCCCCCCCCCCCCACCCCCCCCCCCCCCCACCCCCCCCCCCCCCCACCCCCCCCCCCCCCCACCCCCCCCCCCCCCCACCCCCCCCCCCCCCCACCCCCCCCCCCCCCCACCCCCCCCCCCCCCCACCCCCCCCCCCCCCCACCCCCCCCCCCCCCCACCCCCCCCCCCCCCCACCCCCCCCCCCCCCCACCCCCCCCCCCCCCCACCCCCCCCCCCCCCCACCCCCCCCCCCCCCCACCCCCCCCCCCCCCCACCCCCCCCCCCCCCCACCCCCCCCCCCCCCCACCCCCCCCCCCCCCCACCCCCCCCCCCCCCCACCCCCCCCCCCCCCCACCCCCCCCCCCCCCCACCCCCCCCCCCCCCCACCCCCCCCCCCCCCCACCCCCCCCCCCCCCCACCCCCCCCCCCCCCCACCCCCCCCCCCCCCCACCCCCCCCCCCCCCCACCCCCCCCCCCCCCCACCCCCCCCCCCCCCCACCCCCCCCCCCCCCCACCCCCCCCCCCCCCCACCCCCCCCCCCCCCCACCCCCCCCCCCCCCCACCCCCCCCCCCCCCCACCCCCCCCCCCCCCCACCCCCCCCCCCCCCCACCCCCCCCCCCCCCCACCCCCCCCCCCCCCCACCCCCCCCCCCCCCCACCCCCCCCCCCCCCCACCCCCCCCCCCCCCCACCCCCCCCCCCCCCCACCCCCCCCCCCCCCCACCCCCCCCCCCCCCCACCCCCCCCCCCCCCCACCCCCCCCCCCCCCCACCCCCCCCCCCCCCCACCCCCCCCCCCCCCCACCCCCCCCCCCCCCCACCCCCCCCCCCCCCCACCCCCCCCCCCCCCCACCCCCCCCCCCCCCCACCCCCCCCCCCCCCCACCCCCCCCCCCCCCCACCCCCCCCCCCCCCCACCCCCCCCCCCCCCCACCCCCCCCCCCCCCCACCCCCCCCCCCCCCCACCCCCCCCCCCCCCCACCCCCCCCCCCCCCCACCCCCCCCCCCCCCCACCCCCCCCCCCCCCCACCCCCCCCCCCCCCCACCCCCCCCCCCCCCCACCCCCCCCCCCCCCCACCCCCCCCCCCCCCCACCCCCCCCCCCCCCCACCCCCCCCCCCCCCCACCCCCCCCCCCCCCCACCCCCCCCCCCCCCCACCCCCCCCCCCCCCCACCCCCCCCCCCCCCCACCCCCCCCCCCCCCCACCCCCCCCCCCCCCCACCCCCCCCCCCCCCCACCCCCCCCCCCCCCCACCCCCCCCCCCCCCCACCCCCCCCCCCCCCCACCCCCCCCCCCCCCCACCCCCCCCCCCCCCCACCCCCCCCCCCCCCCACCCCCCCCCCCCCCCACCCCCCCCCCCCCCCACCCCCCCCCCCCCCCACCCCCCCCCCCCCCCACCCCCCCCCCCCCCCACCCCCCCCCCCCCCCACCCCCCCCCCCCCCCACCCCCCCCCCCCCCCACCCCCCCCCCCCCCCACCCCCCCCCCCCCCCACCCCCCCCCCCCCCCACCCCCCCCCCCCCCCACCCCCCCCCCCCCCCACCCCCCCCCCCCCCCACCCCCCCCCCCCCCCACCCCCCCCCCCCCCCACCCCCCCCCCCCCCCACCCCCCCCCCCCCCCACCCCCCCCCCCCCCCACCCCCCCCCCCCCCCACCCCCCCCCCCCCCCACCCCCCCCCCCCCCCACCCCCCCCCCCCCCCACCCCCCCCCCCCCCCACCCCCCCCCCCCCCCACCCCCCCCCCCCCCCACCCCCCCCCCCCCCCACCCCCCCCCCCCCCCACCCCCCCCCCCCCCCACCCCCCCCCCCCCCCACCCCCCCCCCCCCCCACCCCCCCCCCCCCCCACCCCCCCCCCCCCCCACCCCCCCCCCCCCCCACCCCCCCCCCCCCCCACCCCCCCCCCCCCCCACCCCCCCCCCCCCCCACCCCCCCCCCCCCCCACCCCCCCCCCCCCCCACCCCCCCCCCCCCCCACCCCCCCCCCCCCCCACCCCCCCCCCCCCCCACCCCCCCCCCCCCCCACCCCCCCCCCCCCCCACCCCCCCCCCCCCCCACCCCCCCCCCCCCCCACCCCCCCCCCCCCCCACCCCCCCCCCCCCCCACCCCCCCCCCCCCCCACCCCCCCCCCCCCCCACCCCCCCCCCCCCCCACCCCCCCCCCCCCCCACCCCCCCCCCCCCCCACCCCCCCCCCCCCCCACCCCCCCCCCCCCCCACCCCCCCCCCCCCCCACCCCCCCCCCCCCCCACCCCCCCCCCCCCCCACCCCCCCCCCCCCCCACCCCCCCCCCCCCCCACCCCCCCCCCCCCCCACCCCCCCCCCCCCCCACCCCCCCCCCCCCCCACCCCCCCCCCCCCCCACCCCCCCCCCCCCCCACCCCCCCCCCCCCCCACCCCCCCCCCCCCCCACCCCCCCCCCCCCCCACCCCCCCCCCCCCCCACCCCCCCCCCCCCCCACCCCCCCCCCCCCCCACCCCCCCCCCCCCCCACCCCCCCCCCCCCCCACCCCCCCCCCCCCCCACCCCCCCCCCCCCCCACCCCCCCCCCCCCCCACCCCCCCCCCCCCCCACCCCCCCCCCCCCCCACCCCCCCCCCCCCCCACCCCCCCCCCCCCCCACCCCCCCCCCCCCCCACCCCCCCCCCCCCCCACCCCCCCCCCCCCCCACCCCCCCCCCCCCCCACCCCCCCCCCCCCCCACCCCCCCCCCCCCCCACCCCCCCCCCCCCCCACCCCCCCCCCCCCCCACCCCCCCCCCCCCCCACCCCCCCCCCCCCCCACCCCCCCCCCCCCCCACCCCCCCCCCCCCCCACCCCCCCCCCCCCCCACCCCCCCCCCCCCCCACCCCCCCCCCCCCCCACCCCCCCCCCCCCCCACCCCCCCCCCCCCCCACCCCCCCCCCCCCCCACCCCCCCCCCCCCCCACCCCCCCCCCCCCCCACCCCCCCCCCCCCCCACCCCCCCCCCCCCCCACCCCCCCCCCCCCCCACCCCCCCCCCCCCCCACCCCCCCCCCCCCCCACCCCCCCCCCCCCCCACCCCCCCCCCCCCCCACCCCCCCCCCCCCCCACCCCCCCCCCCCCCCACCCCCCCCCCCCCCCACCCCCCCCCCCCCCCACCCCCCCCCCCCCCCACCCCCCCCCCCCCCCACCCCCCCCCCCCCCCACCCCCCCCCCCCCCCACCCCCCCCCCCCCCCACCCCCCCCCCCCCCCACCCCCCCCCCCCCCCACCCCCCCCCCCCCCCACCCCCCCCCCCCCCCACCCCCCCCCCCCCCCACCCCCCCCCCCCCCCACCCCCCCCCCCCCCCACCCCCCCCCCCCCCCACCCCCCCCCCCCCCCACCCCCCCCCCCCCCCACCCCCCCCCCCCCCCACCCCCCCCCCCCCCCACCCCCCCCCCCCCCCACCCCCCCCCCCCCCCACCCCCCCCCCCCCCCACCCCCCCCCCCCCCCACCCCCCCCCCCCCCCACCCCCCCCCCCCCCCACCCCCCCCCCCCCCCACCCCCCCCCCCCCCCACCCCCCCCCCCCCCCACCCCCCCCCCCCCCCACCCCCCCCCCCCCCCACCCCCCCCCCCCCCCACCCCCCCCCCCCCCCACCCCCCCCCCCCCCCACCCCCCCCCCCCCCCACCCCCCCCCCCCCCCACCCCCCCCCCCCCCCACCCCCCCCCCCCCCCACCCCCCCCCCCCCCCACCCCCCCCCCCCCCCACCCCCCCCCCCCCCCACCCCCCCCCCCCCCCACCCCCCCCCCCCCCCACCCCCCCCCCCCCCCACCCCCCCCCCCCCCCACCCCCCCCCCCCCCCACCCCCCCCCCCCCCCACCCCCCCCCCCCCCCACCCCCCCCCCCCCCCACCCCCCCCCCCCCCCACCCCCCCCCCCCCCCACCCCCCCCCCCCCCCACCCCCCCCCCCCCCCACCCCCCCCCCCCCCCACCCCCCCCCCCCCCCACCCCCCCCCCCCCCCACCCCCCCCCCCCCCCACCCCCCCCCCCCCCCACCCCCCCCCCCCCCCACCCCCCCCCCCCCCCACCCCCCCCCCCCCCCACCCCCCCCCCCCCCCACCCCCCCCCCCCCCCACCCCCCCCCCCCCCCACCCCCCCCCCCCCCCACCCCCCCCCCCCCCCACCCCCCCCCCCCCCCACCCCCCCCCCCCCCCACCCCCCCCCCCCCCCACCCCCCCCCCCCCCCACCCCCCCCCCCCCCCACCCCCCCCCCCCCCCACCCCCCCCCCCCCCCACCCCCCCCCCCCCCCACCCCCCCCCCCCCCCACCCCCCCCCCCCCCCACCCCCCCCCCCCCCCACCCCCCCCCCCCCCCACCCCCCCCCCCCCCCACCCCCCCCCCCCCCCACCCCCCCCCCCCCCCACCCCCCCCCCCCCCCACCCCCCCCCCCCCCCACCCCCCCCCCCCCCCACCCCCCCCCCCCCCCACCCCCCCCCCCCCCCACCCCCCCCCCCCCCCACCCCCCCCCCCCCCCACCCCCCCCCCCCCCCACCCCCCCCCCCCCCCACCCCCCCCCCCCCCCACCCCCCCCCCCCCCCACCCCCCCCCCCCCCCACCCCCCCCCCCCCCCACCCCCCCCCCCCCCCACCCCCCCCCCCCCCCACCCCCCCCCCCCCCCACCCCCCCCCCCCCCCACCCCCCCCCCCCCCCACCCCCCCCCCCCCCCACCCCCCCCCCCCCCCACCCCCCCCCCCCCCCACCCCCCCCCCCCCCCACCCCCCCCCCCCCCCACCCCCCCCCCCCCCCACCCCCCCCCCCCCCCACCCCCCCCCCCCCCCACCCCCCCCCCCCCCCACCCCCCCCCCCCCCCACCCCCCCCCCCCCCCACCCCCCCCCCCCCCCACCCCCCCCCCCCCCCACCCCCCCCCCCCCCCACCCCCCCCCCCCCCCACCCCCCCCCCCCCCCACCCCCCCCCCCCCCCACCCCCCCCCCCCCCCACCCCCCCCCCCCCCCACCCCCCCCCCCCCCCACCCCCCCCCCCCCCCACCCCCCCCCCCCCCCACCCCCCCCCCCCCCCACCCCCCCCCCCCCCCACCCCCCCCCCCCCCCACCCCCCCCCCCCCCCACCCCCCCCCCCCCCCACCCCCCCCCCCCCCCACCCCCCCCCCCCCCCACCCCCCCCCCCCCCCACCCCCCCCCCCCCCCACCCCCCCCCCCCCCCACCCCCCCCCCCCCCCACCCCCCCCCCCCCCCACCCCCCCCCCCCCCCACCCCCCCCCCCCCCCACCCCCCCCCCCCCCCACCCCCCCCCCCCCCCACCCCCCCCCCCCCCCACCCCCCCCCCCCCCCACCCCCCCCCCCCCCCACCCCCCCCCCCCCCCACCCCCCCCCCCCCCCACCCCCCCCCCCCCCCACCCCCCCCCCCCCCCACCCCCCCCCCCCCCCACCCCCCCCCCCCCCCACCCCCCCCCCCCCCCACCCCCCCCCCCCCCCACCCCCCCCCCCCCCCACCCCCCCCCCCCCCCACCCCCCCCCCCCCCCACCCCCCCCCCCCCCCACCCCCCCCCCCCCCCACCCCCCCCCCCCCCCACCCCCCCCCCCCCCCACCCCCCCCCCCCCCCACCCCCCCCCCCCCCCACCCCCCCCCCCCCCCACCCCCCCCCCCCCCCACCCCCCCCCCCCCCCACCCCCCCCCCCCCCCACCCCCCCCCCCCCCCACCCCCCCCCCCCCCCACCCCCCCCCCCCCCCACCCCCCCCCCCCCCCACCCCCCCCCCCCCCCACCCCCCCCCCCCCCCACCCCCCCCCCCCCCCACCCCCCCCCCCCCCCACCCCCCCCCCCCCCCACCCCCCCCCCCCCCCACCCCCCCCCCCCCCCACCCCCCCCCCCCCCCACCCCCCCCCCCCCCCACCCCCCCCCCCCCCCACCCCCCCCCCCCCCCACCCCCCCCCCCCCCCACCCCCCCCCCCCCCCACCCCCCCCCCCCCCCACCCCCCCCCCCCCCCACCCCCCCCCCCCCCCACCCCCCCCCCCCCCCACCCCCCCCCCCCCCCACCCCCCCCCCCCCCCACCCCCCCCCCCCCCCACCCCCCCCCCCCCCCACCCCCCCCCCCCCCCACCCCCCCCCCCCCCCACCCCCCCCCCCCCCCACCCCCCCCCCCCCCCACCCCCCCCCCCCCCCACCCCCCCCCCCCCCCACCCCCCCCCCCCCCCACCCCCCCCCCCCCCCACCCCCCCCCCCCCCCACCCCCCCCCCCCCCCACCCCCCCCCCCCCCCACCCCCCCCCCCCCCCACCCCCCCCCCCCCCCACCCCCCCCCCCCCCCACCCCCCCCCCCCCCCACCCCCCCCCCCCCCCACCCCCCCCCCCCCCCACCCCCCCCCCCCCCCACCCCCCCCCCCCCCCACCCCCCCCCCCCCCCACCCCCCCCCCCCCCCACCCCCCCCCCCCCCCACCCCCCCCCCCCCCCACCCCCCCCCCCCCCCACCCCCCCCCCCCCCCACCCCCCCCCCCCCCCACCCCCCCCCCCCCCCACCCCCCCCCCCCCCCACCCCCCCCCCCCCCCACCCCCCCCCCCCCCCACCCCCCCCCCCCCCCACCCCCCCCCCCCCCCACCCCCCCCCCCCCCCACCCCCCCCCCCCCCCACCCCCCCCCCCCCCCACCCCCCCCCCCCCCCACCCCCCCCCCCCCCCACCCCCCCCCCCCCCCACCCCCCCCCCCCCCCACCCCCCCCCCCCCCCACCCCCCCCCCCCCCCACCCCCCCCCCCCCCCACCCCCCCCCCCCCCCACCCCCCCCCCCCCCCACCCCCCCCCCCCCCCACCCCCCCCCCCCCCCACCCCCCCCCCCCCCCACCCCCCCCCCCCCCCACCCCCCCCCCCCCCCACCCCCCCCCCCCCCCACCCCCCCCCCCCCCCACCCCCCCCCCCCCCCACCCCCCCCCCCCCCCACCCCCCCCCCCCCCCACCCCCCCCCCCCCCCACCCCCCCCCCCCCCCACCCCCCCCCCCCCCCACCCCCCCCCCCCCCCACCCCCCCCCCCCCCCACCCCCCCCCCCCCCCACCCCCCCCCCCCCCCACCCCCCCCCCCCCCCACCCCCCCCCCCCCCCACCCCCCCCCCCCCCCACCCCCCCCCCCCCCCACCCCCCCCCCCCCCCACCCCCCCCCCCCCCCACCCCCCCCCCCCCCCACCCCCCCCCCCCCCCACCCCCCCCCCCCCCCACCCCCCCCCCCCCCCACCCCCCCCCCCCCCCACCCCCCCCCCCCCCCACCCCCCCCCCCCCCCACCCCCCCCCCCCCCCACCCCCCCCCCCCCCCACCCCCCCCCCCCCCCACCCCCCCCCCCCCCCACCCCCCCCCCCCCCCACCCCCCCCCCCCCCCACCCCCCCCCCCCCCCACCCCCCCCCCCCCCCACCCCCCCCCCCCCCCACCCCCCCCCCCCCCCACCCCCCCCCCCCCCCACCCCCCCCCCCCCCCACCCCCCCCCCCCCCCACCCCCCCCCCCCCCCACCCCCCCCCCCCCCCACCCCCCCCCCCCCCCACCCCCCCCCCCCCCCACCCCCCCCCCCCCCCACCCCCCCCCCCCCCCACCCCCCCCCCCCCCCACCCCCCCCCCCCCCCACCCCCCCCCCCCCCCACCCCCCCCCCCCCCCACCCCCCCCCCCCCCCACCCCCCCCCCCCCCCACCCCCCCCCCCCCCCACCCCCCCCCCCCCCCACCCCCCCCCCCCCCCACCCCCCCCCCCCCCCACCCCCCCCCCCCCCCACCCCCCCCCCCCCCCACCCCCCCCCCCCCCCACCCCCCCCCCCCCCCACCCCCCCCCCCCCCCACCCCCCCCCCCCCCCACCCCCCCCCCCCCCCACCCCCCCCCCCCCCCACCCCCCCCCCCCCCCACCCCCCCCCCCCCCCACCCCCCCCCCCCCCCACCCCCCCCCCCCCCCACCCCCCCCCCCCCCCACCCCCCCCCCCCCCCACCCCCCCCCCCCCCCACCCCCCCCCCCCCCCACCCCCCCCCCCCCCCACCCCCCCCCCCCCCCACCCCCCCCCCCCCCCACCCCCCCCCCCCCCCACCCCCCCCCCCCCCCACCCCCCCCCCCCCCCACCCCCCCCCCCCCCCACCCCCCCCCCCCCCCACCCCCCCCCCCCCCCACCCCCCCCCCCCCCCACCCCCCCCCCCCCCCACCCCCCCCCCCCCCCACCCCCCCCCCCCCCCACCCCCCCCCCCCCCCACCCCCCCCCCCCCCCACCCCCCCCCCCCCCCACCCCCCCCCCCCCCCACCCCCCCCCCCCCCCACCCCCCCCCCCCCCCACCCCCCCCCCCCCCCACCCCCCCCCCCCCCCACCCCCCCCCCCCCCCACCCCCCCCCCCCCCCACCCCCCCCCCCCCCCACCCCCCCCCCCCCCCACCCCCCCCCCCCCCCACCCCCCCCCCCCCCCACCCCCCCCCCCCCCCACCCCCCCCCCCCCCCACCCCCCCCCCCCCCCACCCCCCCCCCCCCCCACCCCCCCCCCCCCCCACCCCCCCCCCCCCCCACCCCCCCCCCCCCCCACCCCCCCCCCCCCCCACCCCCCCCCCCCCCCACCCCCCCCCCCCCCCACCCCCCCCCCCCCCCACCCCCCCCCCCCCCCACCCCCCCCCCCCCCCACCCCCCCCCCCCCCCACCCCCCCCCCCCCCCACCCCCCCCCCCCCCCACCCCCCCCCCCCCCCACCCCCCCCCCCCCCCACCCCCCCCCCCCCCCACCCCCCCCCCCCCCCACCCCCCCCCCCCCCCACCCCCCCCCCCCCCCACCCCCCCCCCCCCCCACCCCCCCCCCCCCCCACCCCCCCCCCCCCCCACCCCCCCCCCCCCCCACCCCCCCCCCCCCCCACCCCCCCCCCCCCCCACCCCCCCCCCCCCCCACCCCCCCCCCCCCCCACCCCCCCCCCCCCCCACCCCCCCCCCCCCCCACCCCCCCCCCCCCCCACCCCCCCCCCCCCCCACCCCCCCCCCCCCCCACCCCCCCCCCCCCCCACCCCCCCCCCCCCCCACCCCCCCCCCCCCCCACCCCCCCCCCCCCCCACCCCCCCCCCCCCCCACCCCCCCCCCCCCCCACCCCCCCCCCCCCCCACCCCCCCCCCCCCCCACCCCCCCCCCCCCCCACCCCCCCCCCCCCCCACCCCCCCCCCCCCCCACCCCCCCCCCCCCCCACCCCCCCCCCCCCCCACCCCCCCCCCCCCCCACCCCCCCCCCCCCCCACCCCCCCCCCCCCCCACCCCCCCCCCCCCCCACCCCCCCCCCCCCCCACCCCCCCCCCCCCCCACCCCCCCCCCCCCCCACCCCCCCCCCCCCCCACCCCCCCCCCCCCCCACCCCCCCCCCCCCCCACCCCCCCCCCCCCCCACCCCCCCCCCCCCCCACCCCCCCCCCCCCCCACCCCCCCCCCCCCCCACCCCCCCCCCCCCCCACCCCCCCCCCCCCCCACCCCCCCCCCCCCCCACCCCCCCCCCCCCCCACCCCCCCCCCCCCCCACCCCCCCCCCCCCCCACCCCCCCCCCCCCCCACCCCCCCCCCCCCCCACCCCCCCCCCCCCCCACCCCCCCCCCCCCCCACCCCCCCCCCCCCCCACCCCCCCCCCCCCCCACCCCCCCCCCCCCCCACCCCCCCCCCCCCCCACCCCCCCCCCCCCCCACCCCCCCCCCCCCCCACCCCCCCCCCCCCCCACCCCCCCCCCCCCCCACCCCCCCCCCCCCCCACCCCCCCCCCCCCCCACCCCCCCCCCCCCCCACCCCCCCCCCCCCCCACCCCCCCCCCCCCCCACCCCCCCCCCCCCCCACCCCCCCCCCCCCCCACCCCCCCCCCCCCCCACCCCCCCCCCCCCCCACCCCCCCCCCCCCCCACCCCCCCCCCCCCCCACCCCCCCCCCCCCCCACCCCCCCCCCCCCCCACCCCCCCCCCCCCCCACCCCCCCCCCCCCCCACCCCCCCCCCCCCCCACCCCCCCCCCCCCCCACCCCCCCCCCCCCCCACCCCCCCCCCCCCCCACCCCCCCCCCCCCCCACCCCCCCCCCCCCCCACCCCCCCCCCCCCCCACCCCCCCCCCCCCCCACCCCCCCCCCCCCCCACCCCCCCCCCCCCCCACCCCCCCCCCCCCCCACCCCCCCCCCCCCCCACCCCCCCCCCCCCCCACCCCCCCCCCCCCCCACCCCCCCCCCCCCCCACCCCCCCCCCCCCCCACCCCCCCCCCCCCCCACCCCCCCCCCCCCCCACCCCCCCCCCCCCCCACCCCCCCCCCCCCCCACCCCCCCCCCCCCCCACCCCCCCCCCCCCCCACCCCCCCCCCCCCCCACCCCCCCCCCCCCCCACCCCCCCCCCCCCCCACCCCCCCCCCCCCCCACCCCCCCCCCCCCCCACCCCCCCCCCCCCCCACCCCCCCCCCCCCCCACCCCCCCCCCCCCCCACCCCCCCCCCCCCCCACCCCCCCCCCCCCCCACCCCCCCCCCCCCCCACCCCCCCCCCCCCCCACCCCCCCCCCCCCCCACCCCCCCCCCCCCCCACCCCCCCCCCCCCCCACCCCCCCCCCCCCCCACCCCCCCCCCCCCCCACCCCCCCCCCCCCCCACCCCCCCCCCCCCCCACCCCCCCCCCCCCCCACCCCCCCCCCCCCCCACCCCCCCCCCCCCCCACCCCCCCCCCCCCCCACCCCCCCCCCCCCCCACCCCCCCCCCCCCCCACCCCCCCCCCCCCCCACCCCCCCCCCCCCCCACCCCCCCCCCCCCCCACCCCCCCCCCCCCCCACCCCTCCTCCCACCCCATCCCCCCCCCCCCCCCCCCCCCCCCCACCCCACCCCCCCCCCCCCCCACACCCCCCCCCTCACCACCCCCCCCCCCCCCCACCCCCCCCCCCCCCCACCCCCCCCCCCCCCCAAGCGGGAGGCTGCCGCACTGCCTTGCGCCCCAGAAGGCAGTGCGGCAGCCTTCCAAAAATCGGGGATATTTCGAACAGTCCGCTGGGATGCGGGATAAATTATTTATATGGACTGTCCCGCCAAAAGCGGGACATCTGGTCAGCCTAATTTATACCCCACCTTTCTCCCCTGTAAGGAGACTCAAGGTGGCTTACAAGCTCCTTTCCCTTCCTCTCCCCACAACAGACGCCTTGTGAGGCAGGTGGGGCTGAGAGAGTTCTGAGAGAACTGTGACTAGTCCAGCGTCACCCAACAGGAATGTAGGAGTGCAGAAACACATCTGGTTCACCAGATAAGCCTCTGCCACTCAGGTGGAGGAATGGGGAATCAAACCCGGTTCTCCAGATCAGAATCCACCAGCTCTTAACCACGCTGGAACACTGGTCAGGGATGCTTTTGGCAAATTCTGCATCGAGGAGGGGGGTGGACTAGAGGACCTGTAAGGCCCCTTGCCCCTCTTACCGTTCTATGAATAAGTGAGCCGATTCATTCACTAAAGGGCGAGACTCCACAGACGTGGGGCAGACAAAGTCCTGGCCAAACTATCTGAAGGGACTGTACATTTCCACAGGGAACTGGCGTTAGAAAGCAACCAGCTTTCGACCGCCCTGGCTGAGGTGTCAAAGCAGCAACCCTATTTCCGCTTCTCAGCCTCCCACAATTCCTATTCTGGCACCCCCTCGCCAGATTCCCGCTGCTCCCTGTGAAATGTTGGCTCAGACGGACGCGAAGGGAAGCAGATGTTTCCTGCCAAGGCTGTGTTATTGTTCCGAAGGACCGCAAACAGAAAATCTCCTCTGCCGTCCATTAGTGGAATCAAAGCCTGTTTGGGGGCAGGAGTGGGAATCCCGCAAACTGCAACATACCCCTTCTTGGCAGTTATCTCCCTAACAAGTGTCTGTCACCCACACGATGCCCAGTGGGGCACAAACTTTGAACTGCAAGGCGCCCACTGCCCGCTGTTGTGTCTCAGGGAGGTGACTGTATCTCCCTGGCTGGCAGAAAGCCCGTGCCCTATCTCACCAGCTGGCTGGCAGAGCAGTGAGAACCCCTCGGCGGTAGGTTCCCATCACCAGTTGTGTTTTCCAGTTTGCAGCCAAGCTTTACAAAGGAAGGCGGAGACCAGTCCATGGGAAACAGAGGGCAGAAACCAGTGCCAGTAGTTTGCAGTTCAGCTAAGACCCAGGCGATTTCTCCGGGCTCCCAGTCCAGACTAGCATTTCCTGCATCAGGGCAGGCCGAGGCCTATAAACTCAGGTTGCCAACTCCAGGTGGGAAAATTCCTGGAGAGTTTGGGGAGGAGCCTTGGGAGGGTCAGGATTGGGGTGAGAACAAACCTCAGTGGGTTACTAGAAGAAGAAGAAGAAGAAGAAGAAGAAGAAGAAGAAGAAGAAGAAGAAGAAGAAGAAGAAGAAGAAGAAGAAGAAAAGAGTGGATTTATAACCCCCTTTCTCTCCTATAAGAGACTCAAAGGGGCTTACAATCTCCTTTCACTTCCCCCCTCACAACAAATACCCTGTGAGGTGGGTGGGGCTGAGGGAGCTCCGAAGAACTGTGACTAGCCCAAGGTCACCCAGCTGGCATGTGTTGGAGTGCACAGGCTAATCTGAAGTCCCCAGATAAGCCTCCACAGCTCAAGTGGCAGAGGGCGGAATCAAACCTGGTCCCTCCAGATTAGAGTGCACCTGCTCTTAGCCACTACGCAACTGCTGCTCCCTAGACAACAGACATCGGTTCCCTTGGAGAAAATAGGGAGCTCCATTGTTGGGCACCATAATCTGATCCTGGTTTCACATGCTTAAAAAAAGAAAAGAAAGGGCTTTACAAACACCCTGGATAGTTGCACACCCGGAACATGGCACCCGCTTTCTCTCACTCCAGATGTGCAGCCGGGCCTCATGACAGTGGCGGTGTGCGAAAACTGAGCAGACGTCCAATGGCACGTTGAAAATTAACATTTCTTCCAACACCAGCTGAGTCAGAGTTCCCTTTGTCAGCTGCAGGTGAAAACTAGCATCTAAATGAAGTTCGCCCTGACTCACAAAAGCTAATGCGGGAAGAAATATTATCAGCCTTAATAGAGCCACTCTTGAATTATCATTGAATTATAGAAATTATAGGAAGAGACCCCAAGGGCCATCCAGTCCAACCCCCCTGCCATGCAGGAACACACAATCAAAGTGCTTATTAGACTGGTGTGGAATGCAACTCTGGACATTCTCAGAGGCACTCTTGGTGGTGGTGGTTGTTTGGAAACTTTGCACTCGCTGGAGCACAGAAACTCACTCACTGACACCAGCAAGCTGGCCAAAGTACAAAGGAGGGCAGCATCACTGCACTGAAGGCAAAGAAAGAAAAATGCCTGGGAGTGCGGGGGGGGGGGAACTTCAACTCCCAAGATGCAGCGCGGGAGCAACGAGGCGGTGATTGGGAGGCGGGGTGCTGACGTCATCGCGCGCGACTCCGAAGCAGGAAAGACCCGGAGCAGCTGCGTGGCCCAGGAAGGAAGTTGCAGGTGGGAAGCCGAGTAGGGAGGGATGCGGGTGCAGGTCTGGGAGGTTGATGCCCAGTGGGGAAAGCTGGCAAAAAATGGCACGGGTGGGAAAATGCATGGGTTTTTTGGCAATTGCATGAAAAAAGATGCAGAGGGCCAGGCGGCATTAGGAAGTGGGTGGGCAGATTGCAACAAACACACACACACACACACACAAAATTGTACTTTTCACAGTTGTATTGCAAACGGACGCCTGTTCTTTTTGGCATGGAAGCTTATCCAAGGAAAGCTTCACTGGATGAACTTCTGCCTGATAGGCATAGAATCGTAGAGTTGGAAGAGTCCCCAGGAACTGCATTGCAGGGGCTGGGACTTGATGGTCCAGCTCTATGACTCAGTGCCTATCAGGCACTAACTATTGAAGCCACAAAAGGCCTCTGATGCCTCTTAACTAACAGATGGTGATTTCTGGATCCAGAGGAAGAGTTGGGTGGGGGGATCGGGGCCATTGGACGGCCCTCACTTCTTGGAAGAGGCGCAGAAGGCAGGGGAGGATTTGCCAGGGGCTGTTTTCTGCCATTCCTGAGAGACTATTGAAAGTCAAGGACCCGTCTAAAGTGGTTCATCTGATTCAGGGAGAGAAGACAAAGAAGAGTTTGGATTCATACCCCTCCTTTCTCTCCTGTAAGGAGATCCAAGGTGGCTTATAAGCTCCTTTCCCTTCCTCTTCCCACACCTTTGGCAAGAGGACAAGGTGGGGTCACTGAGAGAGCTCAGAGAGAACTGTGACTGGCCCAAGGTCACCCAGCAGGAATGCAGGAGTGCGGAAACACATCTGGTTCACCAGATAAACCTGCAAAGTAATGGGCATGGAGCAATGGCACACACGTGAGCTCAGGGCTATGCCTTTGAGTACGCCCCCCAGTCAGCTGTAAGCTATAAAGCCACAATTGTGTTAGAGTTTATGCCATAAACTCAGTTGAGCTCTCCCTCATTTGCTATATTTATTTGCAAAATAGAAATGTTTGCACCCCAGGTGTTTGTATAAATACCCCGAGCAGTTCTTGTCATGGAAGAAAACCCACAGCAATGAAAAATTACAATACTCAACCAAATCCAGGACACGATCACAGTTTAAATCATTAATCCAGCAAAGGAAGAAACATCTTAAGCCAGACAGTGCCCTAAAAACTGGAAGAGGCAATGCCAGATGTGCTTGGCCCTTGGTAATATGCAAGCGAGGCTACTGTAACACTCTGTACATGGGGCTGCCTTTGGAGACTGTTTGGTGACATCACTGGGCACAAAAATACAGCATCCAGAGTGTTGACAGCATTCTGGCACAACGTAGGTCGACTGCAATGGCCCATTTGTTGTTTCTAGGCCCAATTCTTAGTGCTGGTTTTGACCTGGAGACAACTGGATCATTTCTTACTGGATTCTAAGATTGTCCTAGGGGGTCTTGCAAATAGGAGCCCCCCACTCAGAAGCGTGGCTGGTGGAGACCCACAGGGTGGCCTTTGAAGAAATCTGTGTGAGGAGTTCAAAAAACTTTGGCTCTGTTATTAATCATGGTGGATTCTTGAATTTCCCTCTGTAAGCCACCTGGAGTGTCTTGTACCTGGCAAAGAAGACCCAAATAATAAACTAAGGGACTGTGTATTGAGATGCCACTATTTATGTATTGAGAGCCTGCGTGGTGTAGCAGTTAAGAGCAGGTGCACTGTAATCTGGAGAACCAGGTTTGATTCCCCACTCTGCCACTTGAGTTGTGGAAGTTTATCTGGTGAACCAGATTAGCTTGGGCACTCCACACATGCCAGCTGGGTGACCTTGGGCTAGTCACAGTTCTTCGGAGCTCTCTCAGCCCCACCCACCTCATAAAGTGTTTGTTGTGGGGGGAGAAGGGAAAGGTGTTTGTAAGCCCCTTTAAGTGTCCTTACAGGAGAGAAAGGGGAGATATAAATACAAACTCTTCTTCTAAGGGACTGCATATTGGAATTCCACTATTTATCACAACAGATAGAAGAAGAAGAAGAGTTTAGATTTATATCCCCCCTTTCTCTCCTGCAGGAGACTCAAAGGGGCTTACAATCTCCTTGCCCTTCCCCCCTCACAACAAACACCCTGTGAGGTAGGTGGGGCTGAGAGAGCTCCGAGAAGCTGTGACTAGCCCAAGGTCACCCAGCTGGCGTGTGTGGGAGTGTACAGGCTAATCTGAATTCCCCAGATAAGCCTCCACAGCTCAGGCGGCAGAGCAGAGAATCAAACCTGTTCCCTCCAGATTAGATACACGAGCTCTTAACCTGCTACGCCACAAGGTACCGCTTAGTGCCAATCCATAGTGTCCCCGAGCTGTGATTTATCTCTTTCCACAGATTTGCCACCATGACGAAGTTACTGCAGTGGCTCTGGACGCTGGCTATCCTAGGCACCGTGTGGGCTGCCCTCACCCTGAATCTTGTGGGACCCAATCTGCTGCCGCCTCCATTGTACCAAGTGCTGTGGCCGCTGCCGACCTATCTGCTGGTGATGTTCGGCTGCTACTCTTTAGGCGTCGTCGGGTATCGCGTGGCAACTTTCAACGACTGTGAGGAGGCAGCACAGGAGCTGCTGCAGGCAGCAAGTCCGAGGGAGGCCGAGGTGACCTTTGCTGCCGACAAAGGAATGGAAGAGTTTACTGATACCCGGGTTGCTACCGAGGACTGTTGCCCTGAAACGGGGCGGGGGTGGGGGGGCACCTTCTGTGGACTGAGGACTGAAATATCAGTGAATACAGTTGAACTCTGTGATTGGCTGAAGAGTATTCATGTGTTAACAACAATGCTTAGCTTTTCTACTGCATTTTCCGTGTTCCATGTTTGCCCCGGTCTTTTAAAGTAGGGCTGTGCTATTGTTTCTGTATAACAGATTTGGTAACGTTGCTTGGTTGTTGGGACAGTGTTTTCCCTGGGTGGGGCATGGATGAACTGGAAATTAGAGTTATTTTGGGAGATTATTTGGCTGACTTCATTTTATTTACATTTCATCAGTGTCTGGAAGAAGTGGGATATTTTGCCCTGCCCCATATTACTCCCTCCCCCTGTGCTTTTAGAGTCATAGAGCTGGAAGAGACCCCCAAGGGTCATCCAGTCCAACCCCGTGCCATGCAGGAACACACAATCAAAGCACTCCTGACATACGTTCATCCAGCCTCTTTTTAAAAACCTCTAAAGAAGGAGACTCCACTACACTCCGAGGTAGTGCATTCCACTGTCTAATGGCCCTGACAGTCAGGAAGTTCTTCCTAAGCCTCAGCCACTCGAGTGGAGGAGTGAGGAATCAAACCCGGTTCTCCAGATCAGAATCCACCTGCTCTTAACCACTACACCGCGCTGGCTCTCAATTTATTGCGGAGGCACTTTGCCATTGCCTTCCGCTGCAGAGCCTTCCTTGGACATGGCTTAGCTTCCAATGAGATCGGGCTCTTTCAGGCTGCCTCCCAACATCACCTTGTAAATAACATCCCATTAAATGTTCATTAAAGGGGCAGGACCTTGTGGTGTAGAAGGAGATTCCACCACTCTCAGAGTTAGTGCATTCCACTGTCGAACAGCCCTGACAGGAAGTTCTTCCTGATGTTTAGGTGGAATCTCTTTTCCTTCACCTTGAACCCATGACTCCTGGTCCTAGACTTTGGAGCAGCTGAAAACAAGCTTGCTCCCTCACCAACATGACATCCCTTCAGATATCTAAACATGGCTATCATGTCCCCCTTTAACCTTTGCTTCTCCAGACTAAACATCCCCAGCTTCCTAAGCCTCTCCTCGTGGGGCATGGATTCCAGACCTTTGACCATTTTGGTTGCCCTCCTCTGGACCCATTCCAGCTTGTCAATATCCTTCTTGAATTGCGGTGCCCAGAACTGAACACAGTGCTCCAGGTGAGGTCTAACCAATGCAGAATAGAGAGGTACTATTACGTTCCTCGATCTTGACGCTATACTCCTATTGAATCCCAGAATCGCATTGGCTTTCTTGGCCACTGCATCACACTGTGTTTTCAAGCCATAGTTATTAGCAGAATTCATATTTTGTTCAAAATGTCCCAGGTTGAATCTCTGGAATCAAGAAGAGAAGAAGAAGAGTTTGGATTTATATCCCCCCTTTCTCCCCTGCAGGAGGCTCAAAGGGGCTGACAATCTCCTTGCCCTTCCCCCCTCACAACAAACACCCTGTGAGGTGGGTGGGGCTGAGAGAGCTCCAAGAAGCTGTGACTAGCCCAAGGTCACCCAGCTGGCGTGAGTGGGAGTGTACAGGCTAATCTGAATTCCTCAGATAAGCCTCCACAACTCAAGCAGCAGAGCTGGGAATCAAACCCGGTTCCTCCAGATCAGAGTGCACCTGCTCTTAGCCACTGCTCTTAGCCACTACGCCACTGCTGCTCTGAGGTTGCAAACCTCGGCAAGATCTCAGAGAACCGCTGTGGCTTCTAACAAATGTTACTGGGCGGGATGGACCACAGTCCTTGCCGGTGCCGTTTCCGAGCTACTCAATTCCACACCCGTATACCCATTTCTCAGAT
Organism: Sphaerodactylus townsendi; assembly: GCF_021028975.2. Lineage (NCBI taxonomy): Eukaryota > Metazoa > Chordata > Lepidosauria > Squamata > Sphaerodactylidae > Sphaerodactylus > Sphaerodactylus townsendi. The sequence goes on from NW_025950407.1 coordinate 260,999, forward strand.
CTGTACAATCGGCAGCAGCCTCCACGCAGCTTGGGATTCCACAGACTGCAGTTTCACACCCATCCCTGCTTTCTTTTCACAACTGCTGCTCTTTTACCATTCAGGGAGTGGGGAGGCGTTAAATAATGTCAGTTTTCTAGAGGAATATTTGCAAGAGGTTTAGCCGTACTAATTTGTTGGCACACACGCCCACAAAACCAGGAGTCTTGTATCATCAAACCAAAGAAGTTTTAATTGCGGTCAATGCTTCCTAGAGTGTTGTGTAAGATACCAGCGGGAAGATGTCATTCACAAAACTCTTTGTTTGGCTGAAGCATCTTCCCTTGGCCAGAGGGAGATGGGGGCTTTAAGTCAGGTAAACCGAGAAAGGTGCCCGTTGCCAGCTATCTGACTGGCTATTGGCTGTCGGGATGCTCCACCTTGGGGGCGGGGAAGGGGAGTGACCGGGTAGGCAAGAAGATTGCTCAGTAGGCACACACCCACTGGAATTCTGGGTACTGGGCAACCAATGGTTATGTCCCAGACCCGTCCAGGGCCTTTAAAAGGTGTGAGAAAATCCGTTGAAAAAATATATTTTCGGAGAAATTTGATCCCAGTTTGTCACAGAAAGTTAAATATATGAAACGATAGTTACAATTAACTGCAATTTTGAAAATCATACCTGCCGTTTTTCAATTAAGTGCCTATTTTGCATAAATGAGAACCTTTAGGTTAGAAAATGTTGCTAAAATTTCAGATTAGATTATATAGAATTAGTCATATTGTATTTTGCTGCTTTTCACATATACCATAATGTTACGTTACACTAGATGGATGGTGAAGTCAACCAGATAACAGGACGACAATCTACGTTTTTGAATATTCCTGTTAAAAGGAATACCGTATATACTCGTGTATAAGTCGACCCGCATATAAGTTGAGGCACCTAATTTTACCACAAAAAACTGGGAAAACTTATTGACTCGCGTATAAGTCAAGGGTGGGAAATGCAGCATCAATTGAGGCATCAGTAGGTTAAATGTTTGTGAATATTTATTTCAAAGAAAAACAGTAAACTAGCTCTGGGAGTGGAAAAGAGGGTCAACAAGAACAATAGGGTCTCAACAATAACTTTAAAAGTACAAAAACCTTAGCTCAACCAGCAACCAAGCTAAAACACAAGAGTTAAAATCCTTCAAAACTGGATTCCTCATCATCATCTGTATGTTCAAATGTAACCCAACTTAGATTTTAAGAGGGATATTATCAGAAATGAAAAATCTACTATTAGCTTCCATTGTAAACAATGGGGGATGGGGCATCCCCTTTGGGGGTCAATAACTTTGGATCCCCTGACCCAAACTTCACCAAACCTGGCTGGTATCATAAAGAGACTCTCCTGATGAGACCAGCCAGGTTTGGTGAAGTTTGGTTCAGAGGTTCCAAAGTTATGGACCCTCAAAAGGGTAGCCCCATCTACCAATAGCTCCCATTGAAAACAATGGGGAATGGGGGCACCTCCTCCATAACTTTGGACCCCCTGAACCAAACTTTACCTAACTTGGCTGGTATCATTAGGAGAGTCTTCTGAGGGTACCCTGAAATTTTGGTGCCTCTAGCATAAAAACTGCGCCCCCTGCTGGCCAGCAAAGTAAAAACACAATTTTTAATGACCCGCATATAAGTCGAGGGGAGCTTTTTCAGCATTAAAAATGTGCTGAAAAATTCGACTTATACATGAGTATATACGGTAATTATGCAACAAGGTTCTTGTGTAACCACGATGTTATATATGTGTATATTTTCATTTGTTTGAAACAAACTTGTTTTAAAATTCACAAAAACAAAAGGTGTCAGAAAAGAAGCTCGTGAGGACAGAGCGGGTCAGGCTTAGGAGGGTGTAGAGTTGGGGATCCCTGCATTAGAGTGTCCCTAACAAAATCTCTGGCTAGGCTTTTTTCCCCTGCAAACTGGATCGGAAGACAATAGTTGCTGCTGCCTGTGTTGACTTTCTCAGAGGGGCTGTCCCTTTTTACAGTCCAAGCCGGGTGCCCAAATGTCAGACTGCAGCAAGACGCGTGTCTTAGTTTGCAGCAGCCAAGTTTTTCAGCCGCAACAGACGCTGATCGAACCTGGTACCAAAGAGATCCTTTGCCATTGAACCAACTGAGCAATGGTAACAAAATGAAAGGATGCTTTTATTTGCCTTTCAAAATGTATATCTGCCAGCTTCAGGTCGGCTAAGAATTCTTCAATACTGATGAGCCGGCGGGGCAAAATCCTGGCTTTTGGGCACCAAACCGGCTGCAGAGTCCTCCGCGAGTCCAAAGCTTGCCGTTTGCATTCCGTCTGCCCGTTGGCCTACCTCAAAAAGGTATTCTCTGGTGGGTGCTCATTCGCAGAACTCAAAACTGCAGTCCTTGAAGGCTTTTGATGGCTTGGAAAAGTATGCCCAGGGGGTTGGTTTCTGCCCCACCTGGGACGTGCTCCACCTCTCTTCTCCCAGTCGGCTGTGCCAGGTTTCTTCCTTTGCACGTCTAGATTTTTTAAATTAACACCTGTGCTGTTGGAGTGGCAAGTCGAGAGAGCGGGATAATTAGCAGGAACAAGCTAATGAGCCGTTTCTGGGGTGACGGCGGTTTCGAGGAGATTTGGGGTGGGGCTGCCGATTCCCTGGAGGGCTGAGCATCCGTCAGGAGAGAGCCGACCAAACTCTGCTTGAAAACCCAGCTTTCTTAAGGCTGAACGTGTGTGTCTGTATGGGGGAGGATGGATGCGCTTTGCACATGTTCAGATAAACATCAGCGTTATTGTTATTACACGGGCTGAGCCCTCCGTGGTATGGTGGTGAAGAGCAGGTGGATTCTAATCTGGAGAACCGGGTTTGTTTCCCCACTCCTCCGCCTGAGTGGCAGAGGCTTATCTGGTGAACCAGATGTGTTTCCACACTCCTACATCCCTGCTGGCTGACCTTGGGCTAGTCACAGTTCTCTCAGAACTCTCAGCCCCACCTACCTCACAAGGTGTCTGTTGTGGGGAGAGGAAGGGAAAGGAGATTGTAAGTTGAGTCTCCTTACAGGAGAGAAAGGTGGGATATAAATCCAAGCTCTTCTTCTCCTTCAATGCTCTCCCTGACTCATGGCCCAAGATGGGAAATCCAAATGGTGGCTCTCTTACGAATCAATATTCAATGTGGCAAGACAGTGTTGTATAGTGGTTAGAGCACTTGGCTGAGTTATAACTGGGGCAGACCTAGGTTCAGAGTGTAAATCAGCCATAATGCTCATTGGAAGACCTTGAACCAGATGCTGTCTCGCAGCCTAACCTGCCTTGCGGGTTGTTGGGGGGATACAGTGGAAGAGGGGAGAAGCATGCATTATTAGGGTTGCCCCTTGGCCACCAGTGGGGGATGGAGTGGGTGGGTCAGGTTGCTAGGTCCAGGTTGGGCAACACCTCCAGATTTGGGACTGGAGCCTGGGGAGGACCCGGACCCCAGTGGGGGACAATCCCATAGAGCCCACCCTTCAAAGCACCCATTTTTTTCCAAGGAAACTGATCTCTGTAGTCTGGACATAAGATGTAATTCCAGGGAATCTCCAGGCTGGCATCCCTTCCATGCATAGGGGGATTGCATCTGGTAATTGAGATGAATTCCTAAACAAGATACGTGCAAACAGCCTGCTATATGTTATCACTGCTATGCTGGGGCATTCCTGATCTTTGCTTTATGGCTTCACATGCTGTGCAGATAACTAGACTTTCCCCCGACACTTTAGTCTCATGGGAAACGGTTGTTTCTGCTGTCTTGTGGAGTAGGATGCCAGGTGGCTTTCTCTCTGTTGCTGACCTTGGGGCGCCTCGGCTCCAAACGAACTCTTTCTCACATTCCTTGGGAAACTGGGAAGGGGGGGGGGAATCGACGTTGTAATAAAACGGGTAGCAAAAGCCAGGTTCCCCAGAACTGCCTTTGCCAAGCTGGGCGCTTCGATGCCGATCAATAAACGCTACTGATCAACAACCCAGAGTCCGTTGATTGCTTCAAGGTTTGAAACCTGACGCATACAGCCCCCAGCAAATGTCAATGGAGAGAAATTTGTCTCACAATACTAGAACCAGGGGGCATCCATTGAAAATGCTGGGGGGAAGAATTGGGACTAATAAAAGGAAACACTTCTTCACGCAACGTGTGATGGGTGTTTGGAATATGCTTCCACAGGAGGTGGTGATGGCCACTCACCTGGATAGCTTTAAAAAGGGGCTTGGACAGATTTATGGAGGAGAAGTCGATCTATGGCTCCCAATCTTGATCCTCCTTGATCTGAGATTGCAAATGCCTGAGCAGACCAGGTGCTTTCGGGGAGCAGCTTGGCAGCAGCAGAAGGCCATTGCTTTCACCTCCTGCACGTGAGCTCCCAAAGGCACCTGGTGGGCCACTGCGAGTAGCAGAGAGCTGGACTAGATGGACTCTGGTCTGATCCAGCAGGCTAGTTCTTATGTTCTTATAAAACATGCAGTCAAAATATGCCTACCAGCTGTGTAATCTTCTGCAGCATCCGCCCTCATTCCCCCCAAAATGAAACGTTGCTCCAAATAAAACACAGGATCATGGAATTGCGGGGGTTCAATTGAGACGGCCCCCCCATGCAGGAAAATCACGGCAAGGCTATGACATTTCATTCGTTTCAAGATCCCACCTTTTGGCAGGGAAGACGGAAATTATTCCCCTTCAGCATACCAAACATGGCATTTTCCAACGACTGGCGGAAGGTCGAACGGAAGGACTACGCACCATTAATCGTGGGGTTTATGGCCACGTGTTGGAACAGCTTTTTTAAAAACCCTGATCAAATGCCAAATGTTGCAGAGAGTCTAAAGAACAGGTAGATCTCATTTTTTGAGGAAAATTGTTTCAGGCTGCGTCTGAGCCGTTGACGGCCCACTTAAAAACATCAGCTGTGTGAACTCAAAACAATTGCTTTTGCAGCAATGACGCAGGGCGGAGGAACCGAACGAACCGAATTGTCGCTCGCTTGCAACAATATTGTTATCGCAGTCATCTGCTGCGCACAAAGAGGCCGCGAACCTCTGATGATCACGAAGTCAAATGTGCGCTCAGAACAGAGGTGGGATCCAGCAGGTTCTCACCAGTTCCCGAGAGGGGGTTACTAATTGGGTCCGCTTTTCCGTCTCCACGCCCTCGCCTCCCCAAGAGGCATACTGCCTTTGAACGTGAAGGTCCCATATAGCAATTGCGACTAATAATGTAACTCCCTGAACTGGGTTCATCCCTTTCAGGTACTACAGTTCATGGATTCTCAGCCTTTCGTACTTTTTATCTCACCAGTCTCTATCAGAGAACCTGTGTGTTTCACTATTACTGTGTTCAGATTTGTGAGTTGGGGCATTTTCTATAATGTGATGATGATTTAGAAATGACTTGGTGCAAAAAAATTTGGGGGGGTCATGGTGGGGTGGCTGCCCATGGGGGGGCGGGGGAACCAACTCAGGTTTTGCCCAGGGCTCAGGTTTGCCTAGGTACGCCTCTGCCCCTTTTGCTGAGGGGGGGCTGGCAAGGGAACCTGTTACTAACATTTTTGGATCCCACCACTGGCTCAGAAGCCACAGGCTGGACTACTGCAATGCGCTCTGTATCAGCGCTTCCAAAATCAACTCTGAGACTTCAGCGGCAGCAGAACGCTGCGGCCCATTTATTATCAGGAATCAGGTGAATGAATTGTGTTACTCCCACTCTGCGGTCACTCTGAAGGCTGCCCTGTCGGTTACTAAGCTCAATTCAAGGTATTATCCATCACATACAAAGCTCTCCATGGCCTGGTGTAGTGGTTAAGAGCAGGTGGATTCTAATCTGGATAACCAGGTTTGGCTTCCCACTCTTCCCCGAGTGGTGGAGTCTTATCTGGTGAACCAGATGTGTTTCTGCACTCCTGCTGGGTGACCTTGAGCAACTCTCAGTTCTCTCTGAACTCTCTCAGCCCCACCTGCCTCACAAGGTGTCTGTTGTGGGGAAAGGAGCTTGTAAGCCACCTTGGATCTCCTTACAGGAGAGGAAGGTGGGGTATAAATCCAAACTCTTCTTCGTCATAGCTGCGGGAGCTCCTTTCTCTCTCGGCTCTGCCACAAGAAGAAGAAGAAGAGGAGTTTGGATTTATATCCCCCCTTTCTCTCCTGCAGGAGACTCAAAGGGGCTTACAATCTCCTTGCCCTTCCCCCCTCACAACAAACACCCTGTGAGGTGGGTGGGGCTGAGAGAGCTCCGAGAAGCTGTGACTAGCCCCAGGTCACCCAGCTGGCGTGTGTGGGAGTGCACAGGCTAATCTGAATTCCCCAGATAAGCCTCCACAGCTCAGGCGGCAGAGCGGGGAATCAAACCCGGTTCCTCCAGATTAGATACACGAGCTCTTAACCAACAGGTATATTAGTCTCCTGTGAACATGAAACTAGATCGAGGGGTGTAATTGTGCCTCTCTATTCTGCATTTGTCAGGCTTCACCTATAGTCCTGTGTTCGGTTCTGGGCACCGCAATTCAAGAAGGATATTGACAAGCTGGAACGGGTCCAGAGGAAGGCAACCATAATGGTCAAAGGTCTGGAGTCCATGCCCTACAACGACAGACTGGGGATGATAGCCATGTTTACATATTTGAAGGGATGCCATGTTGGTGAGGGAGCAAGCTTGTTTTCTGCTGCTCCACAGACTAGGACCAGGAGTCATGGGTTCAAGGTGAAGGGAAAGCGATTCCACCTAAACATCAGGAAGAACTTCCTGACCGTCAAACCCAGTTCTCCAGATTAGAGTCTACCTTCTCTTAACTACTTCATCACGCTGACTCTCAACAACTGGCTGTTGTGAGTTTTCCAGGCTGCGTTTTTTAAAAACAGCTCTGATGGACTATTTGAAGCGCAAAGGCTCGTTACAGATGTCCGTTTAGACTGCTGAGTGCCGAATTGTTCTATACTCTCTGCCTGTCCTCAGCAAACTGTAACCAGAGCCCGTGTATCTAATCTGGAGGAACTGGATGCTGGACTAGATGGACCCAGGCGGGATCGTCTGATGTTCTGATGCTATATTAGTCTCCTGTGCACATGAAACTAGATCGAGGGGTGTAATTGTGCCTCTGTATTCTGCATTTGTCAGACTTCACCTAGAGTCCTGTGTTCGGTTCTGGGCACCACAATTCAAGAAGGATATTGACAAGCTGGAACGGGTCCAGAGGAGGGCGACCAAAATGGTCAAAGATCTGGAGTCCATGCCCTACAATGACAGACTGGGGATGTTTAGGTTTGGTGAAGAGAAGGTTAAGAGGTGACATAATAGCCATGTTTAGATATTTGAAGGGATGTCATGTCGAAGAGGGAGAGAGCTTGTTTTCTGCTGCTCCAGTGACTAGGACACGGAGTCATGGGTTCAAGGTGAAGGGAAAGCGATTCCACCTAAACATCAGGAAGAACTTCCTGTCAGGGCTGTTGGACAGTGGAATGCACTACCTCGGAGGGTGCCGGAGTCTCCTTATTTGGAGGTCTTTAAAGAGAGGCTGGATGGCCATCTGTCAGGAGTGCTTTGGTTGTGTGTCCCTGCATTGCAGGGGGTTGGACTGGATGGCCCTTGGGGTCTCTTCCAACTCTATGATTCTATGTCTGAATACTGTTAGAAACAAAGCTATCCCTACAAGGTAATTTGTACTTTCTTTCAAGCCTCTAAAGTAGCTCATTTATCCATCGAAACTGCTGGTGAGGCTCAGAACTGAGGCCCTTTCTGCACTGCAACGGTGCGGAGGTGCGTCGGCGTAAATGGCAGCCAGCCAGCTGGGACCTTTGCATGGACGTTCCTGGGAGGGCGGCAGGCGGCAGCGCAGCCTTTGCACATGCTGCGCCGTCCCTGCAAGCTTACCTCGTGTCCTGGCTTCTGGCAGCCGCTTGGGAGGCCAGGGGACACGCCCCCACAGGCTGGAGCGACGGCTCTGGAGTTGCAGGCGAGGGGGGCGTGTCCACTGGCCTCTGCGACGAGCCGGAAGCCAGGAGACGAGGTAAGCTTGCAGAGATGGTGCGGGGGACATGGCGCCTTCCAGCCGCTGTTGGAAGCCGCTGTTTCCGGAAAACCTCGCTCGGGGAGCAAGGTTGGGAGCGAGGGCGGCGTTTTTGCCATCTCCAGGGCGCTGTTTTTGGCCCGTGCGGAAAGGGCCTGATACAAAAAGACACTCAACAAACTTCTTGGAACCAAAAAGCGGTTCTATTTACTCCAAGGCACTTTGTCGAAAAACAAAAAAAAAACCCAAACCACAGTGGTCCCTGGGCAATCATTAGGTCCTTCATTTCAGAGAAACCTCGGCTGTCAGCCTGAGACCTGGAGACTGAGGGAAGAAAAGGGACAGACAGGAGGAAAGGAGGGAAACAGAAAACAGGAGTAAAGTTGCCAGACAGTTCCTGCAGCAACTGGTTTTGCTGCTTTGGTGGTGGAAATGCAGGCCATAAAGGGGAGGCAAGAGACGGCACCGAGGCAAGAGACGGCATTCTCTGAGCCACCGCATCTCTGAGGTGGATGGGAAGGGGATCCAATTTTCCACGGTCCCCTGCATGCCTTCGCAGTTCTCTTATCAGCTACTGCACCGCACCCGGCCCATCAACACAGGTCCTCTCGGGTACAATTTGGGGCCTTGCGTTTTTAGAGCCGCCGCGGGAACCGAGGTAGCGTAATTGATAAGGCACTGAGAGCGAACAGGCGTCTCGTGGGTCCAGGCTGGAAGCGGCGGTGGAATACCCAGAGAGCCGGGAGACCTTCCGAAGAATTCAGGTCTTCCTCCCGTTCCTTGGCTAACTGAGGCGGCACCCGAGAGCAACCCGTGTTCCTCAGGCGTGAAGCAGCTTGTAAGTTCTGTTGGGGTCCGGAGGGAAATGCCAAAAAAGCCAGAACCGAATGACGCTGGTGACGATGCCCGGTACGTTGGGGATCTGGTGGAAGAGAAGAAGAAGAGTTTGCATTTATACCTCTCTTTCTCTCCTGTAAGGAGAATCAAAGGGGCTGAAAATCTCCTTCCCTCCCACAACAAACACCCTGTGAGGTGGGTGGGGCTGAGAGAGCTCAGAAGAACTGTGACTAGCCCAAGGTCACCCAGCAGGCTAAGTGGAAAGGAAGAAGAACAAGAGAGTTTGGATTTATACCCCACTTTGCTCAATCGTAAACAGTCTCAAAATAACTTAGAGACTGCTGTCCCTTCCTCCCCACAACAGACATCTTGTGAGGCAGGTGGGGCTGAGAGAGTTCTGAGAAAACTGTGACTAGCCCAAGGTCACCCAGCTGGCATGTGTTGGAGTGCACAAGCTAATCTGGGTTCCCCAGATAAGCCTCCACAGCTCAAATGGCAGAGCGGGGAATCAAACCCGGTTCTCCAGATTAGCGTGCACCTGCTCTTAACCGCTACACCACACTGGCTCTCTAGAAGGATGAAGGGACGGAGTAGAGTAGGGGGTAGCGCGGGGTGAAGAGCAAATGGGGGAGGGGGCGAGAGAGAATCTATGAGCACAATGTCAGGCACCCTTTCCATCCTGCTCTCTTTGCCTGCGGTGGTTGATCCGCCTCTCTCTAATTAATTAAAATCAATGGCGCAGGGTTGGTCGGAGGTCACGGGCTGGAAGCGGGCCCCGTTCGTCGCTAACCCCGCCACACGCGCACGATTGCACAAAGCGGGCAGGAAACTCACGGCAATGTACAGATCCTGAAGCAGGAGCCCATAGAGTGTCCAGCTGGTCGAGGCCAGGAATGTCGTGACGGTCAGCGGGAAAGAGATGCACTCGGTGGATCGGGTCCTGATGATCTTGGCCTGCAACGGCACACAGAAACGGGGCTAGCAGAATCGGGCCAAAGTCAGAGCAATCAGCACGCTCGGTTTTCCCAGTTCGCACAAACACCCCTTACGCACAATCTGATTAGAAATGAACGTTCCTGTGACGGTGCAGACTGAGAATGCAAGAATTTGGGTTTGGGGGAAACCGGCTGGAAAGAGGTCCGAGGTGTCTTGGGGAAAGCACCGATTACCTTAAGAAGACAAAGAAGAAGAGTTCGGATTTATACCCCACCTTTCTTTCCTGTAAGGAGACTCAAGGTGGCCCGCAAGCTCCTTTCCCTTCCTCTCCCCACAACAGATACCTTGTGAGGCAGGTGGGGCTGAGAGAGTTCCGAAAGAACTGTGACAGGGCCAAGGTCACCCAGCAGGAATGTAGGAGTGTGGAAACACATTTGGTTCACCAGATAAGCCTTTTCCACTCAGATGGAGGAGTGGGGAATCAAACCCGGTTCTCCAGATTAGAATTCATCTGCCCTTAACCACTACGCCACGCTGACTCTCAGTGGGTTGCAAAATACTGCTTCTAAGGAATGCTTGCCCTGATCTGAATAGCCCAGGCTAGCTAGATCCCCTCAGATCTCAGTCCTCGTCAGTCCTTGGATAGAAGACCACCGAGGAAGATCAGGGTCACTACAGAGAGGCAGACCATCCCTGGCCCTGAAAACTCTACGGGGTTGCCATTAAGTTGTCTATGTCTTGAAAAAGGAATGCCTGATCCATTGACAATCTCCATGTCCTGCAAAGGATGCTGGGAGCACATTCTAAGGCACATAGTAGCTAATTAACAACAGGCACCATAGAGTCATGGAATCATAAGAGTTCGAAGAGACCCCCAAGGGCCATCCAGTTCAACCCCCTCTCTTTAAAAACCTCCAAAGAAGGAGACTCCACCACCCTCCGAGGTAGTGCATTCCACTTCCAAACAGCCCTGACTTTCAGGAAGTTCTTTCTAATGTTGAGGTGGAATCTCTTTTCCTGCACCTTGAACCCATGACTGTAATTATTACTGTATTACTGTATTACTGTAATTATTACTGTAATTATTGTTTTATCATGTTGTTCACCGCCCAGAGCCCTTTGGGGGAGGGGCGGTATATAAAACCAATTATAAATAAATAAATGACTCCTGGTCCTAGTCTCTGGAGCAGCTGAAAACAAGCTTGCTCCCTCACTGACATTCCTTCAGATATCTAAACATGGTTATCATGTCACTTCTTAGCCTTCTCTTCACCAAACTAAACATCCCCAGCTCCCTAAGTCTCTCCTCGTAGGGCATGGATTCCAGACCTTTGACCGTTTTGGTTGCCCCCCTCTGGACCCGTTCCAGCTTGTCACTATCCTTCTTGAATTGCGGTGCCCAGAACTGAACACAATATTCCAGGCGAGGTCCAACCAATGCAGAATAGATGTACAATTACATCCCTCGATCCTGACACTATGCTCCTGTTGATACAGCCCAAAATCGCATTGGCTTTCTTGGCTGCCGCATCACACTGCTGACTCATGAACCGGTGAGTCCTCGAATTCTCTCAACTGCGATCTCCAGCGTACACATCCAGTGCTTCTTGGGAGGGGATCCAGCTACCTGTCTGCCCACCCATAAGCTTCCCGTGTTCAAAAAATCCACAGAGCAAAGACGTCACTTACCAGGTCAGCCAACGGGGAGAGGTACATGGTGATGGTGAAGAGGCTGCAAAAGAGACCCAGGCGGGCGAGGCGGGTAGGGACATCTGGGATGAGCAGGTTGAAATAGCAGTAGCCGACCAGAAGCACAGTCAACAGGCCGGCGGTTTTTAATAGTACAGCAGGCTAAGTGGAGGGAGAAGAAGAAGAAGAGTTTTGATTTATACCCCACTTTGCTAAACCGTAAACAGTCTCAAAGGGACTTACAAACTCCTTTCCCTTCCCGCCCTCACAACAAACACCCTGTGAGGTGGGTGGGGCTGAGAGAGTTCTGAGAAAACTGTGCCTAGCCCAAGGTCACCCAGCTGGCATGTGTTGGAGCGCACAAGCTAATCTAGTTCACCAGACAAGCCTCCACAGCTCAAGTGGCAGAGCGGGGGATCAAACCCGGTTCTCCAGATTAGAGCGCACCTGCTCTTAGCCACTACACCACGCTGGTAGGGAGACTGACAGTGGCATCTTTGACTTGCCTGACATTTCGTAGGCAAAGACAGACCTGGATGATACAGGTTCGAATCCCGACTCTTCCCTGGAGTTTGCTAGGTGACATTGAGCAGGTCAGCCCGGCCAACCTTACAGGGCTGTTCTGAGGATGAAATGGGAAGGGACCCCATGCTAAACTTCTCAGAGGAAAGGGAGAGTCAAACACATATGGGATAAATAGCTGCGTTTATCTATCCATCAGCTAGTCAGACATATCGCTGGGGGACATGCCATGAACTCTTGTTTTCATACCGTGTCTCTTTCCAAGTTTCACATGCAAATAAAAAATAAATTAAAAAATAACAAGATTGGGCCCTGCCTGGAGGGTGGAGACAATCCCGACATGCTTTCGGTAGGCACGGCACCTGCCAAGACTGATTCCTCCCTCGTGCACGCACAGACAAACATGTTGCTCTTCAGGACTAGGCTTTGCCTCCCAAAACAGGTGTAAGCTTCAATGTGCAACCAACAGGTGCAAAGGAGAATCCAGTTTTGGGAGCCTCCTCCAAACCGAACTGATTCGTGCTGCACCCCCAAAGGAAATATTTTCTTCCTCCGTGCCCATCCTTAACCTCTGGAATTTATTTTATTGGCTTCATCGACGCCCTTCCTTTCTCCCGAGCTGAGGAACCAGAGTGCCTTACAACATTCTTCTCTTTTATCTTTACAACAACCCTGCGAGGTAGCTTAGGCTGAGAGTCACCCAGCTTAGGCTGAGAGCACCCAGCTCACAGTCACCCAGCAAACCTCTTTTGCAAAGGGGGGGCTCAAACTCGGGTCTCCCAGATCCTGCCCCCCCCCTCCCATCTCAAAAGACTCAGCTTGTTTTCAATGAGGAGTCTGGAAATTTTGGAACATACGGTCCACAGAGTCAAATCTGGGGACTCAAAAAAGAGAATAGAGAGAGCCTAGAAATTTCCACTGGGGGCGTGTGTTAATCCTCCTGTCTTCTATTTTAATTTGTTTATTTTATTTTTCCATTTATATCCCGCCCTCCCCAATAGGACTCAGGGAAGTGGACAATAAAACAGTCATAAAATCAGCTCAAATACATAAAAACCAATAAAAACAAGCTCAGATGGCAACTTCCCTCCCTCTCCGCTGTGCCCACAGAAGGCCAATGAGAGGAGGAGGAGGAGGAGGAGGAGGAGGAGGAGGAGGAGGAGGAGGAGGAGGAGGAGGAGGAGGAGAAGAGTTGGATTTATATCCCCCGTTTCTCTCCTGTAAGGAGACTCAAAGGGGCTGACAATCTCCATTCCTTTCTCCACCCCGCACAACAAACGTCCTGTGAGGTCGGTGGGGCTGAGAGAGCTTCGAAGAACTCTTGACTAGCCCAAGGTCACCCAGCTCCGCATGTGTTGGAGTGAACAAGCTAATCTGGTTCATCAGATAAGCCTCCACAGCTCAAGTGGCAGAGCAGGGAATCAAACCCACTTCTCCAGATTAGAATGAACCTGCTCTTAACCACGACACCACTGCGTATTCACGCCGGCTGGCCAGATGGAAATGCCTGGTGGAAACACTCCATCTTGCAGGCCCCGTGGAAATAACTTAGGTCCTGCAGGGCCCTGATCTCACATGGGAACTTATTCCACCAGGTAGGGCTAGGGCCGTAAAAGCCCTGGCCCTCGTGGTGGCCAGCCAGATATCCTGCAGGCCAGGGACCTCCAACAGATTTCCCTCCAATGAGCGGACGGACCCAGCAGGGCAATATGGGGAGACGCGGCCCCTCAGGTATGCAGGTCCAAGACCACTCACGGCAATCTCTCCTGAGTGCTGCACAAAGCTCCTGTTCCCCTCTCTACTTTGGGATCACACCCCCGAAATCTAGCCCTGCTGTATATTTAGAACAGCTTGTTAATTGTAAGTGCAGATGGGTCATGACCAGAGCAAGGTGCAACTCATTCCCCTCTGTCTATCTTCACGGTCGTTTCCTTAACATCCCACAAAGTGAGCGTTGCTGTCGGTACTGTCCCAACGCTATGGACTCAATCCCTCATATCCTGCTTTACTGTTCGAGGTGTAATGATATTAGAACCGATCTGGGAGCTTTACTACCTCTAGAATGTATGTTTCTCTCAGACAAACTAAAAATGTCTAAGCTATTTGAACAGCCCTCATGTAGAAATTTCTGAAGCAGTTGCTACATTTTTAACCCATGTTCTACATGATATATAACAATGATCCTGTTTTTGTACTTGGAATGTAGGGTACTTCTGGCTTATGCCTAATAAAGGGTTTTGGGTTGGATTGGATTGGACCACTCACGGCCTTAAAGGTTAACACCAACACCTTGAATATGATCCAGTACTCAATCGGCAGCCAGTGGAGTTGGTATAGGACCGGCGTAATCCAGTCCCTACTTGAGGCTCCAGTAAGGAGCCAGGCTGCAGCGTGTTGAGCGAGCTTAAGTTTCCGAAGCACAGACAAGGGCAGGACAGCGTTTTACTTCCAGATAAGCGATCCTGACATTCCCCGCACCAAAAACTGGGATGAAAATACCAAAGATAAACAAATGTAACCGTAATGTGGTTTACTGCCACTTTCCCATGTGTAACCTCTGCCCCAAAACACAGTGACCTCGGGCACGAAGCGAGAGGGCGCGACTGAAACACTGCAGAATTTATCACCCACCAAGCTACGGACAAGGCTGTTGTTGATTCAAGGTACCAACCCTGAGTCAACAGCCTCTGAAACGTGGCCCTGACTTGTGCCAACCGGAGCTGGTTCAAACTGCACAGGATATGCTCTTCCTGGGGCTGGATCCAGCCAAAAGTAGGAGAAAGGGTCAACTGGGCAAAAAACTCCCCGCATGGAGAAAGCTAGCATGGCAGGGAGATAGGGACAGTGAGGCAGTGCTTGGCTACTGGCGGGGCAAATTGTTGCGGGAGAAACATTGGTTTAAAAAACGGAAATGAAGACAGGAAGTGAAAGAGGGTAGCTCTACGAATCACCAGAAACTCTATGGTAAAACCATAGCTTTTCTCCCTCATTCATAATACAGAAACAGAGGGCCGTCTGCCAAATCTGAAGGGTGAGAGGCTCAAAACAGATAAAGGAAGTCTTTCTTCACACAACATATAGTTAAATTATGGAACTCCCTGCCTCAGGATAAAGTAATGGCTGCCATCTTGGAAGGCTTTAAGAGAGGACATGTTCATGGAGAATGGGGCTATCCATAGCCACTAGTCAAAATGGAGACTAGTCATGATGTATACCTATTCTCCGCAGCATCGGAGGAGCATATCAGGTGAACTAGAACGCAAGCAGGATAACACTGCTACATTTGTCGTGTCTGGGCTTTCTAGAAACTCCTGGTTGGCCACTGAGTGAACAGACTGCGGGACTTGGTCTGATCCAGCAGGACTTTTCTTATGTCCTTAAAACCAGAGTTTTCCAGAAATTCCTAGAGCTACCCTTTGTCACTTCCTGCACGGATTTCCAGTCAGGAAAGAAAAGCAACCTTGTATACTTAATTTTTTTCCTGCCACTGCTCAAAGTGGGGGGAGACAATGGGACCTGGGAGTCGGAGACACCATGCTCTCACTGGGCATTTGGAAGCCCTTCAGGAAGAAGAGTCCTGGGTTTGTAAAAAGGGACCCCAGGCGGCCATCTTTCAAAGCCCTAAAAGAACCGGATGGAGGACATGCGGACATAGAGAAAGTCATGCAACATCTTCTGTCTGGAAACCCAACGGCAATTACTACAGCGAAATTTGCAGGGCAGCCTGCAACTGTTTATTGGTTTTGGAAACAAACATGGATCCTCCTGTTCTCAGTTGCTAAATATCAGGTCTATGCAGTGGTGGGATCCAAAATTTTTAGTAACAGTTCCCATGGTGGTGGGATTCAAACTGTGGCGTAGCGCCAATGGGGCTGGGCAGGGCATGACGGGGGCATGGCCGGGCATTCCGGGGGCGGGGCATTGCTGGGCGGGGCTGTGGCAAGGACGCAGCCGGTGCACCGGTCCTTGGGCGGGAAACGAATGCACGCAGGCTGCCACGCACGCCGGTGCACCTCCTGCTAGACTGCTTCAAGTTCTGCGCGCTACTGCTGAGAGGAGGGGCGTAACTAAGGCAAAAATCACCTGGCAAAATCACCAACTAGTAACCTCCTCGGCACACACAAATAATTAGTGACCTACTCTCAGGAACCTGTGAGAACCTGCTGGATCCCACCTCTGGGTCTATGTACGTACTGCCAGATGTATTTTCCTCTGTGTTTGGGGCCTCTAGACCAGGGGTCTGCCACCTGTGGCTCTCCAGATGTTCATGGACTACAATTCCCATCAGCCCCTGCCACCGTGGCCAATTGGAGAGCCGCAGGTTGCAGACCTCTGCTCTGGACAAGAACCAAAAACTTTTGCTTTAAAATAAATGCAGAGAAAAGTGTTTTAGCAGATAACGCGACAGCAGGATTTAGGGAAAGCAAAAGTATCCTTTACGCAAGCAAAAATGAAAACCCATCCAGGCTCATTATATGAGGGCTCATCACCCTTCAGGCCGGATTTCCACACGTTGTCAACATTTGGCCATCTCAATGACAACCGCAGGACTTTTCATTACAACTGTAACATTTAATAGGCTCACTGATGAAAGCAGGCTTCAACACCTAAAAAGCTACCCCCAGTTCACCAGTTGGCAGATTTTTTAAAAACAAAAACTATTATATTACATGAAAGAACTCTTCAAAATTGCAGCAGCAAGTACCCTCTTAGGCTTTCTCCCCTTTTTGGAGGAGGCATTTCCCAGGCACTCAAACAAAAGAGGGAATGCCTCTTCTAGTAGTATCTTAGAGGAGAAATCCCCATTTTCTCTCACACAGGAGGGCATGCCTCTTCTAAGAATATCTTAGAGGAGGCATTCCCCATGTTCTCACACAAAGAGAATGCCTCTTTTAATTGTATCTTAGAGGAAAAATTCCCCATGCTCTCACATCCAGGAGGGGATGCCTCTTCTAAGAATATCTTAGAGGAGGCATTCCCCATGTTCTCACACAAAGAAGAGAATGCCTCTTTTAATAGTATCTTAGAGGAGGAATTCCCCATGTTCTCACACAAAGAAGAGAATGCCTCTTTTAATTGTATCTTAGAGGAAAAATTCCCCATGCTCTCACATCCAGGAGGGGATGCCTCTTCTAAGAATATCTTAGAGGAGGCATTCCCCATGTTCTCACACAAAGAAGAGAATGCCTCTTTTAATAGTATCTTAGAGGAGGAATTCCCCATGTTCTCACACAAAGAAGAGAATGCCTCTTTTAATTGTATCTTAGAGGGAAAATTCCCCATGCTCTCACATACAGGAGGGGATGACTCTTCTAACAGTACCTTAAAGGAGGCATTCCCATTCTCTCTCTCGCAGGAGGGAATGCCTCTTCTAAGAGTATCTTAGAGGAGGCATTCTCCATGTTCTCACACAAAGAAGAGAACGCCTCTTTTAATAGTATCTTAGAGGAAAAATTCCCCATGCTCTCACATCCAGGAGGGGATGCCTCTTCTAAGAATATCTTAGAGGAGGCATTCCCCATGTTCTCACACAAAGAAGAGAATGCCTCTTTTAATAGTATCTTAGAGGAGGCATTCTCCATGTTCTCACACAAAGAAGAGAACGCCTCTTTTAATAGTATCTTAGAGGAAAAATTCCCCATGCTCTCACACACAGGAGGGAATGCCTCTTCTAAGATGATGTCGGCAGCAACGCACGGGTGCAGCATCTAAGAACTACATGAGTTTGGCCACATTCGCCACCAACCTTCTCCGGACTGAAACAGAAGTAGACAAGGATGTATAGAGTCTGAAGTGTCGCGCCGACGGCATTGACGATGATCAGTGTCCAGTCCCCCTTCAGGAAGCCGTAGCTCAGCCAGCTGAGGTTGCTGATTGGGAAAAAAAGGTGAGCAGATGTTAACGCAGACAGGTCGATCCTGTGTTTCAACACAGTAGCCAATTGTATCACTCTGGTGCCTTCCGCACATGCAGAATAATGCACTTTCAACCCACTTTCAATGCACTTTGCAGCTGTGCAGAATAGCAAAATCCACTTGCGAACAATTGTGGAAGTGGACTGAAAGTGCATTGTTTTGCATGCATGGGGGGGGGGGGGGGTTCCCCAAAAATGCCAATGACAGAATCAGGTGCAAAATTCAGGTTTCATTTTTTTAAAGCAAGTTTCTAGTCCCCTCCCCCTTTTTTTAATGTATCCTGCTTTTTGACTTGCCAATGCTAGTTAGCAAAGAAATGCGACATTATGAAAACAATTTTAGGATGCATGACAACTGTCAGCTCTGAAAATTCAGATGAGGGGGCCATCAAAGGACCATAGTTATAACTAGAATGCTAAAAAGTGGAGTCTCCTTCCTTGGAGGTTTTCAAAGAGAGGCTGGGTGGCCATCTGTCAGGGGTGCTTTGATTATGTGTTCCTGCATGGCAGGTGGATTGGGCTTGATAGCCCTTAGAGGTCTCTTCCAACTCTATGATTCTATGAAAGCTGAAATGTCTGAAAGGTTATGCTATCTGGCAAAAGGATCTTTGAGTACTGAAAGCTTATGCCCCCAAAATCTTGTTGGTCTCTGAAGCGCTTCCGGACTCAAATCCAGTTGCTTCCACAAGTGAGGTGGCTGCTCTCAGAAACCAAACGGATGGCGTGTTTCTAGTCCTTATGGATGAGAAGATCTGTTTGCAAACGTAAGCACGATGCTAACCAGATTCTCAGAATCTAGAGGGGAAAACTGAGAGTTTAGGAGCAGAGCCACTGCTCAGTGGAACGACCTCGGCTTTGCATGCCGAAAGTCCCAAGTTCCATTCCCGGCAACTCCAGTAAAAACAGGATCAGATAATAGGTAATGTGAAACACTTCAACCTAAGAACTTGGAGAGCCACATAACAGTCTGACTAGATCAGGGGTCGGCAACCTTTAACACCCAAAGAGCCATTTGGACCCATTTTCCACGGAAAAGAAAACACTTGGAGCCGCAAATACTTTTTTACTGTCTCGGGCTGTGCCTCTCTAGGAACAGGGGCTCTTTCCCATTAACCCTTAGGGCAACTCTCTGAAGGAGGTTGAGAGGACCCAAGCCACACGGAGCTGCAGTGCAAGGACGAAAGAGCCGCATGCGGCTCCGGAGCCTCAGGTTGCAGACCCCTGGACTAGATAATACTGACTGGACAGGACATAAGAACGTAAGAACTAGCCTGCTGGACCAGACCAGAGTCCATCTAGTCCAGCACTCTGCTACCAGGTGTCTTTGGAAGCTCACCAATGTCTGACTCGGGGTAAAGCAGTTTCATGAGTGTTCCTGGTGTCCCTCTTTGCAAAACCGGAATGGAACAGAAATATCAAAGCAAACACACCGGTTCCTTTCAGGGCACACTCCTGAACCTATTTAAGCAGGGGCTGGCCCAAACCTGCTGGGATTTACTTCCGAGTAGACACACCAAGGCTCAGGCCACAAGCCATTTTTGCAGGCTGCAGAGCTGGATTTTCTTTGGTGCAGAATTTGCTCAGCAGAAGCCACGCCACTGGGCCTCCTTACCAGATTTTCCTCCCCCTGAGCCCAAATTAATTAGGATCTTCCCCGAAGCCCAGCACCGGGGCTGACGATGCCGCAGCTCGGAGCTCTCGGCAAACTTCATTCCACAACACAAGAGGCACGCTGACGCACAACAGTTTCCACACAACCCCCTCCCCACCCAGCATATGGAAGTGCCCCAAAGTGAGAGAGAGAGAGAGGCCCTACTTGACGTCTGTGGTGAGGAACGGCAAGAACTGGATGTTCTCCACACTTTGGGTCGCAAATATCTGTCGCAGGTCAGACCTGGAGTGGAGGGAGAGATAGGTCAGGGGAGCACCCTGAGGTCATCCAGACAGAGTTTCCTAGCCCTGCCTCCAAACTGCAAAGCGGGTTCTTTGCAACCGTTTTCTCGTGTCAACATTCAGTCTGTGTATTTATTTATTCCTGCCCCACTTTCTTCCTCGCTGTAACCTTACAACATCTTTTCCCCTTCCTCTGTTTTAACTTTATAACAACAACCTTGTGAGGGAGGTTAGTGCAAAAGACTGAGATGGGCACAAAGTTGCCCAGGGAATGGTTCAAACCTGGGGAAGGGGGTCACCCTGAGGTCATCCAGACATACTTTTCTGACCCTGCCCGGCAGCTCCAAACCGCAAAGCGGGGTTTTTTTGCAACTGTTTCCTTGCGTCAACATTCAGTCTGCGTATTTATTTATTCCGACCCCACCTTCTTCCCCAATGGGAACCCAAAAGCGCCTTACAACAGCCTTTCCCCTTCTTCCGTTTTACTTTTATAACAACAACCCTGTAAGGAAGGTTAGGTGAGAAGTCACTCAGGGAACGGCTCAAACCCCAGGCCGGGATTCTAGCTGCTTCCCCGCACTCCAGCTCTGGCCCACAGCTTCACATCCATGCCCTAGAGCTGCCCTTCTCCTCCAGCCTCCCTCCCCCTGCCCCATTTTTTCTGGTCCTGCCTCTTTGCCCCCATCCCAGATCTGCCCATAGCCGCATCACCCTTGACCTATAGATCAACACCTCTCTGACTCGAGTAGCTGCCCTTCTCCTCCAGTCTCCCTTCCCCTGCCCCACTTTCCCTGGTCCTGCCTCCCTGCCCCCATCCCAGATCTGCCCCATAGCTGCAACACCCTTGACCTATAGATCAACATCTCTTCGACTTGCCCTGTTCCCCCCCCCCGCCCCCAATTCTCACATCCGGGTCCTGCCCCACGCTTGGCACCCACGGGGCTGCTGTGCCCCTTTTACGCAGAGCACCCTCGTCCCGTCCCCATAACAGTGCCATGCTCCAGCGCGCAGTCCTGCCCCCCAGAGCCCCCGTGCCCAACGCCGCCCCCGTGCCAAGCCCCGGAGGTGCTCACAGGCCCGTCCCGAACATGCCCAGGGTGAACGCCAAGCAGGCGGCCGACAGCAGCTGCACCCCCGCCGGCCCCATCGCCGCCGCCGCCGCCGCCCCCTCCTCCTCCCTCCAGCCGGCCCCGCGGGGATCCCCGACTGCGCGCCACGCCGCCTCCCCGCCCGCGCGTAAAGGCGCGTCAAGACGCAGCAGCTGCAGCTCCGCCTTCCCCGGGCCGGGCGGGGAGTGGAGGGCGGGCTGGAATAATAACCCACGTGTGCCGTTTCTCTGTTTGTGTTCTGGCTGGAGTTTAGGGCCCAGCAGGGACAAGAGTTCAACAGAGCATGTGCAGTGGGCCGGCTTGCAATTGTTCCTTAGGTCACCTGCTTATCCTGGGCCACGTCGATCTCCATGGAGCACCTAGGAGAATTTAGAAGTTCATATAATGACAGCGCCCTGTGGCTTGACAGACAGATATCGAATTGCTTGAACAAATTAACAAACCTTTTTTTTTTGGTAAAAAATAAGGAAAATTAACATATAAGGAAAATTAACATATAAGCATATATGTATAATAATAGTATAATGCATAATAATAGTGTAGATAGATAGACAGACAGACAGACAGATAGATAGATAGATAAAATAGTGACGATATAGATGCAGCATATATGTGTAATAATAATAATGATAGATAGATAGATAGATAGATAGATAGATAGATAGATAGATAGATAGATAGATAGATAGATAGATAGAGTTTACAAGCTCCTTCCATTCTTCTCCACACTTTGTGGGGCAGGTGGGGCTGAGAGAGTTCTGAGAGAACTGGGACTGGCCCAAGGTCACCCAGCAGGCTTTATGTGTAGGAGCCGGGAAACAAATCCAGTTCACCAGATAAGCCTCTGCCACTCAGGTGGAGAAGTGGGGAATCAAACCCGGTTCTCCAGATTAGAGTCCACCACTCTTAACCACGACACCACGCCGGTGGGTGCCGTGACACTCATGGGCACCCCGTTGGAGACCCCAGTTGCACAGACCCAGAGAGAGAGTTGAAGAATGGAGGATGAAAATGCTAGCAACTCTCAGTGGCAAAATCTGAACAAGGCCTAAGGCAAAAAATCAGACAAAATAGCAACAGTGGATCAGAAATCAAGGAGAGTCCCAAGTAAACAGGAAAAGTACAGGAATATTTCCTGTATTCACTTTGTATAAAGGCTGTGATTTAAAAACAGTTAACTTTTAAATAAATACATACATACATACATACATAAAAGGTTGCCCAATTAAATGGGGTCAGCTGTTCAGCTAGATTTTAATTGATCGGCTAAACCCATTAATCTGGGGTGGCTGTCCAGGCAAACAGAAGAGAGAAGCAACCCGGCCCAATGAAATGAGTGCTGACAGCAATAATTAACACACGGAGGAAAGAAAATTAGCAACAATTAATGCCTATTTACCCAACAGATGAATCCAAACAAATGTATTTTTTTAAAAACAAAAGGGAAATAGAATGAGATGTGATTTGCGTAGTAACAGCAAAAATAAAGAATAAAAAGGATGGTATCCAGAGGTGGGATCCAGCAGGTTCTCATCAGTTCCCGAGAGTGGGTTACTAATTATTTGTGTGTGCCGAGAGGGGGTTACTAATTGGGTCCGCTTTTCCGTTAGAAATTCCATTAGGTCCAAAAATCATGAAGTCCTGTTGTTTCCTATGTGGCTGGTTAGCGAAGGTAGAAAACAGGATAATTCTCCCTGTTGAGCTGTTTTAAAAACATATTTTAGAAATATGGTAAAGTTCTTTGTTTAAGGAAAGTATCCTTCTTTTGATTTCTAGAAACAAAATTAAGTATTTGAAAGTATTACGTATTGGACAGGCAGTCAATTAGAGGAGAAGTAGTTGTTTCATTTGGCAGTAGACGATAGGACTTGCTATAATGAGTTTAAATTATGGACAGAAAGATACCAGCTGGAAATTAGGAACTTTTTTTTTACAGTAAGAGTTTTTTACAGTAATAGAGAAATTATTAATGCCCCACCCCCGGAATGCCCGGCCACGCCCCTGCCGTGCCCCGCCCAACCCCATTGGCGCTACACCACTGTTTGAATCCCACCACCAAGGGAACCTGTTACTAAATTTTTTTGATCCCACCACTGATGGTATCCCAAAATCATTACCCCTGATCTGATTTGGCTTAGGAGGCACAATGAGTTGCCATCCTATAGGGTCCTGCTACCTCCCCGGCATCTCTAGGGACTACCAGTTAGGTCTTGAACCCTGAATCAATAAACAAACTCTGGATTGCTGATCAGCAGCATTTATTGGAAGGCAACGAAGCACCCAGCTTGTTAAAGCCAGTTCTGGAGAACCTGCCTTTTGCTACCCCCTTTATTCAGAAGTAACACCCCCCCCTTTCCCCCCAAAGAACGTGAAAAAGAGTTATTTCGGAGCCGAGGCGCCCCGAGGTCAGCAATAGATAGAGATAAAGTCACCTGGCCTCCTGTCCCCACCGAGCAACGTAAACATCTCATTTCCCATGAGAGTAGAAGTGTCAGGGGTAAGCCTAGTTATCTACTCAGAGTGTGAATCCATAAAGAAAGCTCAAGGAAAGAGTGTTCCATTCCAGCAATGGCAACCTGTAGCAGGCTGATGACATATCTCTTGTTGCGATTACATTGAGGTAGGAATGCATCTCAATCAATTAGATACAATCACCAGCAATATATTTTGTAACAACTACATTGAGCTAGGAATGCATCTCAATCAACTAGGTGCAATACCCTGCATGTTGTCCCTAGTATGAATGGAAACATATGAACCCTAAGGCCAAGTTCACACATGCAGGAGTATGAGGTAAAAATCGGATAATAGGATTCTGAGGCAGGGAGGGAATGGATTGTTCAACTGCAGGTAGAGGATCGCATTTTGGAATTACTCCCGGCTGGGGGGGGGGGAGGAGGAGGAGGAGTAGTTTGGATTTATACCCCACCTTTCTCTCCTGTAAGGAGACTCCCCACAGCACACACCTTGTGAGGTAGGTGGGGCTGAGAGAGACCTGAGAGAACTGTCACTAGCCCAAGGGCATTCAGCAGGAAACACATCTGGTTCACCAGATAAGCCTC
Source organism: Sphaerodactylus townsendi (assembly GCF_021028975.2). NCBI lineage: Eukaryota > Metazoa > Chordata > Lepidosauria > Squamata > Sphaerodactylidae > Sphaerodactylus > Sphaerodactylus townsendi. Next base: position 284,985 of record NW_025950407.1, read on the forward strand.
TGCCACTTGTGTGGAGGAGTGGGGAATCAAACCCAGTTCTCCAGATTAGAATCCACCTGCTCTTAACCACTACACCATGCTGGCTCCAGCAAGGAACTCCAGGGTTACTACACAGGGTTACTACAGGGTTACTACACAGAGGAAATGGCAAACCACCTCTGCTCATCTCTAGCCTGCTCTTAACCACTACACCATGCCGGCTAAGAAGGCTCAGCGCAACATGAGAGGAAAAGGCTGGAAAAGGCCCAAAACTAACAGTTCAAAACCAGCATCCTCTTGTCGCCTTGAAGTTCTCTCCTCCTGGGGGCTCCAGACAACTTTGTTCTCCTGCCTCTTCACATCCTCCCGCTACCCAAGGATACCATCTATTAGAGAGCAGTTGCTGTTTTCCTAGTTTATCATTAGCAAACAGACAAACCCTCTCTCAGTTTTGAAGTCTGTGAGGAGAGGCCACTGCAGAGTAAAAATTGCTTCAGACAGCAGGCACAGAAGGGCCTTCAGTAATGTGGATTTACGTTTGAAGAAAAGCTTGGTTTGAGAATCTGGGTGTGAGAAACGTGAAACCCGGGTTCAAGTCACTAAGTTAGTGACTTTCATTCAACCCGGGTTCAGCAAAATAAAATGGGTTGGAAGCATTTTGGGGGGGCGAGTTCTGTGGGAACTTCTCCCCCATAACACCTTTTTTCCACATCCCTGAACCCATTATATTTTTACTGTGTGGAATATCACCCATTATGTGACTGAAGTACAACAACCTCAATTTTGTCATTTTAGCTTCTAGGCAGAGTTCAGGCTTGATTTGACCTAGAACCCGTTTTGTTTTGTTGTTGTTTTGGCAGTCCACGGTATTTATAACATTCTCAACACCACATTTCAGAGGAACCAAATTTCTTCTTTGTCATCTTCCTTCATTGTCCAGTAGATAGGCCTGTTTGTTCTGACCTTCCTTACACAGTTTCACAATAGCAACTTTTTACAACAGATGTTTTTGACAGCCAGTAAATTAACCCAACGAGCAGGTAAAAGGCTAGACTAGGATCTGGAAGCAGTGGCGTACCGCCCATTGGGCAAAGTGGGCAGTTGACCAAGGTGCAGAAATTTTTCATCACGTGGGGGCGCCTAATGTCTAAGCCCCGCCCACTCTGGCTAAGCCCCGCCCACTATGTACGGTGACCCCCACGAGTCACCAGAGGCAGAGCAGGAGGATGGGGAGCTCCGCCTCCAGTTAACTTGGGCTGCTGGGGCTGTCCGGGAAGGGTGAGTGTCGCGGCCGGGCTGCTCCATCTATGAGGGGGCATCAAACTCAGGTTTTGCCCAGGACAGCAGTTTGCCTAGGTTTGCCACTGTCTGGAAGTTGCAGGTTTGAATCCCTACTCTGCCACATAGCTGGCTGGGTGACCTTGGGCTGGCTTTACTCTCTCAGCCTAACGTAGCCCACTGGATAAAATGGAGGTGTGAAAGGCTGAATATAAATTAAGTAAATAAACAAAGTTAAAGGAATCCAGAACCCTTTCTCTTAGCTGTATCCAGAGGAAGAGGGACATCATTTCAACAGGAATTATAATAATAATCCTAAAATCGCTAGATGCAATATAAAACGATGGACTTGATCCACAAGAAGGAAATTTGGAATAGAATATATAAAGCTATTAACTCTGCCTCTGGTCCCATTGACATTACCATTAAATTATATGAAAAATGTAGGAAAGGATCCTTGAGAGGGTATTTTGTATATAATAATGGCCGTTCGGATAAGCAACGTTAAGCATGAGAGATGCCACTGGGCCCCGTCAGCAATTGAGCAGGAAAATAAATTCTTTGAAGATGCAGTTATGTCAAAATGATCTGAAGGTGTCGGAAGGAAAAGGTAGGAAGACAAATTTGCAATTATTTGGTGCAAAATTGGATGGCTTTTGTTAAATAAGGCCCTGACACTCTCAAGAGAAGAATTATGCATTCAATTTCTCCTGATATATGTTATTATTAACTTCTGTCACTTCTAAGCGTCGCACTGTATTCTTTCTGTAAGCACTGCAACCTTTTAATGATACCTTTCGGTTAATAATGGTAATAATAACAAAACAGCAACATTCATAATAATGGGCCAGCTCAGTCCTTCCAAAAGATCTGACGTGACAAGAGTTCCCTTTTGTGTCTGTGTGTGTGGGAACGGGGGAAGGGTTGCCTGAAAAGAAACTCTGTGCATGCTCAAAAGCCAGTAAATACTTTCTAACAGTGAAGTCAAGTCGCAGCCGATTTATAGCAATCCCGTAGGATTTTTAAGGCAAGAGAGAAAGAAGGGTGTTTTGCCACTGCCTAGAGAGCCAGCGTGGAGATTGTAAGCCCCTTTCGAGGAGAGAAAAGGGGGGGGGTATAAATCCAAACTCTTCTTCTTCTGTGTATTGTCAAAGGCTTTCACAGCCGGAATCACTGGGGTGCTGTCTGGTTTCCGGGCTGTATGGCCGTGTTCTAGCAGCATTCTCTCCTAACGTTTCGCCTGCATCTGTGGCTGGCATCCTCTGTGGCTCAGATCCTCTGAAAATGCCAGATGCAGGCAAAACGTCAGGAGAGAATGCTGCTAAAACACGGCCATACAGCCCGGAAACCACACAGCTCCTGCTCCTCCTCCTCCTCCTCCTCCTCCTCCTCCTCCTTCTTCTTCTTCTTCTTCTTCTTCTTCTTCTTCTTCTTCTTCTTCTTCTTCTTATTATTATTATTATTATTATTATTATTATTATTATTATTATTATTATTATTCTAGTGAACCTAGACTACCTTGGTAGCTTCCAATACAAGTTCTAGCCAGAGTAATCCTGCTTAATTGCTGAGATCTGACAAGATGAACGAGCCTATAGTCATCAAGGTCATGGCCTTAGCTGGTGTTATTTGGAAAGATACGGTGGTATTTAAAAAAACAACCACCTCCTTGTGCTTTAGTGCGGTGTCAAACCATAATTTCGTCCATCATCTTCCCAAAGAACCAACCGGGATAAAGGCCTGTCAACACAGTGACAACCAGTCGGAACTTCTGTCTTTCTGGATGACTGCTGTGATGTCACAAGAGCCTAGCCATTCAGATTTTTTGGCACTGCCGTCGAATTACCTGTTCTGATGTGACCAAAGGACTTGGACCGACACCAATTGTTTTTTGAGCCCATCTCCCTGCAAGTTGTGTGAAGTTAACATAAACACCGACCCTACGCGCTCTCACAACTTTTTAAACAGAATAATGGAGTACCTCCCCTTCAAGAAAAGGCTGAAACATTTTTACTGACAGAGATTAATGAAAAGGTGTCAATAAGATCAATCATGACAGCATTTAATTGAATCGCTATATGGTTAATATAATAAGATTTGTGGTTTTTTCCTCTTATTAAAGTGTACAGACTTTAAAGAATTGAAGGAATATGTTGGATTTAGACGAATAAAGAGCAAACCGGATGTATTTTAAGGTTAGCAGGAAGTAATAATTAAGGTTGTAGAAATAATTTGAATTTTTTAAAAATGAAAGTGTTATCCTTCTATAAGTTTCTTAACTTAAGTGAGCTAATTATAACTGTGCTTTACTTAATGTGTGTTGTTCTGTAACTGTTCAGTCTGTAAGGTTTGTTTTTTCTTTTTTGTTTCTTTTTGTTAAGCGTTGTGTAGTGGTTAAGAGCAAGTACACTCTAATCTGGAGAACCGGGTTTGATTCCCCACTCTGCCGCTTGAGTTGTGGAGGCTTATCTGGGGAACTAAATTAGCCTCCAACACAGGCCAGCTGGGTGACCTTGGGCTAGTCACAGTTCTTTGGAGCTCTCTCAGCCCCACCTACCTCACAGGGTGTTTGTTATTGGGGGAAGGAGTTTGTAACCCCTTTGAGTCTCCTTACAGGACAGAAAGGGGGGGATTTAAATCCAACTCTTCTTCTTCTTAGAACTAAATAACTTCTTAAAACTAAAACTTCTTAAAACTAAAACTTCTTAAAACTTAAAACTAAAAAAAAGTGTCTAAAGAGGAATGAGGCAGAAATTAACCAAACGATGCACTGCATGAAGAAAGGGGATCATTTTCCCCCCTCAGAAATTGTGTTGTCAATTCCTGGACTTTTGGGGGATGGAATGTGGCGGGGGGTGGGGGGTGGGATTGAGTTTAGGGAAGGACTTCGGTGTGCCGTAATGCCACGGAGTCCATCTTTCAAAATAGCCCTTTTCTCCAAGGGAGCTAATCTCTGTCACTCGGAGATCCGTTGTAATTCCAGGAGATCAATAAACCTGATCTTCACACCATATAAAATGAATTTGTGGGATTCGCTGCCACAAGATATACGAACGGCTCTCTGCCTTAAAAGGGGATTACGCAAATCCCCAGTGTTTTTCAATAACTATTAGTATTCACGGCTGAACAGAGCTTGTCTGAGGGAGTATACCGTGGTTTCCACAGGGGAACAAACTTACGTGGTTTAGCCGTAGCTGGCTGCCAATAAAACGTTGCGACAAGTGGATTTTCACGTGGCAGGTTTCCACACAGTTTCTTGCCCCGTTCCCCCAATAGTGGACTAGGCCAGCTCAATCATATCGGCTTTCAGAAGCTAAGCGGGCCAGCTATGGTTAATACTTGGATAGGAGACCAGAAGAAGAAGAGTTTGGATTTATACCCCACCTTTCCCTCCTGTAAGGAGACTCAAGGTGGCCTACAAGCTCCTTTCCCTTCCTCTCCCCACAACAGACACCTTGTGAGGTAGGTGGGGCTGAGAGAGTGATGGGATTTGGCAAGTGCCAGTCACACAATCCAGTAATGAAGGAGTTAATTGTTGCATGCTAATTAGTTAGTGAGGTCAGAAGTCAGTGACCAGGTAATTGATACCTGTTGGTTGGGTGGGCTACATGCAGGTCTGCACCTAGGCTTTAGATATATCTTCTTTGTGTTGCACTCTGCACGTGCTCAGCCAGTTCAGTTCAGTCTATAGCGTAGTAGCCATGTAATAGTCTAAGCAGCAAGCTGGCTGTTGGTGCTAGCTAGTAAGAAAGATGTTTATTGTTTTTCTTCCAAGTTTCCCTTCCCTGTAGTAAGTAAACTTTATTTCAGTAAAGCAACTGGTCTCTGCCTCATTATTGCATTAACTATTGCATTATTGCATTAACTGCTAATTAAGTATTTGTCCACAAGACAGAGAGTTCCGAGAGAACTGTGGCCAGCAGGGGTTTGCGCCCTGTGGCTCTCCAGATGTTCATGGACTACAATTCCCATCAGCCCCTGCCAGCATGGCCATGAACATCTGGAGATCCACAGGTTGCAGACCCCTGGACAAGCCCAAGGTCACCCAGCAGGAATGTAGGAGTGCAGAAACACATCCGGTTCACCAGATAAGCCTCCGCCACTCAGGAGGAGGAGTGGGGAATCAAACCCAGTTCTCCAGATTAGAATCCACCTGCTCTTAACCACGACACCACGCTGGCTCCGGCAAGGAAGTCCAGAGTTACTACACAGAGGCAAGCAACGGCAAACCGCCTCTGCTCATCTCTAGCCTTGGAAATCCAACAGGGTCAACATAAGTCAGTTGCATCTTGTCGGTACTTTCCGCCGTCACTTCTAGAGACCCTGCGGATGTTTTCCTATTCTACGGGGGAGAAACTGAGGCAGTGAGGAAGAAGTCACTCACCCAAGCCGAAAGCAGAGAATCGTTTCTAACACACTCACTGTTAAGCGTCACCTTGAATGCCTTTTGATTGACAGCATATCTAGTCACTTCCAGGTTGGCAAAATCCCCAGCCGTTCCAGTCAGGTATCCTGTCCATAAAAGCGTCCATTAGGAGATGCTTCAGTGCAAAGTAATCCGGAACGAATGCCGTTAGAAGGGGGTGAGGGTGGACCACCCCCTCTTTCTGCCAATCACTCCCGCTGTCTGACAGGAAGGGACTGGACGGAAAAATGCATCTCCTTCCTGTTTTTCTTCACCACCAAGTGCTTTTTCTGTACTTTTTTTAAGAGCGGCAGACTCTAATCTGGTGAGCTGGATTTGTTTCTCTGCTCCTCTGCATGAAGCCTGCTGGGTGACCTTGGGCCAGTCACAGTTCTCTCAGAACTCTCTGAGCCCCACCTACCTCACCAGCAGAGGTGGGATCCAGCCGGTTCTCACAGGTTCCCGAGAGTAGGTGACTAATTATTTGTGTGTGCCGAGAGGGGGTTACTAATGGGTGATTTTGCCACGTGATTTTTGCCTTAAATTAAGCCTCCACTCCTCTCCAGCAATGCAAAAGCGGCGCAGAACTAGAAGCGAGGTTCCTAGCAGGAGGAAACGCGCCGAGCGGTGATCGGCGTGGCAGCCTGCGCCTGCGTGCATTTGTTTCCCGCCCAAGGACCGGTGCAGCGGCTGCGTCCTTGCCACAGCCCCGCCCAGGAATGCCCCGCCCCTGGAATGCCCGGCCACACCCCTGTTGTGCCCCGCCCAGCCCCATTGGCACTCTGCCACAGTTTGAATCCCACCACCATGGGAAACTGTTACCAAATTTTTCTGGGGTGCCCCATCCCCCATTGTTTCCAAAGGGAGCTAATAGTAGATGGGGCTACATTTTGAGGGTCCATAACTTTGGACCCCCTGAACCAAACTTCACCAAACCTAAAGATACTCTGAAATGTTGGTACTGCTAACATAAACATTTTCCTCCCTGACCAAAATCCAGTTTTGAAGGATTTTAACTCTTGTGTTTTAGCTTGGTTGCTGGTTGAGCTAAGGTTTTTGTACTTTTAAAGTTATTGTTGAGACCATATTGTTCTTGTTGACCCTCTTTTCCACTTCCAGAGCTAGTTTACTGTTTTTCTTAGAAATAAATATTCAAAAACATTTAACCGACTGATGCCTCAATTAATGTAATTTTATTGGTATCTATTTTTATTTTTGAAATTTGCCAGTAGCTGCTGCATTTCCCACCCTCGACTTATACGCGAGTCAATAAGTTTTCCCAGGTTTTTTGTGGCAAAATTAGGTGCCTCGACTTATATGCGGGTCGACTTATACACGAGTATATATGGGTATCTTGTAGCAACTACATTGAGTTAGGAATGCATCTCAATCAGCTAGATACAACCCCCCTGACACAAACAGGCATTCTATTGGCAGGCAACGCACCGGTCAGCTCTGTCCCAAGACCCCAGTAATGCTGCACCTGGGTTTTAAATCCAAATCGCTGTCTTTCTCAGTTCCGCGACTTGAAGAGCACTGATTGCATTTATGTTGGCTTAAATAGATGAAGTTTCTCTTGATCGCTACTACTAATGTGAGAGTAGCTTAGCGTGTTTAGAGAGAGTGCATTATCGGTCATTATGGCTGGCGGGAACCACAGCTGTGTTTGCCTTGGACACATTCGAGTCTTGCCTAGGCTCTATATCTTATATTTTTAGCCCCACTTGATTGGATGCGGCCGATCTATTTCGCTAACAGCGGACTTCTTCTGTCACAAGGGACATCTTGCATCGGCCGCTGTAGATTCACCCCTCTGGAGTTGATCTCAGGCGAGTCGCCCGTTCATCCAGAGACATCGAGAGCTCTTCCCTCCATCCCCAGACCACGCATCGAGGACCACTTGAGGCAAATCAAAGACTCGCTTGCAGAAATGAGGACTGCGAAACCCACCGCGGTCAGATTAATTTTGATGCCCTGTCGCAAAGAACAGGCCCACAAGAGCTTTGGAGAGAAATGCGCGCCGGTCTTGATGCTGCCGATTTAAATATGCTCTTAAAAATGACTCTCTTTAGAACGTCCGCAATTCTCAATCTGTTCTAAATCACCAACAGTGTCAGACCCCGCGAGCCATTCCCGTATCTCTCGCTTTTTCATCCCTCTCCTTTTCTCAAAACGCTAGTTACGGTTTTATCCTCCACATAACCCCGCAGCCCAAAGTTTCATGAGTTAATTATATACTTGGTGAAAAGGGAGCCTCCCTGGTCAATATTTTTACTGGCAGTTTTATCCCCTGATGTACAGGGTTTTTTTTCCAGAGGGGGGATCCAGCAGGTTCTCACAGGTTCCCAAGAGTAGGTTACTAATTATTTGTGTGTGCCGAGAGGGGGTCACTAATGGGTGATTTTGCCACGTGATTTTTGCCCAGATTAAGCCCCTCCTCTCCAGCGAAGTAGCGCTGAAGTGGAAGCTCCAGTCCTAACAGGAGGTGCACCCGGCGTCGCGTGGCAGCCCTCGCCTAAGGTGGGTGCATTCGTTTCCATGCAAGGACCAGCGCAGTGGCTGCATCCTTGCCACAGCCCCACCCAAGAATGCCTCGCCCCTGGAATGCCCGGCCATGCCCCCGTCGTGCCCCACCCAGCCCCATTGGCACTATGCCACAGTCTGAATCCCACCACCATGGGAACCGGTTACTAAAATTTTTGGATCCCACCACTGTTTTTTTTCCCTTGCAAAAACTGTTACTCCCACCATGGTTTAAAAGGGAGTTAGAGGGAGGGGCGTGTACTCCCCCTATTTACCAAAGATAGCCCCTCTTTTCTGGTGCCTGAGCCAGGAGTATCTTTGTCCCTCTTTTATCATAATGTTTGCCTTCTGGTTTTTAAAGAACGTGAATTGCCCCACAGGTAATTCTTCAAGGTTCCGCAAAATATTTAGATGTGGATGATTATTATTTAAATTTTGTTTAATATCACAAACGCCAGTCTTTCTGCTGGTTGTTGCAGTGGTGCATCTACAGAAAGCGGACCCCAGAGCAAGAACTGATTTTGCACCTGTCCTCGGTGTGAGTGTCCAGCTGGTGAGGGGGTCTAAGTGGCTTCCAGTACTTCCTCTACCCTGACCCGGAAGAGAACCGGAGCCTCTCCACCCCACTCCCACAGCTTCCTCTCACCAGCAGTGCTCCTGCCCAGAAGCGAAAGAGAGAGAGAAAAAGCGAAAGAGAAAGGGAGACAGAAAAAAGAGGGAAGGAGGGAGGGAGGGAGAGGGGGGGAGTAGTAGTAGTAGTAGTTTGGATTTATATCCCAACTTGTTCTCCTGTAAGGAGACTCAAGGTGGCTTACAATCTCTTTTCCCTTCCTCTCCCCACAACAGACACCTTGTGAGGTAGGTGGGGCTAAGATACGGTGACCAGATGTCCTGCTTTTGGCGGGACAGTCCCGCCTTAAAACAATTTGTCCTGCGTCCCGCGGGTTTTTTGAAGTGTCCTGATTTTTGGAAGGCTGCCGCACTGCCTTCTGGGCACACCCCAGCAACGCTGGCGTTAGTGCAGCAGCCCTCCCTGCGATGGCCGCAGGGCCGCACTGCCTTCTGGGGCGCAAAATTCTCGGTTTTCCGCCCTGTGCACAGGAGGCAGGAAGCAGTAAGCATGAAGGCAGTGCTTGCTAGCTGCGGCTCCCCATCTTGCTTGACGGCCACCCACCTACCCATCCGTCTTGGTTTACAAAGGTGACCATCTGGTCACCTTAGGCTAAGAGAGTCCTGAGAGAACTGTGACTGGCCCAAGGTCACCCAGCAGGAATGTAGGAGTGCGGAAACACACCTGGTTCACCCGATAAGCCCCTGCCACTCAGCTGGAGGAGTTGGGAATCAAACCCGGTTCTCCAGATTAGAATCCACCTGCTCTTAACCAGGCTGGCTCTCCCTTGCATCAAGAGGGAAGGAGAGAGACCATTAATTTGCTCTACCATATTTTTTAAAAAGCAGGTTTTCATATTTGTCACATTACAGTTTTCCTTTGAAGAATGGGAAATCATTTCCCACATGGGAAGATATTGGGTTTTTTGAAAAATTCATCAGGGGCTGGAGTGTCCCTACCGCTTGCCTTTCGGGATGGTGATCTAGACACCTGTCATGATCAGCCCTGGTATGATCCTGCCGTGTCTTTTGTCTCTTGCCCCGGAAGCGGGAAACTGCCTTTTTTCACTCCCCCTCCCAGCTGTGTTTCCATTTTCCTGCTTTGCTTCTCAGGCCTTCTCGGGCCTTATCCTGCTTTGCTTCTCAGGCCTTGACAGGACCGTTATGCTGAGCTTTAATAATTTTCCTCGGGGTAAGATTCAGCCCACATGGATCCTTGCACCCTGCAACCCTAACACTTCACACTGCTCGAGGAATTTAGGAAGTTATTAGTTATTTCAGAAAGGTGTTCATTATAAAGATAAAAAAGGACACTTGTGGGGTTAAAAATATGTGCTCTGACTCAACTGGAATGTTCTCGACACTAACAACCGGCCTTGGTGATTGACACTAGTTTGGCTCGAGAGTTGTATAATTTTCTGTTGATTAGGAGGACATTTGTGATTCATTCCTTGGAAAGCCTTTCCCGGAAACGTAGCCGTTCTCCTGTTGCCTCCTCTTCAAGGCTTTTGGAAAAAAGAGAATTGCGTCGAGCCTGCCAAGAGCTCTCGGCTTGGTTTTCAGGTGTTGATCTGAGCAAGATTCAAGACCGCCAGTACCTCAGAGTCCTTTATTCTGACCAGCAGGGACATCCTCTGCCACTGTGGCTGTTTTTTTCATGGCCAAATTGTACCGTTGTTCGCACGGGGAATATCCCAGTGTAGCCTGGCATTCTTCACAGTCCTCGAAGCTGTGCTGGGTCTGCCCCTCCGATGCACCGCCATTTGCCCTTTCCCCTGCGGGTTTCAAAAACCACCAAACTGGAGGCTCTTTAAAAATGCCCCAGTGTGACTCCACTCGCCTCTGTGGGCTTCCACTGCCGTGAAAACACCACGGCAGCTGAACTGGGGCCATATTTCCCGCCTCGCCGCTCTGGCCCGCGCCACCAATCAACAGGTGTTTGACAGAACCAGCGCCCTCCACACACTCACCCTGTTTAAAATCCATGTGCAGAAGAACCGGGGAGTTGCTCAGAATTAAAAAAACTGGGTGGAAAGTACTGCGGCATGAAAGATCCAGGATCTACCATGGGGCATTTTGACCATGCAAGAAGAACGTCCAGTTGTGCCACAAAGACATTATAAATTGTGTCTTGAAGACTGTGTGATCAATGTTTAGAATTATGTGTGTGAAGCCCCCCTGAGCCCGGCCTTGGCTGGGAAGGGCGAGGTATTAAATCTAATAAAATAAATAGACAGACAGACAGACCGACCGACAGACCGACCGACAGACCGACAGATAGATAGATAGATAGATAGATAGATAGATAGATAGATAGATAGATAGATAGATAGATAGATAGATAGATAGATAAGAACAAGCCAGCTGGATCAGACCAGAGTCCATCTAGTCCAGCTCTCTGCTACTCACGAGTGGCCCCCAGGTGCACTTTGGGGTGCGGGCTCACCTGCACGGAGGTGAAAAGCAATGGCCTTCTGCTGCTCGCTGCTCACTGAGCCACCCTGGTCTGCCACCAAGGCCTTTGCAATCCCTCAGATCCAAGGGAGGGATCAAGATTGGTAGCCATACATCGACTTCTCCTCCATAAATCTGTCCAAGCCCCTTTTAAAGCTATCCAGGTTAGTGGCCACCACCACCTCCTGTGGCAGCATATTCCAAACACCAATCACACGTTGCGTGAAGAAGTGTTTCCTTTTATTAGTCCTACATTTTCAATGAATGCCCCCTGGTTCTAGTATTGTGAGAAAGAGAGAAAAATTTCTCTCTGTTAACATTTTCTACCCCATGCATAATTTTATAGACTTCAATCCTATCCCCCCTCAGACGTCTCCTCTCCAAACTAAAGAGTCCCAAACGCTGCAGCCTCTCCTCATAAGGAAGGTGCTCCAGTCCCTCAATCATCCTCGTTGCCCTAAAGATAGATAGATAGATAGATAGATAGATAGATAGATAGATAGATAGAGAGAGAGAGAGAGAGAGAGAGAGAGATGATAGATAGATAGATAGATAGATAGATAGATAGATAGATAGATAGATAGATAGATAGATAGATAGATAGATAGATAGATAGATAGATAGATAGATAGATAGATAGATAGATAGATAGATAGTATATTCGGCTGCATGGAGTGGAAACCCATCTGAAGAAATAGCTAAAGGATTTGAAAAAAGGGATCTGTGACTTTCATAAGCTCATACCTGGCCAGAAAATATGTAAGTTTTTAAGGCTGCATCGGGTTCTTGCTCTTTTCTCCTAACCCCGCCCTCCCCAACCAAAAAACGCACAGAAATGGAAAACTCTATTGAAGAACATCGGCTGAAGTTGGCCAAGATGGCCAAGCTAACTTCATTGCTCAAATAGCTTAAGTAAGTTTATGAACTGAGTACTGTGAAAAAATGGGGAAAAAATAAATTGATGACCAATGTTTTTGAAGGTAATAGAGAAAAGTTAGACTCTCATGGTGTTTTACCTAGGAGGTTATTGCCCAAGGGCTAAAAAATTGTCCTCAGGGTTAATATTCGATGCAGAAGAAATGGGAAGTTCTGATGGAATAAATTCTTTGTAACTTGGTGAATTTTGTTCTTTGTGTGTAGCTTTTGGTGTTGGAAAGATTTTGAAGTACTGATAAAAAATGCAATCCCTAAAAAACCTGAACTTTGCTCAGGTTGTTGTTGAAGTTGAGTACACACACACACACACACACACACACACACACAGGCTTTTATTGGCATAAAAACGTAATTAATTGTCATAAGTAAAATGAGACATAGTTGATTAACATTAAAAAGTAATACAAAACAAAAGTATAAAAACACATAATATATGTTTTACGATACCTAAAATTAACACTTATCCCTAACAATGCAAAGGTTTATAGCTCCCTGTAGGAAACCAGCTACCCTTTCACACAGATCCGCAGAAGGGCTATTTAATAAAAAGGACGTCTTAGCTGCAATAGACGAGTCGACTCTCAGTGCAAGAACAGGGGTTAAAAACTTGGCCTGAATCCCAGCATAGAATGAGCGGAATGAAAGGTGTTGTACTGTTTCAATAGTTCCTGAATCACAAGGGCAGATTCTTTCTGCGTCTTCAACGCTAAGAGTTCATTCACAAATTCAGGACAATGGACAATGGAACCCCCCCCCCCCCCCCAAGACTGAATAGGGACCTAGAATTCTTACCTCACTACCTTACTAAACTACTTACTTTATCTTATTAAACATTTCTCCTTCATTGGAATCAAATTGATTGCATCTTGCATAGTACCTTTGCATTCTTTGCAACACCCCTCCCAACTTCAGACTGGGATATAAGGGGTCCGAATCATAGAATAGAATCATGGAGTTGGAAGATACCCCAAAGGCCATCAAGGCCATCAAGTCCAACCCCTTGTGTAGGCGCAGAAGGCATAAGAAGGATATACTCTGTTAAAAAGCAAAGGCTTTCTTCTTGCCCCCCCCCCCCATTACTTTCTTTCTGTAAGGGGGTGTTGGCAACCATAATGCAGCTGACCAAAGTAAAGATGCAGGCTTGAAAATCTATTCTTTTCCTGTTATTAGGCAAGCTTGATAGCCCAACAGAAGGCCCCTTGTTCAGAGTCATACAGAATGTGCAAATTCAACTGTTTTAAGGTCTCACTGTTCCCGACTAGATACCTTGAATTTGCCCTTCTTCTAGGAGACAGAAGAAAGAAACATGAAAATGTTTAGGTTCTTTGTCTAGGAAGAAGGGCAACAAAAGGCAATACAGATAAGAAAGAAACAGGCCCTAGTTCATCTTGCGTCAAAGAATCAGGTGCCGACATCTTCCAATAAGGGTCTTAGACAGCCCCAAATGTTTTTGGGGAAGGGAAAATCTCCACCTTTCTGTATGATTGATTGATGATGTGGGCATTTTGGGGGTGTATTCTTTTCTGCCATTTTGATGTAACCTGCTATAATGCTATAAAAGTAAGAACACACTGCCATTTTGGCTAGGCTCCTCTGATACTATTTTGCCCCAGTTGGCTGAATAAAATTCAAATTGATTTTATTCTGTATCGGCTTGAGCTTTCTTGAGCTTCTTTTACTTTATTGATTAACCCGTGTTAACACTTGCAATGCAGGAACACACCATCAGAGCACTCCTAACAGATGGCCATCCAGCCTCTCTTTAAAGACCTCCAAAGGAGACTCCACCACACTTCAAGGTAGTAGTGCATTCCACTGTCGAACAGCCCTACACTGTCAGGAAGTTTTTTCCTGATGTTTAGGTGAAATCCCTTTTCCTTCACCTTGAACCCATGACTCCTGGTCCTAGTCTCTGGAGCAGCAGAAAACAAGCTTGCTCCCTCACCAACATGGCATCCCTTCAGATATCTAAACATGGCTGACATGTCACCCTTTAACCTTCTTGTCACCAAACTAAACATCCCCAGCTCCCTAAGTCTCTCCTCGTAGGGCAGGAATTCCAGACCTTTGACCATTTTGACTGCCGTCCTCTGGACCCGTTCCGGCAGGTTTGATTCCACACTTCTCCACATGAGCAACACACTCTCATCTGGTGAACTGGATTTGTTTCCCCCTCTCTTCCACATGAAGCCTGCTGGATGACCTTGGTTCCAGTGACAGTTCTCTGTGAACTCTTTCAGGCCCACCTTCTTCTGTTTTTGGGGAGAGAAAGGGAAGGAGTTTGTAGGGAGCTTTGAGACTCCTTTCAGGAGAGAAAGGTGGGGTTTAAATCCAAACTCTCCTCTTCTTCTGGTCATAGTTCTCTCCAAACTCTCAGCCCCACCTCCTTGACAAGGTGTTTGTTGTGGGGAGGGGAAGGGAAGGAGTTTGTAAGATGCTTTGAGCCTCCTCATGGCTGAGGAAAGTGGGGTATAATAACCAACTCTTTTTCATTTATCATAAAGAAGCAACAGCCCTCAGTTTGCAAGGCCTGAACGATGCTGTTATCTAGGTTTTGAAGGACAAGGACGTTGCTTCATAAGGTTATCATAAGTTGGAAGCGACGTGAGGGCACTTCACACACACAATGAAGACAAGATCCATTCAGAAGAGGAAAGGATTCCATCAAAGTGGAGTGAAGCACCCCTTTGGCTGGAAATGAATGGGCAAAACAAGAGGAATAGCAGACAAAAAACCTCTGAAGAGCCGAGATGACTTTCCTTGTGAACCGGCCGCTCCCAAATCCTTTATTCAAGACAGGCTTTGCAGATCCGCATTTGCATAAGAATTGCAACTCAAATCGCTTCAAGCTGGAGCTTGCCTTTGAATCTGCACTAAAGAACGATATCTTGGAGTTGCGTTGCTGAATGTTTGGGGAGATAAATCTGGCCCCTAGTTTCATGCCAGTCTGTGCCCGTGTCATCCTGAATTGGACAGGGGTTGGATTAGATGGCCAATATATGCTCCCTTCCAGCTCTGTGATGCTGTGTATTGTCGAAGACTTTCATGGCCGGAAACACTATGCAGTGGTGGCGAACCTTTGGCACTCCAGATGTTATGGACTACAATTCCCATCAGCCTCTGCCAGCATGGCCAATTGGAAGCGACTTGAGGGCACTTCACACACACAATGAAGACAAGATCCATTCAAAAGAGGAAAGGATTGGCCATGCTGGCAGGGGCTGATGGGAATTGTAGTCTGTAACATCTGGAGTGCCAAAGGTTTGCCACCACGGCACTAGGGTGTTGTGGGTTTTCCGGGTTGTATGGCTGTGTTCTAGAAGTATTTTCCCTGACTTTTTGCCTGCCACAAATGCTGGCGAAAGGTCAGGAGAAAATGCTACTGGGACACGGCCATACAACCCAGAAAACCCACAACACTCTCTGTGATTCTGTATCATATACACCTTGGCTTTCCAAGATCCATGGTGCAATACTCAAGGGAACAGGTCTATCAACAGGTGCTGGGATACAGAATCTGGGATATCAGGTTCTTATAATGCTAATATTCTGTCCCTAAGCTTTTCTCCTGTGTTCCAATCAAGCGGATCCCATTCAGCATTTTGCTTTGCAATTATATCCTTCTGACTTCATTCTTTTCAACACCTGTCCCACTTCTGACCGTGATACAGGGACTCAGAGATCTCCCTTCAACTTGGATCTAACCAAGGGAGTTTTCCATTCACAAATGTTTCTACTCTGGAAATATTCTTGGACTTTTTTAGCCAGCTGGATGACCTTGGGCTAGTCACAGTTTTTCGGAGCTCTCTCGGGGGGAAGGAAAAGGAGATTGTAAGCCCCTTTGAGTCTCTTTACAGGAGAGAAAGGGGGTATAAATCTAACTCCTCCTGCTCCTGCTCCTGCTCCTGCTCCTGCTCCTGCTCCTGCTCTTCTTCTTCTTCTTCTTCTTCTTCTTCTTCTTCTTCTTCTTCTTCTTCTTCTTCTTCTTCTTCTTCTTCTTCTTCTTCTTCTTCTTCTTCTTCTTCTTCTTCTTCTTCTTCTTCTTGACTCGATTGCGCCCTTCTACTGAAGACCACCCAAAACTATGTTTATGGAGCCAGATAGGTTTATCAATGTCTGGGAGTCTTGATAGTCTTAAAATTGAACCTTCATACTCTGAAGCAGTATATCTGTGAATACACAATGATGCGGAGAACTCTCTCCATCATGGCATGAGTTTTCCTCATTTAGTCAGTAAGACAGTTTGGTGTTAAAAACATAAGAGAGATCTGGCAGGATTACACCATCCTACTTCTTGTACTTCTAGTCCAAGAACGTGTCTCAACAAACAGGGCACAGCATAACATATTTACTTTATTGTGGAGAACAGGATGAAATAGATGTGTGGATCTACTCTAGATGGGTAGCTGTGTTAGTCCATAGCAGCAAAATGAAACAAGATTAACTTGTTGACGTTCTTCAACAAAGGAACTTCAAAGGGAGAATCCAGTGTGAAATTGCTGAATTAGACTTCATTAGCAAGTTCAGGACTAGTTATTCCCTTCACCCTGCCTCAGATCTCCACAGGGACCTGGGATTCTTCACTCACTACAGGCACAGGTATCTTGCACAAGATATCTTACAGATGTCAATTGGTTCACCTGTACCGCAATAACTGTCTCTTGCATTTGCTTATCTGGCAGCAGTTTGTATATTCATCCTACTCTGCTTAGTATCTGATAACAGCTGGGAATTCTCACACCCACACTGAGTGAAACGATTACTCTTTGGATTGGATCTTGTTTTGAACTAGGCTATTTCCGTTGCATCTGTAAGTTGGTCCGATATATCTGATGGACTTCAGAACACACACCGTGGTGGCGAACCTTTGGCACTCCAGGGGCTGATGGGAATTGTAGTCCATAACATCTGGAGTGCCAAAGGTTCGCCACCACTGCCTAGGACATTATTTTTTTCTTCAAAGTCCTACTGTAAGATTTGGGCAGATTTGGGGTTTATGGAATGTATAAGATACTGGTGGCATCCTTAATTAGTTAATGTGCTATATGAGTTTTAAACAGACATACTGTTATTTTATACTATCACTTATACCATATCTGTCCATGGACTTCAGTGATGGGTGGGCAATAAGTAGACCGACCGACCGACCGACCGACCGACCGACCGACCGACCGACCGACCGACCGACCGACCGACAGACCGACAGACAGACAGACAGACAGACAGACAGACAGAATTTTGCACCCTGCTTTGGGTGCCCTCTCTGCCTGAGGCTAGATTATAGAATCATAAAGTTGGAATAGACCCCAAGGATCATCTAGTCCAGCCCCCTGCAGTGCAGGAACACACAATCAAAGCACTCCTGACAGAAAATCCAGCCTCTCTTTAAAAACCTCCAAAGAAGGAGACTCCACCACACTCAGAGGTAGTGCCTTCCACTGTCAAACAGCTCTGACTGTCGGGAAGTTTTTCCTGAAGTTTAGGTGAAATCTCTTTTCTTTCGCCTTGAACCCATGACTCCTGGTCCTAGTCTCTGGAGCAGCAGAAAACAAGCTTGCTCCCTCACCAACATGGCATCCCTTCAAATACCTAAACAGGGCTATCATGTCACCTCTTAACCTTCTCTTCACCAAACTAAACACCCTAAGCCTCTCTTCATAGGGCATGGATTCCAGACCTTTGACCATCTTGGTCGCCCTCCTCTGGACCCATTCCAGCTTGTCAATATCCTTCTTGAATTGGGTGACGACTTGAGCATCCTCAGTTGTGGTACCAAAGCTATCGAATTCGTCTTGAGGAGACTCTTCCGTTCCCTTCTGTTTGTTTTATTTATTCAGTTTAACCATTTGAATGCCATTTTCTGCCCGATCGGGTCCCAAGGCCTCAAACATGAAACCAGCAAAACATCTGAACAATTAAAACAACGTTTGATAAAATTCTGTCATCCTCTGCCAGCAAGTGAAGTCCTTTCCTTTTCGTCTGGCGTTCCCTCGCTGATTCTTACTGACTCTTCCTCCCGTTGGTATATTCGTGTGTTTTTCTTTTCATTGTCTTCCGATATTTATGTTGTTTCTCATCTTATTTGAATGTTTTGATTTTTCACCCCCTTGGGGACTCTAAGTGGGATGGGTAGGCGGCTTTAAAAGGTTTAACGTAAAACGAATAAAATGCGTATTTTAGATGAAAAGCAATTTGAAATGTAAAACAAAACAGATGGGATCTTGCTGAAGGCCTAGCCAGGAACGTGTGCCCTCTGAGTGGCCATTTTCAGCCATTTACGGGATACCTATTTCCTTCCGCACAGTAAGAACATAAGAACTAGCCTGCTGGATCAGACCAGAGTCCATCTAGTCCAGCACTCTGCTACTCGCAGTGGCCCACCAGTTGCCTTTGGGAGCTCACATGCAGGAGGTGAAAGCAATGGCCTTCTGCTGCTGCTGCTGCTGCTCCCGAGCACCTGGTCTGCCAAGGCCTTTGCAATCTCAGATCAAGGAGGATCAAGATTGGGAGCCATAGATCAACTTCTCCTCCATCAATCTGTCCAAGCCCTTTTTAAAGCTATCCAGGTTAGTGGCCATCACCACCTCCTGTGGCAGCCTATTCCAAACACCAATCACACGTTGCGTGAAGAAGTGTTTCCTTTTATTAGTCCTAATTCTTCCCCCCAGCATTTTCAATGAATGCCCCCTGGTTCTAGTATTGTGA
This sequence comes from Sphaerodactylus townsendi, assembly GCF_021028975.2. Lineage (NCBI taxonomy): Eukaryota > Metazoa > Chordata > Lepidosauria > Squamata > Sphaerodactylidae > Sphaerodactylus > Sphaerodactylus townsendi. The sequence goes on from NW_025950407.1 coordinate 303,874, forward strand.
GAAAGAGAGAAAAATTTATCTGTGTCAACATTTTCTACCCCATGCATACTTTTATAGACTTCAATCATATCCCCCCTCAGCCGTCTCCTCTCCAAACTAAAGAGTCCCAAACGCTGCAGCCTCTCCTCATAAGGAAGCTGTTTGTACCAGCTTTGTCCCCATGGATGCCAGCCTTCAGGTGATACTCGGAGATCCCTAAGGATTACAATTGAACTCCAGGGTCCCTTCCGCACATGCAGAATAATGCACTTCCAGTCCACTTTCACAATTGTTTGCAAGTGGATTTTGCTATTCTGCCCAGTAAAATCCAGCTGCAAAGCACATTGAACGTGCATTATTCTGCATGTGCGGAAGGGTGACAGACAGTGGTGGGATTCAGCAGGTGTGCACCAGTTCGGCAGAACCGGTTATTAAAATGGTGCTTGTAAACAACCGGTTGTTAAATTATTTGAATCCCACCACTGGTGCCAGCGGTCAGTTTATGTGATGAAAACAGCTATTTTTTAAAGATGGCTCTATTGCAAACTGCATACATAAAATAACACTTATATACAGTTCATTGTTTGTTACAATATCACACATAGTTTGTAATATAACTTTCAGGCAGAGGCTATTTTACATGGCTTTAATTTAGGCTGACCAGACGTCCCGCTTTTAGCGGGACAGTCCCACCTTAAAACAATTTGTCTCGTGTCCCGCGGGTTTTTTCAAGTGTCCCGATTTTTGGAAGGTTGCCTGCCGCACTGCCTTCTGGGGCGCAAGGCAGTGCGGCAGCCTCCTGCGCATGCAGCCGCAGGAGCGCACTGCCTTCTGGGGCGCTCTCGTTTCCCGCCCTGTTACAGGAGCACCCCAGAAGGCCATGCGCTCCTGAGGCTGCGCGCCCGCCCGCCCGCCCGCCTACCCGCCCGCCCGCCCGTCCTGGTTTACTTTAGTTAACAGAATACACTAAACAACCAAACTGAGGGCAGAGGCTTATCTGATGAACCATGTGTGTTTCCGCACTCCTACATTCCTGATGGCTGACCTTGGGCTAGTCCCAGTTCTCTCTGAACTCTCTCAGCCCCACCTGACTCACAAGGTGTCTGTTGTGGGGAGAGGAAGGGAAAGGGGTTTGTAGGCCATCTTGAATGTCCTTACAGGAGAGAAATGTGGGGTATAAATCCAAACTCTTCTTCTTCTTCATTAAATAACAACCTTTCATTTCTGGATTGGGGGTGTGCGCGCGGGTAGTCTCACCAATATTTTACCAAATGTTTAACCACTCCACAGTATTTTCCTCCCCTTCTTTCAGGAAGTACGCGCTTTCTAGCTGCCCAGGGAAATCGTTTTCCAAAAAGAAAGGCCCCGTGCTTCTGAAGTCAGCTGCCTCCCCGTTTTTCTCTGATGTTTAGACCGGCTGCTTGCTCTGGGTGTGCCCCAATGCTGGAAGGATGATGAAAGAAGAAAATAAATTCCTCCTTCTCACTTTCTCTGTCATTTGCAAGCTTGCCTAGATTAATATTATCGGCCCGGGCATGTTCCATCTGGTGAGCTGTCGTTGCATCATTCCGCTGCTGTTAGTGAAGTGGAGCGTCCATGTTCAGAAGAAGAAGAAGGAGAAGAAGAAGAAGAAGAAGAAGAGGAGGAGGAGGAGGAGGAGGAGGAGGAGGAAGAAGAAGAAGAAGAGGAAGAGGAAGAAGAGGAGGAGGAGGAGGAAGAAGAAGAAGAAGAAGAGTTTGGATTTATACCCCTTTTTCTCTCCTGCAGGAGACTCAAAGGGGCTGACAATCTCCTTGCCCTTCCCCCCTCACAACAAACACCCTGTGAGGTGGGTGGGGCTGAGAGAGCTCCGAGAAGCTGTGACTAGCCCAAGGTCACCCAGCTGGCATGTGTGGGAGTGCACAGGCTAATCTGAATTCCCCAGAGAAGCCTCCACAGCTCAGGCGGCAGAGCAGAGAATCAAACCCGGTTCCTCCAGATTAGATACATGAGCTCTTAACCTCCTACGCCACTGGGAATGCCGAGTGCCAGGGTGCAAACACCAAAGGGAAGGCTGGCGGCTTCAAGCCCTGCATGTGCTTCAAGCTCTGATGATACCAAATTAGGAAGGGTAGCTAATACCCTGGAGGACAAGGGCAGGATTCAAAATCATCTGGACAGATTAGAGAGCTGGGCCAAAACTAAATGAATGTCAACAGAGATAAACGTAAGATTCTGCACTTAGGCGGAAAAAAAAATGAAATGCACAGAGATAGGATGGGTGACACCTGGCTTGACAACACTGCATGTGAAAGTGATCCGGGAGTCTTAGTAGACCACAAACTGAACATGAGCCAGCAGTGTGATGCGGCAGCCAAGAAAGCCAATGCGATTCTGGGTTGTATCAATAGGAGTATGCACTGGTGGCGAACCTTTGGCACTCCAAATGTTATGGACTACAATTCCCATCAGCCCCTGCCAACATGGCCAATTGGCAATGCTGGCAGGGGCTGATGGGAATTGTTGTCCATAACATCTGGAGTGCCAAAGGTTCGCCACCACGGGAGTATAGTGTCTAGATGGAGGGAAGTAATTGTACCACTCTATTCTGCGTTGGTCAGACCTCACCTAGAGTACTGTGTTCAGTTCTGGGCACCGCAATTTAAGAAGGATATGGATAAGCTGGAACGTGTCCAGAGGAGGGCAACCAAAATGGTAAAAGGTCTGGAAGAGAGACTTAGGGAGCTGGGGATGTTTACTCTGGAGAAGCGAAGGTTTGGGGGGGGGCATAATAGCTATGTTTAAATATTTGGATGCCATGTCTAAGAGGGAACAAACTTGTTTTCTGCTGCCTCAGGGACTAGGACACAGAATAGTGGATTCAAGGTGAAGGAAAAGAGATTCTACCTAAACATTGGGAAGAACTTCCTGACAGTCAGGTCTGTTCGACAGTGGAATTCACTGCCTTGGAGAGTGGTGGAGTCTCTTTCTTTGGTGGCTTTTAAACAGAGGCTGGGTGAACATATATCAGGAGTGCTCTGATTATGTGTTCCTGCATAGCAGTGGGTTGGACTTGATGGCCCTTGGGGGTCTCTTCCAACTGTAGGATTCTATGTGGACTGCCAAAGAGCACCTTGTTTGGCCAGCTGGACTATATGGACTTACTGTATGATCCGGCAAGGCTTTTCTTAGGTTCTGTAGGTTTCACTTGAGAGTTTGGATTTAAATGACAAGTTGAAATGACCAGAAGTCAACAGTTAAATTGTGGTTTTGTTTTTGGCAAGGGACTCATATTCTTTGGGCATTTGTCCAAGGCCTGTTGGCGAACATGCAAAGGCCTCGGGCGATTTGTCCAAAGGCCTCTGGAAATATATCCCGGAGGTTCCTGGGGGCACATCTAGATGAGAGAATATTCAAAGACCTCAGGCTGAAAACATTTGCTTTTGGGTGTATGTGTAAAGATTTCGAGAGCACAGCCATATGCCTTTTGGGTGTATGTCAAATGCTTTGAAGTACATTATCTCAAGCTTTTAAAAGAATATGCAAAATAGGGTTGCAAACTTCTAGAAGGAGCCTGGAGTCGATTCCCCAGATTACAACTGATCTCTAGACAGAGATGGCTGCTTGGGAATTATACCGTATGGCATTATACCCTTCAGAGGTCTCTTTCTTCTCCCGCCCTGCTCCGCTCTCCCCAGACATCCTCCACAGAGCTGGAATTTCTCAAGCCAGATTAGATAACCCTTGTGATGCAAAGGTGTACGTCCAACAGCCTGGGTGAGCCTGTGTAAAAGCCACAGAGCTTGCATTGCCAACTCCAGTGTGGAGATTCCTGGAGATCTGAAAACAGTGCCTATGGTGTCTGGCACATGGTGGGGGATTTCATAAGAACATAAGAATGAGCCTGCTGGATCAGACCAGAGTCCATCTAGTCCAGCTCTCTGCTACTCGCAGTGGCCCACCAGGTGCCTTTGGGAGCTCACCTGCAGGATGTGAAAGCAAGGGCCTTCTGCGGCTGCTGCTGCTCCCGAGCACCTGGTCTGCTAAGACATTTGCAATCTCAAATCAAGGAGGATCAAGATTGGTATCCATAGATCGACTTCTCCTCCATAAATCTGTCCAAGCCCCTTTTCAAGCTATCCAGGTGAGTGGCCATCACCACCTCCTGTGGCAGCATATTCCAAACACCAATCACACGTTGCGTGAAGAAGTGTTTCCTTTTATTAGTCCTAGTTCTTCCCCCCAGCATTTTCAATGGATGCCCCCTGGTTCTAGTATTGTGAGAAAGAGGAAAAAATTTCTCTCTGTCAACATTTTCTACCCCATGCATAATTTTAGAGACTTCAATCATATCCCCCCTCAGCCGTCTCCTCTCCAAACTAAAGAGTCCCAAACGCTGCAGCCTCTCCTCATAAGGAAGGTGCTCCAGTCCCTCAATCATCCTCGTTGCCCTTCTCTGCACTTTTTCTATCTCTTCGATATCCTTTTTGAGATGTGGCGACCAGAACTGAACACAGGACTCCAAGTGCGGTCGCACCACGGCTTTATATAAGGGCATGACAATCCTTGCAGTTTTATTATCGACTCCTTTCCTAATGATCCCGAGCATAGAGTTTGCCTTTTTCACAGCTGCCATACATTGAGTGGACATTCCCATGGAACTATCCACTAAGACGCCTGGAATTTCACCTGGAATCTCTGGTATACCACACAGTCTGCCCTCTAACGCTGCCATTTTCTTCAGAAGAACGGAAGGGTTTTGATTTATACCCTGCCTTTCTCAACCAAACGAGTCTCAAAGTAGCTTACAAACTACGTTAAGCTATGTATGTTCGTCGTCCTGAGCCCAGCCTAGGCCAGGGCGGGGGGTATTAAATCAAATAAATAAACGTCCTTTCTGGTTGTGGTGGGTTTTCCGGGCTGTGTGGCCGTGGTCTGGTGGATCTTGTTCCTAACATTTCGCCTGCATCCGTGGCTGGCATCTTCAGAGGCGTATCACAGAGGGAAGTCTGTGACACGCTGTGCTTAGTCTGATGCCAGCCACAGATGCAGGCGAAACGTTAGGAACAAGATCCACCAGACCACGGCCACACAGCCCGGAAAACCCACCACAACCAGTTGAATCTGGCCGTGAAAGCCTTCAACAAAATGTCCTCTCTGCTGCCAACAGATAAGGCTGCTTGCCTGCCTTTACACGACAGCCCTTCAGATACTTCCAGAGAGCAATCACATCCCCCCTCAACCTCTTCTTCCCCAGACTGAACATTTGCCCGTCCCTCAGCCTTTCCTCATACGGCTTCGTCTCCAGGCCCCCGATCATCCTCATCTCTTTCCTCTGTCCCCTGCTCCATTTTGGCCGCATCTTTTTTACGCCTCTGGGCCTCCAGAGCTGCACACGGTACTCCGGGTGAGGCCTGACTAACGTAGGATAAGGGTAGGACAGCCCAAGAGAAAGCAGTCCAGCAAGCTTCCGTGTCAGAACGGAGACTTGAACCCGAGTCTCAAAGATCATACGTTGAAAATGCTGGGGGGAAGAATTAGGACTAATAAAAGGAAACACTTCTTCACACAACGTGTGATTGGTGTTTGGAATATGCTGCCGCAGGAGGTGGTGATGGCCACTCACCTGGATAGCTTTAAAAGGGGCTAGGACTGACCAGGTCCTCGGGAACAGCAGCAGCAGAAGGCCATTGCTTTCACCTCCTGCAGGTGAGCTCCCAAAGGCACCTGGTGGGCCACTGCGAGTAGCAGAGTGCTGGACTAGATGGACTCTGGTCTGATCCAGCAGGCTCTCTTTTATGTTCTTAAGGCCATTGCTTTCACCTCCTGCAGGCGAGCTCCCAAAGGCACCTGGTGGGCCACTGCGAGTAGCAGAGTGCTGGACTAGATGGACTCTGGTCTGATCCAGAAGGCTCTTCCTTATGTTCTTAAGGCCATTGCTTTCACCTCCTGCAGGTGAGGTCCCAAAGGCACCTGGTGGGCCACTGCGAGTAGCAGAGTGCTGGACTAGATAGACTCTGGTCTGATCCAGAAGGCTCTTCATGTTCTTAAGACCATTGCTTTCACCTCCTGCAGGTGAGGTCCCAAAGGCACCTGGTGGGCCACTGCGAGTAGCAGAGTGCTGGACTAGATGGACTCTGGTCTGATCCAGAAGGCTCTTCCTTATGTTCTTAAGGCCATTGCTTTCACCTCCTGCAGGTGAGCTCCCAAGGAGCATTCCTGGTGGGCCACTGCTAGTAGCAGAGAGTGCTGGACTAGATGGACTCTGGTCTGATCCAGAAGGCTCTTCATGTTCTTAAGGCCATTGCTTTCACCTCCTGCAGGTGAGCTCCCAAAGGCACCTGGTGGGCCACTGCGAGTAGCAGAGTGCTGGACTAGATGGACTCTGGTCTGATCCAGAAGCTGCTCCTTGCTCCTTATGTTCTTAAGGGGCCATTGCTTTCACCTCCTGCAGGTGAGGCTCCCAAAGGCACCTGGTGGGCCACTGCGAGTAGCATAGTGCTGGACTAGATGGACTCTGGTCTGATCCAGAAGGCTCTTCCTTATGTTCTTAAGGCCATTGCTTTCACCTCCTGCAGGTGAGCTCCCAAAGGCACCTGGTGGGCCACTGCGAGTAGCATAGTGCTGGACTAGATGGACTCTGGTCTGATCCAGAAGGCTCTTCCTTATGTTCTTAAGGCCACTGCTTTCACCTCCTGCAGGTGAGCTCCCAAAGGCACCTGGTGGAGCCTCACCAAGCGAGCTAGCATAGTGCTGGACTAGATGGACTCTGGTCTGGATCCAGAAGGCTCTTCCTTATGTTTCTTAAGGCCATTGCTTTCACTCTCCTGCAGGTGAGGTCCCAAAGAGCACCTGGTAGGGCCACTGTGAGTAGCAGAGTGCTGGACTAGATGGACTCCTGGTCTGATCCAGAAGGCTCTTCCCTTATGTTCTTACAGGCCATTGCTTTCACCGGCTGCAGGTGAGGTCCCAAAGGCAGCTGGTGGGCCACTCTCAAGCAGGTAGCATAGTGCTGGACTCAGATGGACTCCTGGTCTGATCCAGAAGGCTCTTGCCTTATGTTCTTAAGGCCATTGCTTTCACCTCCTGCAGGTGAGCTCCCAAAGGCACCTGGTGGGCCACTGTGAGTAGCAGAGTGCTGGACTAGATGGACTCTGGTCTGATCCAGAAGGCTCTTCCTTATGTTCTTAAGGTCATTGCTTTCACCTCCTGCAGGTGAGCTCCCAAAGGCACCTGGTAGGCCACTGCGAGTAGCAGAGTGCTGGACTAGATGGACTCTGGTCTGATCCAGCAGGCTCTTCCTTGTGTACTTAAGGCCATTGCTTTCACCTCCTGCAGGTGAGCTCCCAAAGGCACCTGGTGGGCCACTGCGAGTAGCAGAGTGCTGGACTAGATGGACTCTGGTCTGATCCAGCAGGCTCTTCCTTATGTTCTTAAGGCCATTGCTTTCACCTCCTGCAGGTGAGCTCCCAAAGGCACCTGTTTTCATCTGTGCAACGACAGAGCGTGATGCAAAGGTGTACGAGGAACTTGTGTTTCCTCTAGCACACTCCGACGGAGGCAGGGCTGCGGTTCTGGCACGCCCCACAAGGCTCCGTGGGGCACAGAAGATCACACGCGTTTGAGGCAGGGATGCTGCGGGTCAGCTCCCGTCCTGGGCGTCGCACCAAACTGACTGCGTGCCGCGTCTGTCCCACTGAGGCAGGTGATGCTTAAGCTACGGATGGGCCACGTTGGACTCGGCCTGCCAGTTTGGCAAGTTGCTGTAGGGTGGGGACCAGGAACAGACCTAGCCTGGGAAGTTCTACTGGGAGAAGGCTGTATGGGGGAATAAACATGAATAGCCCAGCTTAGTCTGAGTTGCGTCTTGAAGACACCATCCCTTTGCTGAAGCTGAGCAGAGCTAGATCTGGTCAGCAACTAGACTGGAACTCTTTGGACCTTCTGGGTATGTCATGTGTGTCTACATGATGCTCAGCGGTGCTGTGGCAGTAGCACTCAGTGGCACCTTTCCTGCCACCCAAATGTTTTAAGAAAGTAGTATAGTCAGATGGGGCTCTTGCCCAGCAGTTTCCGACTGGCCACTGGAGATCTGCGTGGCTGTGCCTATTAAAATATAACGTCCTCAAGACCACGCCTCGCACTCAGAATTTTACTCCTCGGTCCTCCAATTCTCAGAGCAAATTTCTCCTGGGCCCTTTCCCCTGCCTTCTGCTGAAACGGGCAGTCAAAACAGTCGCCCAAAGTATGTACTTCCTAGAGATGTATGATCTACCCGAGCCGGGAATTGCAGGGAACTCTCGCTGACTCTCAGATGTTCAGGAACTACAATTCCCATCAGCTCTACTACCAGCGCCATGGCCAATTCACAAGGTGCCGACAGCCATGCTGACGAAACTGATAGAATTGTAGTTCCTAGGAAAGTCTGGAGAGCAGGTTCCCTAAATTCCCCATCTACAGATGAGGGAAGCCAGCCTCTAGATGGGGACTGGGAATCTCCTGGAATTGTAGCTCCAGATGTGGACATCCGTTCCCCTGGAGATAGAGATGCCAGCCTTCAGGCGCAACCTGAGAATCCAAACACACAAACTTTGATACTTACTACTAATTTACTAAGTGAAATGAAAAGTGAAAATGAGTGCACTGTTGTCTAAAACAGCTATGAACAATCTTTTACTGTCAGCATACATGAAGGACTTGGTTAGTGATTATAATAACCTTCTTTAGGGCCCCTTCCGCACATGCAGAATAATGTGTTTTCAAACCACTTTCACAACTGTTTGCAAGTGGATTTTGCTATTCCGCCAGCTTCAAAGAGCATTGAAAGCAGTTTGAAAGTGCATTATTCTGCATGTGCGGAAGGCGCCTAGGAGTGCAAAAATATCCAGAATAAGACACTCTAAAACACCTTTTGCGATAATGAAACGTTTTCGTGAGCTCTTCCTCAGTAGAATGCTGTGACCATTGCCATTAGGTACAGTAGTAGTTCTCAGCGCTGTGACAATAGAAAGCAAAACTAAATTGTACAGTATTCCAAACACAACATCCGTATCTTCAAATTCCATCTGTGTTCCTTACACGGCAAAACAAAAAGAATTCATTGTTTACAATTGTTTACAATTGTATTTTCTGTTTATGTACATTGTTAGCGATTTGTACTTTTGTAACTTTTTTGTATTCATGAATGTTCATTGCTGTTTTAGACAATAGTGCACTCATTTTCACTTTGCAGTTCACTTAGTAAATAAGTTGTAAGTGTCGAAGTTTGTGTGTTGGTGTTCTTAAGCAGTAGGACGGGCGGTGTTTTTTGTTTATGGATCATTGCTATTCAGTACGCTCAAGTTCTATTTGTAGTGGGAACCTGAGAATCCTACAGGATTATAAGAACATAAGAGAACAAGCCTGCTGGATCAGACCAGAGTCCATCTAGTCCAGCTCTCTGCTACTCGCAGTGGCCCACCAGGTGCCTTTGGGAGCTCACCTGCAGGATGTGAAAGCAATGGCCTTCTGCTGCTGCTGCTGCTCCCGAGCACCTGGTCTGCTAAGGCATTTGCAATCTCAGATCAAGGAGGATCAATATTGGTAGCCATAGATCAACTTCTCCTCCATAAATCTGTCCAGGCCCCTTTTAAAGCTATCCAGGTGAGTGGCCGTCACCACCTCCTGTGGCAGCATATTCCAAACACCAAAGAAGTGTTTCCTTTTATTAGTCCTAATTCTCATCTCTAGACTACAGACATCAGTTCCCCTGGAAAAAATTGATGATTTGGAGTGTGAACTCTTTGGCATTGTACCCTACTGGAGTCTTCCTCCTCCCTGGGATTCATTCCCAAATCTCCAGCAATTTCCCAACTGGCAATTCTACCCCCCATCTCCTACTGGTGGCCGGTGGGAGGGGGAGGCAAACCAGACAACCCTATACGTAGCCTGGAAAAAAACCCCACTCAGGTGGCGCGATGGTGCTGAGCTTAAGAAAGGGAAAGGTTCATGATTGCCTGAAGACAGCCGGTAATATTTTCCAGCCGGACCTGTTTTCTCATGATGCGCACACGTTGCAAGACACAGGCCACAGTCTGTCTCCAAGGGCACCCGCTGACACCAAACACATTCTGCAACAACCCCAGGTCATGGTTCCAGCTCCCTGTTGGGAAATTCTTGGAGGTTTGGGGGTGAAGTCCGGGGAAGGAGGAGGGTTGGGGAGAGGGGATTTCAGCGGGTAATAATGCCACGGAGTCTGCCCTCCTGAGCAGCCGTTTTCTCCAGGGGAAATGGCCCTGTAATCTGGAGATCGGTTATAATTCGGGGAGATTCCCAGCTAGGGGTTGGCTCGGGCATGAATGAATTGGTTCTGGGGGGATCCCGCAGATCTGCTCTGCTAAACTGATCTCCGGGCCCCCGGAGGAAAGGTCTGCTATTTGCAACACAGCTCTACATTAATCCTGCCCTCTTTTTCCCCCACCCACCCACCCACCTGCCCAGCAAGCCTTGCTCTTCTATCACTTAGGCCCCTTCCTAAGTAGAATGCAGAATAAGGCACTTTCAATCCACTTTCAATGCACTTTGCAGCTGGATTTGACTGAGCGGAATAGCAAAACCCACTTGCAAACAATTGTGAAAGTGTATCGTTGAAGGCTTTCATGGCCAGAATCACTGGGGTGCTGTGTGGTTTCCGGGCTGTATGGCCGTGTTGTAGCAGCATGCTCTCCTGACGTTTCGCCTGCATCTGTGGCTGGCATCTTCAGAGGATCTGATAGTAGGAATGGAAAGCGAGTGGAGGGTAAATCCTGTGAGGTAAAAAGGAGAGGCCATCTGAATAGGGTAGCCTGGCATGTGAGGCACAGAGAAGTCTGTAGCATGGGAGTAACAATGAAGATAGCAAGGTCAATAGGTGAATGGATCTGAATAGAAGTATCCTGGTCTTGTTCCCTTGTGCCTAAGGGGTGGGAGAGTGCAGTGACTTTGAGAATGAGTGGCAAACGGGCAGGTTCTGTGTTCAAATCTGCCTCCGATTCCTCCAGTGGCCTGAGGCAAGCTGCTGAATAAACCAATAAAAATACCAATAACCCAGCCTTTCCTCTTGTCTCAACACATCTTGGCGTCCATCTCCCCATCTGCCACAAGGGGGTAATAACAGCCCCCTACCTTACAGGATCGTTGTAAAGATCAGAAAGAGATAATGGATGTGAGGTGCTTTGAATCTTTGGAAGCTCCATTGCTAACAAAGACACCTTTAGAGTCAGCGTGGTGTAGTGGTTAAGAGCAGGTGCAGTTCTCAGCCCAACCTACCTTGCAGGGTGTTTGTTGTTGAGGGGGAGGGAAAGGAGACTGAAAGCCCCTTTGAGTCTCCTTACAGTTAGAGTTAAATCCAAACTCTATTCATTTGGCATTTACACCCCACCTTTCTGCCCCATTTTAGGGCATGAACGCTCAAAGAGAATTCAGTGGAACCTCCATGGTTAGAGGCAGTCTGTCTCGGCAGACCAGATGCGGAGGCCAATCCATTATATTCCATGCATTGGCTGCTGTCCTGCTTCGTCTTCTTAGATGTCCCAGTTAAGGTCAAACATAGCCTGGGGGGGGCTTTCCATCGCTCCCCCAAGCCCCCCTGTGCACTAGAGTTCCCTGGCCCTATTTGCTAGCCATGTGATTCCAGCTAATTAATCTACTAATCAAATGAAGCCCGGGGGCAGAGAAGCATCAATGCTTGCCATGCACAGATGTCATTGGAGGGGCGGCGGGTGTGTGTGTGTGGGGGGGGGGGGAATGCGGCCAAATGGCACAGACAGCAGTAGAAATGAAATTTGGAAGCACGTTGCAAGAGACGACCCTCACCTTTCAAAAGGAAGATGATTCTTCTTCTTCTTCTTCTTCTTCTTCTTCTTCTTCTTCTTCTTCTTCTTCTTCTTCTTCTTCTTCTTCTTCTTCTTCTTCTTCTTCTTCTTCTTCTTCTTCTTCTTCTTCTTCTTCTTCTCCTTCTCCTTCTCCTTCTCCTTCTCCTTCTCCTTCTCCTTCTCCTCCTCCTCCTCCTCCCTCCCTCCCTCCCCTCCCCCCTCCCTCCCCCCCCTCCCCTCCCCTCCCCCCCCCCCCTCCCCTCCTCCCTCCCTCCCCTCATCTTCTTCCTCTTCCACCTCCTCTTCTTCCTCCTCCTCTTCCTCTTCCTCCTCTTCTTCTTCTTCCTCTTTTTCTTCTTCTTCGTTGTCTTCTTCTTCGTTGTCTTCTTCATTGTCGTCGTCATCTTTGTCGTCTTCGTTGTTGTCTTTGTCATCATCGTCGTCTTCGCCGTCATTTTCGTCGTCGTCGTCGTCGTCGTCGCAAGGCTCCCAAATTCTGCCTTCAGCCAAAAGGAAGCGAAACTTCTTTCTGCCAGTTTCCTCCACCCCCGTGCATGATTTTGTAAATCTCTGAAATGATCCTTTTCTCTTGAGACACCGTTTCTCTAAAAAGAGGAAAACATCCCATGTTTTTGGAGATCGTCCAACCACTCGATACGTCTGGATGCCACTCGTGGGTACCTTTTCCAGCTGGCGCAAGCAACAAACAGCCGATAATCCAAACAGAGTCACTCCGTAGCACTATACAAGGAAATGAAGTCCCCAGATATTTTGGGTCCAATTTATTACCAAAGGCTTCCATGGCTAGAATCAGCTGGCCGTTGTTAACCACGGAGAGGAACACATCTGACCGGGACATGCCTCTCAAGATGGCATATGAAATGCAGGCAAAACGTTAGGTGCCGCACAACCCAGAAAACCTACAACAGCCACCTGTTGTGGATCCCTTTCCAAATATTCAATTAGCTCAATTTTTGGCTTTTTCATCACTCTAGCATACAGTGCCAAAACACCCTTATTAGAAGGAGTTTGGATTTATACCCCATCTTTCTCTCCGGTAAAGAGACTCAAGGTGGCTGACAAGCTCCTTTCCCTCCCTCTCCCCACAACAGACACCTTGTGAGGCAGGTGGGACTGAGAGAGTTCCGAGAGAACTGTGACTAATCCAAAAATCTCACAGGTAAACTCACCTGGTAACCCGACTGTTCCTTTTTTTGCTGTGTGCAGATAAGGAGGAGACTTAGGATGGGGAAACATGTAGAAGAAGAAGAAGAAGAAGAAGAAGAAGAAGAAGAAGAAGAAGAAGAAGAGGAGGAGGAGGAGGAGGAGGAGGAGGAGGAGGAGGAGGAGGAGGAGGAAGAGGAAGAGGAGAAAGAGGAAGAGGAAGAGGAAGAGGAAGAGGAGAAAGAGGAAGAGGAAGAAGAAGAAGAAGAGGAGGTGGAAGAGGAAGAAGATGAGGAAGAGGAAGAAGAAGAAGAAGAAGAAGAAGAAGGAGGAGGAGGAGGAGAAGGAGAAGAAGAAGAAGAAGAAGAGCTGATTTTTATACCCATCTTTCCTCTACTTTTAGGGAGGCACAAAGGGCTTACAATTGCCTTCCCTCCCCCTCCTCACAATAGGCACCTTGGGAGGTACAGCATCATAGAATCATAGAGTCAGAAGAGACCCCAGGGGTCATCAAGTCCAACCCCCTGCCATGCAGGAACACACACTCAAAGCACTCCTGACATATGTTCATCCAGCCTCTGTTTAAAAACCTCCAAAGAAGGAGACTCCACCACCCCCTGAGGCAGTGTATTCTATTGTCCAGTCAGGAAGTTCTGCCTAGTGTTTTGGCGGAATCTCTTTTCCTGTACTTTGAATCCATTATTCCTTGTCCTGGTCTCTGGAGCAGCAGAAAACAAGCTTGCTCCCTCTTCCACATGACATCCCTTCAAACATCTAAACATGGCTGTCATGTCACCCCTTAACCTTCTCTTCCGCAGAATAAATATACTGAGGTCCCTAAATCTCTCCTCGTAGGGCGTGGATTCCAGGCCTTTGACCATTTTGGTTGCCCTCCTCTGGACCCATTCCAGCTTGCAAACATCCTTCTTGAATTGCAGTGCCCAGAACTGGACACAGAATTGCAGGTGAGGTCTGACCAACGCAGAACAGAGAGGTACAATTACAACCCCCAAACGAGACACCATGCTAGGCAGGCGGGGCTGAGACAGTCCTGAGAAAACTGTGACTAGCCCAAGGACACCCAGCGGGCTGCATGTGTAGGAGCGGGGAAACAAACCGGTTCTCCAGATTAGAGTCCACCACTTTTAGCCACTTCACCTGGGAAGCTCAGCTGAGAAAGAGAGGGAGTGACCAACCCAAGGTCACCCAGTAAGCTGCGTGTAGGGTGGCCAGATCCACTCTAAAGAAGAAGAAGAAGAAGAAGAAGAAGAAGAAGAAGAAGAAGAAGAAGAAGAAGAAGAAGAAGAAGAAGAAGAGGAGGAGGAGGAGGAGGAGGAGGAGGAGGAGGAGGAGGAGGAGGAGGAGGAGGAGGTTGGATTTATATCCCCCCTTTTTCTCCTGCAGGAGACTCAAAGGGGCTGACAATCTCCTTGCCCTTCCCCCCTCACAACAAACACCCTGTGAGGTAGGTGGGGCTGAGAGAGCTCTGAGAAGCTGTGACTAGCCCAAGGTCACCCAGCTGGCATTTGTGGGAGTGCACAGGCTAATCTGAATTCCCCAGATAAGCCTCCACAGCTCAGGCGGCAGAGCTGGGTATCAAACCCGGTTCCTCCAGATTAGATATTAATGGAAGTTTTAACCTCCCTCCTAATGCCACTGCTGCTCGGGTTGAGGGTTGCCAGATCCGCTCCTAGAGATTTGAGGACGGAGCGTAAAGAGGACTGGGACCTCCGTGTGGTACAAAGCCCTAGACCCCTCCCTGCCAAGCATCCGTTTTCTCCAGAGAAACTGATCTCTGTAGTTTACAGATGAATTCTGGGGGATCCCCAGGTCCCATCTGGAGGTTGGCATCCCTAACTTCATGGCAGAGTGGAGATTCCCTGGTCTTCCTAAGTCAAAGCATTCTAACTGCTACACATCCTGTTCTTATTTCTGGCTTCCCAGTGTTTGCAACCCACAGTTTTGGGAAGCCTTGTCCCGGCAGCCACTGTTAAGGAAACCTTCTAAGCTGAGTCGTGTATTAGAATCATAGAGTTGGAAGAGACTCCCAAGGGCCATCAAGTCCAATCCACCTGCCATGCAGGAATACACAATCAAAGCACTCCTGACAGATGGCCATCCAGCCTCTGTTTAAAAACCTCCAAAGAAGGAGACTCCACCACACTCTGCGGTAGCGCATTCCACTGTTGAACAGCCCTGACAGTCAGGAGGTTTTTCCTGATGTTTAGGTGGGATCTCTTTTCCTGCACCTTGAACCCATGACTCCTGGTCCTAGTCTCTGAGGCAGCAGAAAACAAGCTTGCTCCCTTACCGACATGACATCCCTTCAAATTTCTAAACATGGCTATCATGTCACCTCTGACAGGATCCTCTGAAGATGCTAGCCATTTTTAGGAGAAAATGCTATTGGAAGAAGAAGAAGAAGAAGAAGAAGAAGAAGAAGAAGAAGAAGAAGAAGAAGAAGAAGAAGAAGAAGAAGAAGAAGAAGAAGAAGAAGAAGAAGAAGAAGAAGAAGAAGAAGAAGAAGAAGAAGAAGAAGAAGAAGAAGAAGAAGAAGAAGAGGAGTTTGGATTTATATCCCCCCTTTCTCTCCTGCAGGAGACTCAAAGGGGCTTACAATCTCCTTGCCCTCCCCCCTTACAACAAACACCCTGTGAGGTAGGTGAGGCTGAGAGAGTTCCAAGAAGCTGTGACTAGCCCAAGGTCGCCCAGCTGGCGTGTGTGGGAGTGCACAGGCTAATCTGAATTCCCCAGATAAGCCTCCACAGCTCAGGCGGCAGAGGTGGGAATCAAACCCGGTTCCTCCAGATTAGACACACGAGCTCTTAACCTCCTGCGCCACTGCTGCTGCCCTACAACCCAGAACACCCACAACACCCGAATGTCTCGTCCCTTTTGAAACTATCCTAGCAACAACGATAATTCAACACCCCCAAGTTGCAGACAGCTTATGACAACCCCTCGAGGGATTTTCGAGGCGAGATACGAGCAGAGTTGGTTTTCCATTGCCTGTCTCTGTTTAGCAATCGTGGACTTCCTTGGTGGCCTCCATCCAAGTACTAACCGGGACGGATCCTGCAACGTTGCCGAAATCGGATGAGATCAGGCAAGTCGGGATTATTCTGGCAGCAAACAGCCCTGTCCTACTGAGCGTTATATAACGCCGATAAATATTCCCATGCATTTCAGGTGTTGTGTCGACTTGAACGCCCTCCTACAAAGTTTTACCTGTCCTTTTCTCTGCCTCGCCCCGCCCTGCCATACCATGCCACCCTAGTTTCCCGTTGGCATGAGCCAACTCCCTTCAGGTTTCTGCAACAATTATATCCCAGGTGAAGATGGCAGGTGTGCCAAAGGAATTAAAGTGACCTGGCTCTAATATGGGTAGGTTTATCGTTTCGTTTGGCGAAGAGAAAGTTAAAAGCAAGCTTGCTTTCTGCTGCTCCAGAGACAAGGACCAGGAGTCATGGGTTCAAGGTGCAGGAAAAGAGATCCCACCTGTCAGGGCTGTTCGACAGGAGGTGGTGATGGCCACTCACCTGGATAGCTTTAAAAGGGGCGTGGACAGATTTATGGAGGAGAAGTCGATCTATGGCTCCCAGTCTTGATCCGCCTTGATCTCAGATTGCAAATGCCTTAGCAGACCAGGTGCTCGGGAGAAGCAGCAGCAGAAGGCCATTGCTTTCACATCCTGCAGGTGAGCTCCCAAAGGCACCTGGTGGGCCACTGTGAGTAGCAGAGAGCTGGACTAGATGGACTCTGGTCTGATCCAGCAGGCTCGTTCTTATGTTCTTATGACCTTTCTGTGAAGCGGAGAGGACTGTTTCAAGCCCACGCTCTACGGTCCCCGAATTCGAAATTGCGAAAAACCCAAAAATGAATTACGATTGCTGGGCTGCAATGCGACTCACAATACTAGAACCAGGGGGCATACATTGAAAATGCTGGGGGGAAGAATTAGGACTAATAAAAGGAAACACTTCTTCACGCAACGTGTGATTGGTGTTTGCAATATGCTGCCACAGGAGGTGGTGATGGCCACTCACCTGGATAGCTTTAAAAGGGGCTTGGACAAATTTATGGAGGAGAAGTCGATTTATGGCTACCAATCTTGATCCTCCTTGATCTGAGGTTGCAAAGGCCTTAGCAGACCAGGTGCTTGGGAGCAGCAGCAGCAGAAGGCCCTTGCTTTCACATCCTGCATGTGAGCTCCCAAAGGCACCTGGTGGGCCACTGTGAGTAGCAGAGTGCTGGACTAGATGGACTCTGGTCTGATCCACCTGGCTTGTTCTTATGTTCTTATGACAGTGGAATGCACTACCTCGGAGTGTGGTGGAGTCTCCTTCTTTGGAGCTTTTTAAAGAGAGGCTGTCGGCAGTGCTTTGATTGTGTGTTCCTGCATCGCAGGGGGTTGGACTGGATGGCCTTTGGGGTCTCATCCAGCTTTATGATTCTATGATTCTAGACAGCATCAATTCAACAAATAACTCCAAAAAAGGGGGGGGGGGAGCACCTAATGGGAGCCATGAATCGTTTTGAGGGGTGAGTGCGCACAAACACTGTGGCAAAGGGGGAAGGGGATTAAAAACGTTTTACAAATGTTTTAGGTGATTTGTACAGAAACTGCCTCTCTCACCCTTTCCTGCCAGCAGGTAAAGACTGCTTTGATTGGTCTGGCATTCCTTCAAAGATCCCTTCTTCCT
This sequence comes from Sphaerodactylus townsendi, assembly GCF_021028975.2. Classification (NCBI taxonomy): domain Eukaryota; kingdom Metazoa; phylum Chordata; class Lepidosauria; order Squamata; family Sphaerodactylidae; genus Sphaerodactylus; species Sphaerodactylus townsendi. Next base: position 321,530 of record NW_025950407.1, read on the forward strand.
GCCTTACGTTTTAATTAGCCGTCTCGTGTTCGATGTACATATTTTTAGATCTGGTTTTTTAATTGGCTTCATGGGTGTATTTGTATTGTACCTCTTTGAGTTGGACAGGATGGTGTTAACACAAACGCTGTCAATTCTCCGTCAACAAACTCGTCGGCTGCCAGTGGGTGGTTTTAGCTTCCTTCGAGCAGACCGGGATTTCTTTATTCGTCGTTTTATTTGACAGCGTTTCCACCCGCCTTTCTGCTCTTGCGAGATCTACCCAGGCAGCAAACAAATTAAAAGGTACATCATAAAAATCACATCTGGGAAAAAAACAGTCAGACCAACTTCATCAAAACAATTAAAACCAGAGATACATAAGTACAAAAACATACAACTGGCAGCAATTAAAACACTGGGCAGGAAGTAGGGATTGCTGGGGAATGCCAAATGAATCCCGAAAGTCTTTACCTGCTGCAAGCGAAATAGACAGGCAAATCTCCCTGGGGACAGAGTTCCAGAGTTTTGGAGCCACAACCAAGAAGGCCCTGCCATCTAATCTCAAAAGGAAGTGGCATTGCAAAGCAGGACTTCTGACTCATAGAATCAGAATTGGAAGATACCCCAAGGGCCATCAAGTCCAATCCCCTACAATACAGGTACGAATAATCAAAGCACTCCTGGCAGATAGCCATCCAGCCTCCAAAGAAGGAGACTCCACCACACTCCGAGGTAGTGCATTCTACAGCCCTTACTGTCTTCCTGATGTTTAGGTGGAATATCCCCAGCTCCCAAAGTCTCTCCTCGTAGGGCACGGATTCCAGACCTTTGACTATTTTGGTCGCCCTCCTCTGGACCCCTTCCGGCTTGTCAATATCCGTCTTGAATTGCGGTGCCCAGAACTGTACACAATATTCCAGGTGAGGTCTGACCAATGCAGAATAGAGAGGTACAATTAGATCCCTCAATCTTGACACTACACTCCCATTGATACAGCCCAGAATCGCATTGGCTTTCTTGGTCGCCGCCTCACACTGCTGACTCATGTTCAGTTTATGGTCTACTGAGACTCCCAGAAGATGAACGTATTGGTTGGGCAGATTCGTAAGGGAATACAGGAACATATGAAGGTGCTTTTTGCTGAGTTGGAACGCTGTTCCACCAAGGCCTACTCTGACAGCAGCTACCTGGTTCTTTGTAAAACTGAAGATACCGAGGACTAGAACTGGGGTTTTTCCACATGCCAAGAAGATGCTCTTGCATCGAGCCTCTCCTCCCAATTGTTCTACCTCCCTTTTGTGACAGTTGCGTGTGTTTAAATGCCAACCAGTCCACAACAGCGGCAACCAGATCCCCCATGAGTTTAAAGAACCTTCTCAAGTTTCCCAAGATTTTCCGCCCCGGAGGGCTGGAACACGAGGCCTACATTTTAAACCAAAATAAACACCAGAGAAAACAGTTCCCAAACGCGGCCGGTTTCGGAGTCTGGCTGCGGAGCAGAAGGTAACATTTGAGCGGAACGGCGGCCCCGAAAACAAACAGTGTGTTTTCAGGGCCGACCGCTCGCGCCACGAGGAAGACATTACGTCTGTCTCGGGCTTAAGTACAGGAGGCGGCAAAACAGAGCGGGGAGTTCAGCTGAGGCCACGATTCCTAGCATGGGAAGAAAGGAAACTCTGAGCCCTTTTCCAGGCAGAGAAGGGAAATTGAGTGGCACGGTGGCTCACTGGTAGGGTTTCTGCAGGAGGTTCCCAGGTTCGATCCCAGACCTCTCCAGTTAAAAGTCCCAGACAATAGGGGATGGGAAAGACCCCTAGCAGAGACTCTGGAAAGCGGCTGCCGATCTGAGTCGGCAATAATGCCCTTGGATGGAACAATGGTCTCAGTCAGCAGACGGCCGCTTCGTGTGCAGCCAGATATGAGTCAGCAGACATAAGAAGAAGAAGAAGAAGAAGAAGAAGAAGAAGAAGAAGAAGAAGAAGAAGAAGAAGAAGAAGAAGAGTTTGGATTTATATCCCCCCTTTCTCTCCTGCAGGAGACTCAAAGGGGCTGACAATCTCCTTGCCCTTCCCCCCTCACAACAAACACCCTGTGAGGTAGGTGGGGCTGAGAGAGCTCCGAGAAGCTGTGACGAGCCCAAGGTCACCCAGCTGGCGTGTGTGGGAGTGCCCAGGCTAATGTGAATTCCCCAGATAAGCCTCCACAACTCAAGCGGCAGAGCAGGGAATCAAACCCGGTTCTTCCAGATTAGATACACGAGCTCTTAACCTCCTACGCCACTGCTGCTCTTAACCTTCTACGCCACTGCTGAGACTCCCCGAATGGGAAAAGAGATGGCTCAGTAAAAGGGCAGGGATTCATACCAGGTCCCGCCAATTCAGAGCTGGTAGCCTCTGCCAATAGCAGGGTCCAATATTTTACACCCCGTTACCCTCTGACGCCCCCCAAAGATTCGGACAAGAGCATCCACAATCGCTCTCTACAGAGCAGACCTCCGAGCACAAACCGATCAGACCCAAATTCCAGCATCCTGTTTCCATTGGATGGTATCAGGAAGTCCCACAAAGTGGGCCTGAAGGCAACGTGGGTGACAGCAACCCACTGGTGCTGAGGTAGACTGCCTGCGGACATGGGTGTTCTACCTGAGCCAGGGGAGCTGGTGGCGGTGATAAGAGCCATCAAGTTGTGCCTAACAAGGTGAGAGATGAGCAGAGGTGGTTTGCCATTGAATTCTTCTGCACAGCAAACCTTGGCAGAGAGTTCCATACAGAGGTGGGATCCAGCAGGTTCTCACAGGTTCCCGAGAGTAGGTTACTAATTATTTGTGTGTGCCGTGAGGGGGTTACTAATGGGTGATTTTGCCACGGGATTTTTGCCTTAGTTACGCCCCTCCTCTCAGCAGTAGCGCGCAGAACTTGAAGAAGAAGAAGAAGAGTTTGGATTTATATCCCCCCTTTCTCTCCTGTAGGAGACTCAAAGGGGCTTACAAATTCCTTGCCCTTCCCCCCCTCACAACAAACACCCTGTGAGGTGGGTGGGGCTGAGAGAGCTCTGTAGAGCTGTGACTAGCACAAGGTCACCCAGCTGGCATGTGTGGGAGCGTACAGGCTAATCTGAATTCCCCAGATAAGCCTCCACAACTCAAGCGGCAGAGCGGGGAATCAAACCCGGTTCCTCCAGATCAGAGTGCACCTGCTCTTAGCCACTGCTCTTAGCCACTACGCCACTGCTTGAAGCAGTCTAGCAGGAGGTGCACCGGCGTGCGTGGCAGCCTGCGCCTGCATGCATTCGTTTCCCGCCCAAGGACCGGCGCAGCGGCTGCGTCCTTGCCACAGCCCCACCCAGGAATGCCCCGCCCCGGGATTGGCCGCCCCCGCCCCCGCCCCCGTCGTGCCCCGCCCAGCCCCATTGGCGCTACGCCACAGTTTGAATCCCACCACCATGGGAACCTGTTACTAAAATTTTTGGATCCCACCACTGGTTCCATAGGTTAAGTAGATGTCATGCAGAGAACTATCTTACTTGGTCTCTCCTGAATCGACCATTAACTAATCAGGGCCAACCCCGCTGAGCTTCTGCATTCTGACGAGGTCGCGCCAGTCTGGGTCATTTAGAGTCTTTCTCATAGACTCCTGTGAGTTTACCTCCTGTTATAAAGTCAATTCACGGCCATCTTGTGGCAGAGAGTTCCGTAAGCTAACTAGATGTCGTGCAGAGAACTACCTTACTTCGGCCTCTCCTGAATTGACCATCAATCAATTCAGTGAGGCGATTCCAAGTTCTGGAGCTAGTAGGGTAGGATAATTCCAACCCCCCCCCCCCACACCAAATCCGATTTGTACTCATTTTTCCCCCTAACCTGTTTAATTTAAGAAGAAGAAGAAGAAGAAGAGGAGGAGGAGGAGGAGGAGGAGGAGGAGTTTGGATTTATATCCCCCCTTTCTCTCCTGCAGGAGACTCAAAGGGGCTGACAATCTCCTTGCCCTTCCCCCCTCACAACAAACACCCTGTGAGGTGGGTGGGGCTGAGAGAGCTCCGAGAAGCTGTGACTAGCCCAAGGTCACCCAGCTGGCATGTGTGGGAGTGCACAGGCTAATCTGAATTCCCCAGATAAGCCTCCACAGCTCAGGCGGCAGAGCGGGGAATCAAACCCGGTTCCTCCAGATTAGATACACGAGCTCTTAACCTCCTACGCCACTGCTGCTCCTTCACACCCTTTCTCATCCCTCAGCTGCCTCAAAAAGCCCGAAATGCTTTAGCATTTCCTGCGAGAGAAGATCCCCCAACCCTTTCGTTCACCTTTCGCTCCCCGGCGTCAACCCTGACACAGGAAGGAGCCAACTCCGCTCCGACAAAAAACGACACGAAAACAAGGGCTTAACCTCAAACCAACTTTTGACACAGCAGCCGCACAAAGCCGACAGTGAGGCGGAGCTGAGTAACAACAACCGTCTGGCAAGACCACTTCCTCACACACTGTGAATACACCGCAACTGCAAAGACGGACAAGTCCACACAACCAGACGCATCACTCCCACGACTGGCTGTCATCCGATAAGCGTACACAATGCATCACAACCTGGAAGTCTCCATAGCACAAGGTGTTGTTACCTTTGGGTAGCAAAACACATGTCACAGCCCCAATGCGCAAGCAATCCCCTTTCGCCTCTAATCTGGCGCACACGCAATCTGTGCGCAAGCAATCCCTTTTTCCATTCTAATCTGGAGAACTGGGTTTGAGTCCCCACTCTGCCACTTGAGCTGTGGAGGCTTATCGGGTGGTCCAGATTAGTTGGTGCATTCCGACACGTGCCAGCTGGGCGACCTCGGGCGAGTCACAGTTCTTCGGAGCTCTCTCAGCCCCACCCACCTCACAGGGTGTTTGTTGTGAGGAGGGAAGGGCAAGGAGCTTGTAAACCCCTTTGAATCTTCTTACAGGAGAGAAAGGGGCGGGTGTATACATCCAAACTCTTCTTCTTCTCTTCTTCATAAGAACATAAGAACAAGCCAGCTGGATCAGACCAGAGTCCATCTAGTCCAGCTCTCTGCTACTCGCAGTGGCCCACCAGGTGCCTTTGGGAGCTCACCTGCAGGAGGTGAAAGCAAGGGCCTTCTGTGACTGTTGCTCCTGAGCACCTGGTCTGCTAAGGCATTTGCAATCTGAGATCAAAGAGGATCAAGATTGGTAGCCATAGATCGACTTCTCCTCCATAAATCTGTCCAAGCCCCTTTTAAAGCTATCCAGGTTAGTGGCCATCACCACCTCCTGTGGCAGCATATTCCAAACACCAACCACACGTTGCGTGAAGAAGTGTTTCCTTTTATTAGTCCTAATTATCTCCCCCACCCCCAGCATTTTCAATGAGTGCCCCCTGGTCCTAGTATTGTGAGAAAGAGAGAAAAATTTCTCTCTGTCAACATTTTCTACCCCATGCATAATTTTATAGACTTCAATCATATCCCCCCTCAGACGTCTCCTCTCCAAACTAAAGAGTCCCAAACGCTGCAGCCTCTCCTCATAGGGAAGGTGCTCCAGTCCCTCAATCATCCTCGTTGCCCTTCTCTGCACTTTTTCTATCTCTTCAATATCCTTTTTGAGATGTGGCGACCAGAACTGGACACAGTACTCCAAGTGCGGTCGCACCACGACTTTATATAAGGGCAAGACAATCTTTGCAGTTTTATTATCAATTCCTTTCCTAATGATCCCCAGCATAGAGTTTGCCTTTTTCACAGTTTCCCTTCGTTTCACTCTGCTCCTCAAAACTCAAGCTTTTCTGCACAGTCTTGGGCGTGGGGTTGCTGAACTCCAGGTAGAGCCTCCCAACAAACTGATCTCTGGATTACAAAGATCGATTATCCTGGGGGAAACATGGCTGTTTGGGAGGGTGGACTCTGTGGTATTATAGTCTGCTGAGGTTCCTCCCTTCCCCGAACCTCGTCCTCCCCGGGCTTGCCTTCAAACCTCTAGGAATGTCCAAACCCAGAGGTGGAAACCCGAATTGGGTGCCATGAGGAAAGGCTCCAGGGTTCCAGCAACCTTTGGCCCGGACACCACGTAAACTTCAGAAAGAACCTCCTGACAGTCAGGGCTGTTCGACAGTGGAATGCACTGCCTCGGAGTGTGGTGGAGTCTCCTTCTTTGGAGGTTTTTAAAGAGAGGCTGGGTGGCCATGTGTCAGGAGTGCTTGGATTGTGTGTTCCTGCATGGCAGGTGGATTGGACTTGATGGCCCTTCCAACTCTAGGATTCCATGAAGTTTTGACGCTGCAAAGTTTTGACCTGGGAATCTTGTTGATCTCTGAGTTGCTACTGGACTCAAGTTTTGCTCTTTTGCTACAAACCAGTGTGGTTATACCAGTGGTGGGATTCAGCAGGTTCGCACCGCTTTGACAGAACCGGTTGTTAAAATGGTGCTTGTAAACAAACAGTTGTTAAATTATTTAAATCCCACCACTGGAACCGGTTGTTAAATTATTTGAATCCCACCACCCACCTGAAACATTGGTCCACCATTTATTCTTGCTTCCACCTCTCTCTCCTCCTTCAAAGGCCTTTCCTCCATCAAATGTTAGATCGCAAATTTTGTATGGCAGGGACTTGTTTTGTTACTGTGTGCAGAACCGTGCACAACTGAGAAAAATACCATGTGACAGCTAGGAGGATTATTAGGTGCTTAAACGAAAGCCACGATGCCTCCCAGTTTTAATTTCCTGATCCATTGAGGGTCTTTTCTACACCTTCATGAAATTCACAATCCTGCCAGCTGAGCCCAGCAGACGCAACAGATTGAACAAAGGTCTGAGTTCTAATCTAACCCCATGCTGACATGTAGGATCACTTGTGGGAATAGTTCAAAGTGATTTTGAAAATAACTTAGCGAAAAGGGTGTTTACATGTTTAGGAGCTGCAGAAATACTAAACATAGCAGCAGTTATCTTGACAAATTGATAAAAGAGCCAGGTTTATTTAAGAAGAGAAGAATTTGGATTTATACCCCTCCCTTTCTCTCCTGTAAGGAGACTCAAAGGGGCTTACAATATCCTTTCCCTTCCCCACACCCCACAACAAACACCCTGTGAGGTGGGTGTGGCTGAGAGAGCTCTGAAGAACTGTGACTAGCCCAAGGTCACCCAGCTGGCATGTATTGGAGTACACAGGCTAATCTGGTTCCCCAGATAAGCCTCCACAGCTCAAGTGGCAGGGCAGGGAATCAAAGAGCACCTGCTCTTAACCACTACACCAGGCTGGCTCTCTTGTTGTCCTCCTCAGCAGAACCCCCCAAACCACGCCCCATTCTTAAACATCAATAGGGCTAAACCTGACATTTTAAGGTTTAAGAAACCTCCTCTTCTGGATCACCAGGAGAGGAAGTAAGATTTTAGGGGGAGAGGGCAAAATTATTGGGAAGATAATCCCATACCCAGTTTGAAAACGTTTATTATCTGCTCCAGCCCATGCCCGTTAGACCTGACCCACCATATGCAGATCCTTCCTATCATGCTCCCAGATACCCCTTGCTATTTTCTTTATTTAAGCCTCAGTTGTACCTATAGGTAGAATGGGCTTAGCTGTTTTGTACAGTGGGAGGGGCTTAGCTGTTTTGTACTTAGTTAGACCCTGTCCCTTTAAGAAGCCCTAGAGGCAAAGCACGATAGTATTCTCATTAGATCTCAGAAGCTGCACAGGCAGCACAGACTTCCTTAGAAGCAGTTAAGGAAAGAGCTGGTGTCTGCAAGTTCTTCAAACCATCTCCAATCGTTTCCAGCATCACAAGCATTCATTATTAGTTAGACTTCATGGGAGGAGTCAGAGTCCTAAACTTTCAAAATTATTAAACCATTTTTGAACTGAGACACATTTGTCTGTGGGCCTGACACTCCGTTCGGGCCGAGTGCAAGGCACCTGATTTTAGTTTGCTTGGGGGATAGAACACCGCCCCTGTTTCCGTCCCTACCCCTTGCCTGCTAAGCATCACCCTTTGGTTTCTGCACTCCGCCTGCAAGCATTGGACAAACTGGAACCGCTATCAGATACCACACGGATGCAGGCAGGCTACAGATGAAAACACAGCATGTTTATTTTGAATGTCTTTATTCTGTATAAAAACTCCAGTGGTAGAAAGATTTACATACAAGCGAAGCCCTCTGCTTTTAGCCCCTTCTCAAAAAACATCTGTTTCATCATCGATCTGTCCACTGTCCCCATGATGTCATAACGTCGTCAAATGACCTTGCCGCCTGTCATGTGTTATTGTTTCCCTTAACTGACACTTTCCCCGAACTTTTAAGATCCTGTGAGGTGTGGCGGGAAGAGAGCGGAAATCGCACTTCCTGGCATTAAAAACTTGATCAGAACAAACAAGGCGGTAGGCAGATTGACTCTGTACAAGTTTCTAAATGATGGACAAACCTATTAGCCTTGACGTGAACACAGAGCCTCCATAAACAGAGGAAGCAAACCCCTTAATACCAGACACAAGGAACAAATCACAGTCTATTGTCGAAGGCTTTCAGGGCCGGATCCAACTGGTTGTGGTGGGTTTTCCGGGCTGTGTGGCCGTGGTCTGGTGGATCTTGTTGCTAGCGTTTCGCCTGCATCTTTGGCTCGCATCTTCAGAGGTGTATCACAGAGGGAAGTCTGGACACAGTGTGCAACAGACTTCGCCCGTGATACACCTCTGAAGATGCCAGCCACAGATGCAGGCGAAACATTAGCAACAAGATCCACCAGACCACGGCCACACAGCCCGGAAAATCACAGTCTGATCGAACTGGGTTTTCTGACATTTGAAACCCACCAGGCTCCACTTTGCTCTTTGGGGGTTACGGGACCGAGTTCAGCGGCATCCTAAGCAGGAAGAAGACGGATTCATCAGGAGGGCCGTAAAAATCCAGGACCAGCCTGTTTATTGTCCTACAAATTGTTTGTCCTGTACATAGTCCCCAGTGGGCAGCTGGGAGACGGGGCGTCACGGTGTACCTAGTGCCACCCCAGAGTCCATCGATTCCAACCACGTGGCGTGTCCTGCGGCACCCCTTTCACAATCCGAGCGTCACCCCCTGCGGGATACTCGGCAACGTGTCCTTCGGGACGGGGGGAAGCCAAGTCTGACGTGTCCGACACCTGACGTGTCCGATTCCTCACAGTGGGGGAGACAAGTACCAGATTGTCCGAGGTAGTCCACGCCTGGCTGCCCATCCACTGAGCTAATCCTGTCCGTAGCTTAGCTTCCAAAGTGCTCGCTGTCTCACTTCCACCGCCACGCTCCGTCGCCACTCCCTGCCCCACCGTCTCCGTGGCAACGTCGACAGCCGCCCCCACTTGGCTCCTAGGGCTCAGCCCCCTAACACCGACTGCTCTTCACAGCTTCTCGCAGGGGAGGGGTGAGCGCACAGCGACCCCACGGAAACGGGGCTCGCCCTGTGTCTTCATGACGTGTCCGGGACGAGGGGCGTCAGAGTCCGTGCCACAGAAGTAGCAGAACCAGGAAGCTGAGGACGGTGAAGGGGCCACAGGGCCGTGGCGCGGAGTTGTGGCCCACGCTCCGCAGCATCGTGGCGTCGGGGTCATCTGGGGGAGGGAGGAAGAGAATAAAGGTAAGGGATGGTGGTTACGGGGGGAACCTTCAAGCCGTTTTGGCAGAAAAGATAAAATCAGGTGAACACTCAATACAACCACAGTTTCTCCCTCCCCACCACACTGGGGCTTTGTATGGGTCTCCCCCTAAACCAGAGGTGGGATCCAGCAGGTTCTCACCAGTTCCCGAGAGTGGGTTACTAATTATTTGTGTGTGCCGAGAGGGGGTTACTAATTGGGTCTGCCTTTCCGTTAGAAATTCCATTAGGTCCAAAAATCATAAAGTCCTGTTGTTTGCTATGTGGCTGGTTCGCGAAGGTAGAAAACGGGATAATTCTCCCTGTCGGGCTGTTTTAAAAACATGTTTTAGAAAGATGGTAAAGTTCCTTGTTTGAGGAAAGCATCCTTCTTTTGATTTCTAGAAACAAAATTAAGTATTTGAAAGTATTAAGTATTTGACAGGCAGTCAGTTAGAGGAGAAGTAGTTGTTTCTGTTGGCAGTAGACAATAGGACTTGCTATGAAGAGTTTAAATTATGGACAGAAAGATACCAGCTGGAAATTAGGAACTTTTTTTTTTTACGGTAAGAGTTTTTTACAGTAGCAGAGAAATTATGAATGCCCCGCCCCCGGAATGCCCGCCCCGCCCCCGTCATGCCCCGCCCAGCCCCACTGGTGCTACACCACTGTTTGAATCCCACCACCATGGGAACCTGCTACTAAAATTTTTGGATCCCACCACTGCCCTAAACTCATGACCATCCCAGGGACCTACCTGCCTGGAGTTTTCCCTTCTGGGTGGGAGCACGGCGAGGCGGCGTCCGAGCTAGAAGGGAACAGAGAGGCACGGTGAAGGCCAGACCGGCAAAAATCTCAACACGCCCCCCTCCCCCATAATTTTGGTCTTTGTGTCTTTAAGTCCCGATTCAAACGTTCACCGCAAACTCGCTGTGAGGATTCTCAGGCCCCTTCCGCCCATGCAGAATAATGCACTTTCAACCCGCTTTCAATGCACTTTGCAGCGGGGTTTTACTGTGCGGAATAGCAAAATCCACTTGCAAACGGTTGTGAAAGTGGATCGAAAGTGCGTTATCCTGCACGGGCGGAAGGGACCTCAGCTGCTCTCAGCACGGGGAACGACACTGTTGGCCTACCTTGGGTAAGGCTTCCACTCCCCCACATTCAATTTAAATACATGGATACAGACAGGCAGTGTGGCGTAGTGGTTATGAGTGGCAGACCCTAGTCTGGAGAACGGGGTTGAGTCTAAGCTCACAGGAGGGGGACTGCCTGACCATTATGGGAAAGGCACAAAATCCCTGTGCCTGGCCCTGGATGGCCCAGCACGGTTGGCCCTTGCTGGTAATTGAACGGGAGACCATCAAGAAACACCAGCTCGCTAGCAACAGCAAACCACCTCCCTTAGTCTCTTGCCTCGAAAACCCTTGGGGGGCGCTGTAAATTGGCTGTGTCTCAAAGGCCCTTTGCGCATACACAGAGGCCCCTTCCGCACATGCAGAATAATGCACTTTTAATCCACTTTTGCAATTGTTTGCAAGTGGATTTTGCTATTCCTCACAGTCAAATCCAGCTGCAGAGTGCACTGAAAGTACATTATTCTGCACGTGCGGAAGGGGCCAGAGAACCCCAGTTTGAGAAAGAAATGCAAACCTGGCTGTCACGTCAAGCCTGCGGGATAGCAAGCTTGCTTCAGGAAGATCTGGGTTCTTTGCTTCAAAACTCCACTCCAGCCGAGTTCTCAACGATTTTGATTGTAAAAATCCAAAACAAAGAAATAAAACAAACTTCGGTTACAGAGATCTCTCAGCTAGACACATCCCTTTTGGATTCCTTTGTCCCCGTTCCGGGAACCCGTGGCCCAGAGATCCAAAAAGGATGTGTCTAGCTGAGAGATCTCTGTAACCGAAGTTTGTTTTTTTTCTTTGTTTTGGATTTTTACAATCAAAATCGTTGAGAACTCGGCTGGAGTGGAGTTTTGAAGCAAAGAACCCAGATCTTACTGAAGCAAGCTTGCTACCCTGCAGGCTTGGCGTGACAGTGGCCATTTCTCAGTAGTCATTCAGAGAAATGCGGAGACGCTGTGTAGTCCAAATTTCAGATGGGACCTGCAATGTCGAACAAGTGAGTAACATCTTGGCAGGGGGTGGGGGTGGGGGGCATCTTTGGATACCCTCTTCCTTATCCAGTTCCAGTTCCACAGAAATGGAGAACTTTCCTGTGGGCAAATTCAGCTGACACGCCGCTTCCCTTCCCCAGAGATGGGATGGTTCCCCTGCCCGTCTGCTGAAACGTTAGTCTGTGAGGCTCTGTCTCATTTCGGCCTTTAGCCAGTAGTCTCAAAAAGTGGGAGGGGGGGGGGGCAGGCGGGGTCGGCAGCTGGGATACTTACTGCTTTTTCCGGCCACCAACACCTTCAACTTGAGGCAGTTGTCTCCGTGCCGATGGATCGGCTTTGCTATTAGGGGGAAACGGGAGAGGGGAAAAAAATCATCAGGTGGATTAGAACAAATGGAGGAAAAGACGCAGGTGGATTACAACAAATGAAGGAGCAGCAGTGGCGTAGGAAGTTAAGAGCTCGTGTATCTAATCTGGAGGAACCGGGTTTGATTCCCAGCTCTGCCGCTTGAGCTGTGGAGGCTTATCTGGGGAATTCAGATTAGCCTGTGCATTCCCACACACGCCAGCTGGGTGACCTTGGGCTAGTCACAGCTCTACGGAGCTCTCTCAGCCCCACCTACCTCACAGGGTGTTTGTTGTGAGGGGGGAAGGGCAAGGAGATTGTAAGCCCCTTTGAGTCTCCTGCAGGAGAGAAAGGGGGGATATAAATCCAAACTCTTCTTCTTCTTCTTCCAACTAGCACAGAAGGTCTCCAACACGGTCCCTACATCTTTCCTGATGCCCACCAAAGCAGCAGCGGCGTAGTGGTTAAGAGCAAGCGCACTCTAATCTGCAGGAACTGGGTTTGATTCCCCGCTCTGCCACTTGAGCTTTGGAGGCTTATCTGGTGAACCTGATTCGCTTGTGTGCTCCCACACATGCCAGCTGGGTGACCTTGGGCTAGTCACAGTTCTTCTGAGCTCTCTCAGCCCCACCCACCTCACAGGGCGTTTGTTGTGAGGGGCAGGAAGGGAAGGGAGTTTGTAAGCCCCTTTGAGTCTCCTTGCAGGAGAGAAAGGGGGGGATATAAATCCAACTCTTCTTCTTCTTCAAATGTTTTTAGAAAGTAGGTGTGGCCGTGTGGAACTCTTGCCTATCAAGGCTTCTGTGCAGATTAAGGTAATGCACATTATGATGATAATGTTCCGTGCAGATTAAGATAATGTCGAGTCAGTGGCACGCCAGCATATATATGCCTGCTCTGACCTGGATAGCCCCGGCTAGCCCAATCTTGCCAGATCTCAGAGGCTAAGTAGGGTCAGCCTTGGTTTGTATTTGGATGGGAAACCAGCAAAGAATACCAGGGTTGTGGCCACAGGCGTATCTAAGGAAAACGTAGCCCGGTGCAAAATCTGAGTTTCCCAGATTTAAATAAAATTATGCACGGGGTAGAAAATGTTGAGCAGAAAATGTTGGGTAGAAAATGTCAACAGAGAGAAATTTCTCTCTCTTTCTCACAATACTAGAACCAGGGGGCATCCATTGAAAATGCTGGGGGGTGGGGGTGGGAATTAGGACTAATAAAAGGAAACACTTCTTCACGCAACGTGTGGTTGGTGTTTGGAATATGCTGCCACAGGAGGTGGTGATGGCCACTAACCTGGATAGCTTTTAAAGCGGCTTGGACAGATTTATGGAGGAGAAGTCGATCTTTGGCTACCAATTGTGATCCTTCTTGATCTGAGGTTGCAAATACCTCAACAGACCAGGTGCTCGGGAGCAACAGCCGCAGCAGAAGGCCCTTGCTTTCACCTCCTGCACGTGAGCTCCCAAAGGCACCTGGTGGGCCACTGCGAGTAGCAGAGAGCTGGACTAGATGGACTCTGGTCTGATCCAGCTGGCTTGTTCTTATGTTCCAGCCCCCCCATCAGCCCCCGTATGAGCGGCTGCCCTCTCCCACCATGACCAAGCAACTTTTTTGCACCAGGGGTTGAAATCAGTGTATGGACCCAGGGGGAGGGAGGAGGGATGTGGGGAGCAATCCCCCCCAAGCAACTAAATGGCTGCAGCCCGGGGACATTCAACCCCATATGTCCCCCTGGCAGTACGCCCCTGGTTGAGGTGCAAAGGAAGAGCATGGCAAACTACCTCTGCAACTCTCTTGCCTGGAAAACTGCTGGATTGCCGTAGATTGGCGGCAACTTGATGGCATTTTACCCATGCATATTTATGTTTACATCGTAAGCCATCTCAAATCTCGCAAGGTAGAAAGGCAGCCAATCAATGTTTTAAATAAATAAATGGAGCAGCAGTGGCGTAGGAGGTTAAGAGCTCGTGTATCTAATCTGGAGGAACCGGGTTTGATTCCCGGTTCTGCCTCCTGAGCTGTGGAGGCTTATCTGGGGAATTCAGATTAGCCTGTACACGCCCACACACGCCATCTGGGTGACCTTGGGCTAGTCACAGCTTCTCGGAGCTCTCTCAGCCCCACCCACCTCACAGGGTATTTGTTGTGAGGGGGGAAGGGCAAGGAGATTGTCAGCCCCTTTGAGTCTCCTGCAGGAGAGAAAGGGGGGATATAAATCCAAACTCTTCTTCTTCTTCTAAATAAACAAATATATCCCCTTCCCACCCCCAGCTTTAAAGGGAAGGGGGCTCACCCATAACAAAACCCGTTTTATTTTACCAGGAAAACTGGGGATAAGAGTCCCCCACTCACAGATCTAGGGCATACAATCAGGATAATCTGGAGTGAAACAGAATAAATCCAAACCATTTTTAAAAAAATCATTTAGACATGATTATGTGTTGGTAGCTTTAAAGTTTGGTGTGTCCCTCCTCCCCCATTTTAGCATAGGGTGCAAATATTTGAAGCACAGTAGAATGTGGATTCCCTGCAGCTACACACATTCACATTAATTCACATGTAAACAACCCTGTAGACGTGTGTCTCCCTTCTGGATGTTGTGGGCTTTCCGGGCAGTATAACGGAGGTCTGGTAGTTTTAGCTCCAAACATTTCGCCGGCATCTTCGCCGGTTGGCATCTTCAGAGGCACGTCGTGGTAAGATGTAACGTGCCTCCGAAGATGCCAGCTACAGGTGCGGGCAAAACATTAGATGCTTAAAACTACCAGACCGTGGCCACACAGCCCAGAAACTCCACAACAGAAGAAGAAGAGTTTGGATTTATACCCCACCTTTCTCTCCTGTAAGGAGACTCAAGGCGGCTTCCAAACTCCTTTTCCCTTCCCCACAACAGACACCTTGTGCGGCAGGTGGGATGAAAGAGGTCTAAGAACTGTGACTAGCCCAAGGTCACCCAGCAGGCTTCATGCGTAGGAGGAGGGAAGCAAATCCAGTTCACCAGATAAGAGTCCACCGCTCGTGTGGAGGAGTGAGGAATCAAACCCAGCTCTCCAGATTAGAGTCCACCTGCTCTTAACCACGCTGACTCTCTGATGGTAGCCGGGAAAGCCGTTGACAATATTCTCCTTCGTTCCTTTTGACATTCCCGCTCTCAGAACCCAACTGGTCTCCAAACGCCATTAAACTCAGATTGTCCTAATCCAAAACTACACCATGTGCACGAACGTGGCTATAACAAGACCCAAATGGGCTGGATTCAAATCTCACCCCGTCTCTGACCAAGCGTTCCAGGACAGTTAAAGGATAACCTCTCCTTTTGTCCGGACAATATATTGATTAGAGTGAACTTCCAAAAGAAAACGGTTGCTTCTGTCTCAGGGATACTTACAGATGTAATAATACTCGTGACCCTCCCGAAATTCTTTGCCGAGCGTGAATGGTGTGAACCGCTGGAATTTCTCAGAGAAGCGCTCTGGCCCGTGCAGGGCATCCGGCCGGTTACACTCCCAGCGGATCTGGTCCTTTGAGCGCGGCTTGCAAGTTTCGTACTCCTCCTGATCCACCAGATACAACGTGTAGCGTTCCATCGTGTGTGGGGGGACGCTGTTGTCCTCGTAGTGCGGACAGATAATATCCAGGTAATCGTTGAGCTGTACCTCCACGGCATA
The DNA here is from genome assembly GCF_021028975.2 of Sphaerodactylus townsendi. Taxonomy (NCBI): domain Eukaryota; kingdom Metazoa; phylum Chordata; class Lepidosauria; order Squamata; family Sphaerodactylidae; genus Sphaerodactylus; species Sphaerodactylus townsendi. The sequence goes on from NW_025950407.1 coordinate 337,243, forward strand.
GTCGTCCCACAGGAACCTGCATCGGAAGGAAGGGATTATCATTAGCGCTAATAACCACCCGTCAAAAAGCTTCCTCGTCCAGTTGCAAATCCTTACAACACTCCTGTAAGGTAGGTCAGTTGTTTATATATTTATCGCACAAACAAAAGGAAAGGAGAACAAACTTAACCCTACAAACTAGATTATAGCAGAAGGAAGGGATTGTCATCATTAGAGCTAATAACCGCCCGTCAAAAAGCTTCCTCGTCCAGTTGCAAATCCTTACAACACTCCTGTAAGGTAGGTCAGTTGTGCATATATTTATCGCACAAACAGAAAAGAGAAGGAGAACAAATTTAACCCTGCAAACTAGAAATTAAGTACCTAAAAGGTTGAGAAATAATGAAAAGGGGTGCTATATATAAAACTGCTAAGTATTAAAAACACAGATGTATTCATTATAAATTAAAACCATCAACGTACTATAGAAGGCCCATAATAGCTGGCTTTATGCACACACCATCACAATGACAACACACAAAGGGGTTCTGTGGTTCGACCCTTACAATCAGACACATTTTGGCCGGTTGGCCTTCTTCAGTGGTCAGAAGTAATACAATAATACAGTGTATTAGCTACCAGACTACAAATTACAATTACAACATGCTTATGACTGAGACCCATTGTTAGAAAGTTGTCCAAAATTCGCACCCAGGTCTTCTACACGAAGTCACGTCCTCTTAAAAGAGTATAATGCAATATGACAATCGTGACCAGTTCCGCTACGGCAAAATCCTATAACGTCTCAGTCATAGGAAATTCTTTAAGTCTGGAGCAATTGAATTATATCCTGATCTGGATGGTTCAGACTAGCTCAATCGCATCAGACCTTGGAAGCTAAAGATGGTCGGCCCCGGTAAGTACTCGGATGGAGACCACCGAGGAAGAAAGTCCAGATTTTCTATACAGAGGCAGGCAATGACAAGCGTGGCAGGTGCACTCTAATCTGGAGAACTGGGTTTGATTCCCCGCTCTGCCACTTGAGCTGTGGAGGCTTATCCGGGGAACCAGATTAACTTGTGCACTCCAACACATGCCAGTTGGGTGACCTTGGGCTAGTCACAGTTCTTCTGAGGTATCTCAGACACACCCACCTCATAGGAGGGGGGAAAGGGAAAGGAGATTGTAAGTCCCTTTGAGTCTTCTTATAGGAGAGAAAGGGGGGATATAAATCCAGCTCTTCTTCTTCATAGCAAACCTTTCTTCCTTGGTGGTGGCCTCCATCTTGATGGACACACCATTTCTACCACACCGGCACAGTGATTTTAAAAAGTACTGTTCCACGCTAGAGAGAAAGACCGCTGTGAATATATCCCATTTATTTCTGAATTGCAGAAAAACACCAAACCTCGGCTGAACCAGCATTTGGGATGGGCCACCAGGTTCTTCCGAGAAGTCCCAAAGCAACGCACGAAAGCAATAACCCATCTCTAAAACTGTGTTGGGAGATACACTGCCTCGGGAAATGGAGGTTCTACTTAGCAGCACCAGAAAAGATCTCTCGGAAATCTGCTTAACTACCAGAGTTAAAAGTTTAAAAAGCACGTGTGGGTCTGGACCCCACTCTACTTTTCTTTCCTGCTTAAGTCAACCCCCAACAGATTAATCAACTCAAGCTCCGGTTGATTAACAGCGTAAGTCTATATAGAGCAGCACCCTTTTCCGTCCAAGGAAACTAGCTTAGAAGGGTGTAACCTAGCAGCCAGAAAGATTCGAGTTTCTATTCCCACCTGGCTCAGGTATCCCTAGGAATCCGGGGGACGGCCGCGCAGGTAGCGCCCCAAAAACACCCCTTTGGGCTAGCCGCTTCCCAGACTCCAGAACCGGGCAGGGAGGTTTCTGCTTACATTCCCAACATCGGGAGAGGGTGCTTATTAAAGATTAACCACGCCAACTGGGAAACAACTCCACCCGGGGCCCTTGGAATTGTGGGAAGGCCAGGGAATGGGACGCCGCCACCGGAGCGCTCACTCCCCAAACCGGTTTGGCTGCCCGAGGAGAGTGACGGCTCCAGCTCTCTGGCAGGAGGCAAAAACATGAAAAAAAAGGGATGAAAGAAACCTTATCGCAGACTGGGGTGTGCCGGCACCATGTCCCCCCCACCCCGCAAGTCTGCTTCCTTGCCCCGGGGATCTGGACCTGGCCATGAAAGGCCTCCAAGAGAAGGAACCGACTAGAAGGGATCTTTAAAAACCCTGGCTGAATTTTGAAGTGACCAGTAGTAGCATGACCTTTAATGGCATGATAAATCACAGATAAAATAAATTGGGAAGCAAATAACACACTTGTAAACAAGAGCATGGGTAAAATGGTGATTGCAAGCATTTGGAACGAATTGAAGCAACGCAGCAAAGAAAGTATTGTTGAAGGCTTTCGCGGCCAGATTCACCTGGTTGCTGCGGGTCTTCCGGGCTGCGTGGCTGTGGTCTGGTGGATCTTGTTCCAAACGTTTCGCTTGCATCTGTGGCAGGCACCTCTGAAGATGCCGGCCACAGATGCAGGCGAAACGTTAGGAACGAGGTCTACCAGACCACGGCCATACAGCTCGGAAAACCCACATAGCAAAGTAGAGGGAATAATAACTTTGCCCTAACTTGACTATACAGCTGGCAATGGTACAAGACATGCATGACGGATTCCTTGCCGTTCATAGCGCAGAGGCAACGTCTTCCACGAGGCGGAAGTTTTAAGGCTCTCCCCTATCGTAAGGCGGAGGGCAAGACATTGCAACGTGCCAGAGATAATGCACAGCAAAGTTTGGGTTCAGCTAATAAGTATAAATGTTTAGCCGTGGCAAAGAGGAGTGCAAAATTCCTCTGCTTTGCTGATTAGGGTCTGGTGCTCCAAATCCTTACACTTACATGGACATTTTGGCTTTAAATGTTGTCTCTTTCTTGGTGTGTGTGTGTGTGTGAATGCAGTTAGTAAGACCGTATGAGGTCTCCCCCTTTCGTTTTGACATCATTATATTGGTAGTGTTCATTGTATTTTTATTGCACAGTCAGCTAGTTTGGGTTAGTGTTAGTTAAATTAGTTTAGGTATAGGTTTAACTTGGTGTGCTCTTGTATTTAGATTTATTATTGTGGGTTTTTGTGCTAACATAGCTGTTGTTGAGATGGGGCTTAGCTGTTGGGTCACTGTATTGTTTTGTAGTATGTTATTGAAAAGAAAGTCGCCATCTACCCTATTGTGGTTGTGGTGCTGCTAATGATGTTTGTTGTTATTGAGTATTATTGATGTTATGTTATGATTACTGATACTGTTATGTGATGTTATAATGCTGATGTTCGTTGTTCTGATCCTAAGCGTAGAATGTTACATTAATTGTAGTTAGAATGACATTATAACGCTACGTTAGTTACTTCATGTCTATTGATATTATGTCTGCTGGTTATTATTTGATGTTATGTTATGGATATTGTTATTTTGGCAGCTGTTGTTCACCGCCCTGAGCCCTCCGGGGGAGGGCGGTATACAAATCTAATAAACCAAACCAAACCAAAGTCTCGATGGTACAAAATAGTTCTCGATGGTACAAAATATTTCACTAGAAGGCAGCCCAGCTGGGATAAACCCAAGTCCCCAACTGAAGCGACCAAATAAGTTTGTTTTGAAACCCTCACGGGCGCCTTTTTAAAGGGGGGGGGGGGAGGGAGGATCAAAACAGTTCCTGTGAAATCAAGAATCTAACCAAACCATTTATTTATTGGCTTCACTTATCCCTCATCTTTCTCTCTAACAGGGCCCCAAATGAGCGGACAGCCTTCTTTTCGCCTCTCTTACCCTCACGACGATCGTGCGAGGTCGGTTAGGCTGCAACGGGGAAATACTAAAACGACAACTTCCAATCTATTTAGCAGAGGGCTCCCTTCGTCGGGGTGAAAACGTCCCCGTCCGCTGCAAATGCCAAAGCGACTGCCCCCAAATTACCCTTCCTTGGCCAGGTAAGGATTAGAACCCGTGTGTTTCTCGTCCAACACTCTAACCATGCAAAGTGTGCTGAGATGGGAGGGGTTTTTTTTTTAGGTTCTGCAAGCACATACGCTTCGGAGGCAGAGAGACTCATTTGTCAGAGGTTTTGGCAAATATCTGGGCATTTTCATCGCAAAGGAACTAGATCGGGACTTGGCCGATGCAAACGATACAGCCGCTGCACAGCTGTTCTCGGTTCTCCAGGCCAAAACTGGCAACATCTGGGCCACGCTTATTCTGCCTGAACTTTGGCTGACCACCGCAACCGCTGCCGGCCCAGGGGGAAACCCACAAGCCTGCTCTGCCGTCCCTGTAACGGTGTAAGCGTTAATCCCGGCTGACCTCGAAACATTGTAGGGGAAAATGTGGTTAGAGGCAGTTTCCCGGTCGAAGCACCTTCGCCCTTGGCTGAAAGCATGTTTTTTTGAAAACAAAACAAAAGCTCAACAACACGTCTGCCCAGGGAAAAAAAAAGAAAGTTTCCTGTCTTCTGTGCCCCAGCGCCTTCCTTTGGCAGCTCGCCGGCCCCTGCCAGGAAGGAAGAGGCCCACGGCCAGCGGTAAAAGTGACCCTGGGAAAAGAAGGGCTGCTCAGCCGCTGACTCTTTCTCTCTCTCCTCCTCCGCTTTCCAACCCGGCCGTGCCAAGATCCACCAGTTGCCTCCCAGGCCGCTGCTGACCGTCACCCCTTGGCAGTGCCAACGTGCCAATTTAGTTCGAAGAATAAGCTTCGACAAACAGGGAGGTCAACAGTCCGAGGGGGAGGGAGAAGGGAAAATCTGGAAACAAACCCCTGGCAAAATTTCCCTTCCTGCCCTGTTGCGTCGACCCCATCCCAGACGAACTTCTGCAGACTGCAACTCAACCGGTTTCCAAATCCCACCCAGGTTTTAGCTAGTTGGCACCAAGGGTTCCCAAGAGCCAGACCGGAGCCTGGAACCCGCAAAGAGGTGACGGCAACTCTGCGCACGTGCAGAGCGCCTTTCTATGCTAACTGGCCCTAACCCGAACCCTTTCTGCACATGCAAAATAATGCACTTTCAATCCACTTTCACAACTGTTTGCAAGTGGATTTGGCTATTCCACACAGCTGCAAAGTGCATTGAAAATGTATTATTCGGCAAAGTGCATTGAAAATGTATTATTCGGAATGGGCCCAAGTGATTTTTGCAGCAGGCTGGGAATTCGAACTCAGGTCTCCCGGGGACTATCGAGCCACTATCCCACACGGGCTTCCACTCCATTACACAGCCACCCAGTAACCCTGTTCACAAGTTACACTGAACACAATCCGGGTGCAGCATCGACTTGACTTTTCTTTCGACACGGATGGAGTCAACCTGGTGCAACTTTCGAGGCAGGGGCGGGCAGCAGAATTTGCTATTTGCGCCCCAGATCTGAGATCTCCCCGGGTGTATTTGGAAAAGGAACGCGCGTTGGATCCGAATCTTTGCGGTGCAAAGGCGGCCCAAACCCCGGCCCTTCCAGGAATCCGAGAAGGGTTTTAAAGTCAGCCGTCCAGCGCTCCCACCCAGGTTTGAGCCTGGGGACCTCCCCGCCCCAGTAATTAAAGGTAACATCAAACGCCAGGGGGATGGGCCCACCTGGAGAGGGCACGCCAGAGTCCCCGGTCTTGGGGTTTCCACAACAGGACACAGCTGGCTGCGCTTCTGATACAACCCACTGAACAAAGGCTCCAGAGTCCAGCCCCCTCCCTCCCCCCCCCCACACACACACCTTGCCTTTCAGCTTGAAAACAACCCTTGCCTGCAGATTTAACTCCTAAAGTCCCGGGAAACACTCGCTGGCAATCTGGCCCGGCCGGCCGGCGTTCCTGCCCTTGCAATGGGGGGCATGACGGGCGGATGCCCAACAGGCACAGTGAGTGCCGCACACACCTGTTGAATTTCGGCCTGAAACCTCCCAAAATCGACAACAGGGTTGGCATCCAGGTTAGCTTGGGGGCCCTGGTGTGTGTGTGTGTATGGGAACCCTGGTGTGTGTGTGTGTGTGTGTGTGCGTGTGGGGGGAGATTCAGTGCTTCCATAGGCCATGGTACCACACTCCTCCGAGAGGGGGCTGCCAACCTCCAGGCAGGGACTGGAGATCTCCCAGGATGATAATGGCTCTGCAAGGAGTTCTTTCCCGCCTCTCTCCCTCTTGTGCACCAGGGTGATTGTATTCTCCTAGGGGGCAGGGCTCTGCCTCCTCGCCCCTTTCGCTCCTCTGTCAAAGCGCCGCCTTGCGCAACCCACAAAGCCGCTCTGTCCCAATCCCAGCGGGCGCAAACCGGATCCCCCGGTCGCCAGGGCGAGCTGCAACCCTGCCCCCTCCCTCTCTCCTGCCAGGGGGCCCTGTGCCCCCCCCCCGGGGTTGCCCACCTAGCAGAGAAGGGAGAAAGGGCCTCTCTTGGTCGGCTTCTCCGCCAAAGCCTGATTCATGCCCTTGTCACGTTGCCCAGGGGTGGGCCGGGTGCCAAGGCGAGCCTCCCCGGCGGGTGTTTACAAATGCCAGCCCGCGGCCCGGCCTCCGAGGGCACGGGGAGGCAACCCCCCCCCCCCGATCCCAAACAACCAGCCCCGGAAGCCGCCCCCCGCTCCGTGCCAGGAGCCAGCCAGAGCCCACCAGGACGGACGGGGCCCCCCAAGGGTGCCGATCCTCCCTGCAGAGACTTGGGCGGAGATGCCAGAGTTGGAAGGCCAGCTGCTCTGCTGCCTTGCCCTTCGGGGGGGGGGGGCGACCCCCTCGGCGGCCAGGATGTGCCCCCATTCTTCCAAGATCCCCCCCCCAAAAAAAACCTCAAGATCTGTTTCTGTTCCTCCAAACGGGGACAGGCTCGTTTGCAGCAAAGGGGGTGCCCCATAGCTGGTGGATCGGTGCCCCCCCCCCTTTTGCTCCCTCTCCTCCTTGAGCCTCCAGGGAAGGGCAAAGGCTCCTTAAAGGGGCCGCACAGCAATTGGGGCCCGGGGCCCGGCTTCCTATGGGGTCTCCCCGCGCAGGAGCTGCAGAGATGGCCGGAGCCCCGACGGGGCGCACTCACTTGGGGTTGGTGCCGTTCCAGAAGACGGTGTGCCGCTCGGCGGCGGCCAGGCGCAGGCCCAGCAGGAGGGCCCCCCAGGCCGGCAGCAGCAGCAGCCACAGCTCCATGCTCTCCCCCCCCCCCCCAGCCCCCCCCCCCCCCCCCCCCCCCCCCCCCCTCCCCCCCCCCCCCCCGCCGCCCCCCCACCACAGCACCCCACCCGCCCCCCCCCCCAGCCGCCACCCCCACCACCCGCCCCCACCCCCACCGCCCCCCCCCCCCACCCCCCGGCCCCCACCCCCCCCACACCCCCACCCCCCCCCCCCCCCCCCCCCCCCCCCCACCCCCCCCCCCCCCCACCCCCCCCCCCCCCCACCCCCCCCCCCCCCCACCCCCCCCCCCCCCCACCCCCCCCCCCCCCCACCCCCCCCCCCCCCCACCCCCCCCCCCCCCCACCCCCCCCCCCCCCCACCCCCCCCCCCCCCCACCCCCCCCCCCCCCCACCCCCCCCCCCCCCCACCCCCCCCCCCCCCCACCCCCCCCCCCCCCCACCCCCCCCCCCCCCCACCCCCCCCCCCCCCCACCCCCCCCCCCCCCCACCCCCCCCCCCCCCCACCCCCCCCCCCCCCCACCCCCCCCCCCCCCCACCCCCCCCCCCCCCCACCCCCCCCCCCCCCCACCCCCCCCCCCCCCCACCCCCCCCCCCCCCCACCCCCCCCCCCCCCCACCCCCCCCCCCCCCCACCCCCCCCCCCCCCCACCCCCCCCCCCCCCCACCCCCCCCCCCCCCCACCCCCCCCCCCCCCCACCCCCCCCCCCCCCCACCCCCCCCCCCCCCCACCCCCCCCCCCCCCCACCCCCCCCCCCCCCCACCCCCCCCCCCCCCCACCCCCCCCCCCCCCCACCCCCCCCCCCCCCCACCCCCCCCCCCCCCCACCCCCCCCCCCCCCCACCCCCCCCCCCCCCCACCCCCCCCCCCCCCCACCCCCCCCCCCCCCCACCCCCCCCCCCCCCCACCCCCCCCCCCCCCCACCCCCCCCCCCCCCCACCCCCCCCCCCCCCCACCCCCCCCCCCCCCCACCCCCCCCCCCCCCCACCCCCCCCCCCCCCCACCCCCCCCCCCCCCCACCCCCCCCCCCCCCCACCCCCCCCCCCCCCCACCCCCCCCCCCCCCCACCCCCCCCCCCCCCCACCCCCCCCCCCCCCCACCCCCCCCCCCCCCCACCCCCCCCCCCCCCCACCCCCCCCCCCCCCCACCCCCCCCCCCCCCCACCCCCCCCCCCCCCCACCCCCCCCCCCCCCCACCCCCCCCCCCCCCCACCCCCCCCCCCCCCCACCCCCCCCCCCCCCCACCCCCCCCCCCCCCCACCCCCCCCCCCCCCCACCCCCCCCCCCCCCCACCCCCCCCCCCCCCCACCCCCCCCCCCCCCCACCCCCCCCCCCCCCCACCCCCCCCCCCCCCCACCCCCCCCCCCCCCCACCCCCCCCCCCCCCCACCCCCCCCCCCCCCCACCCCCCCCCCCCCCCACCCCCCCCCCCCCCCACCCCCCCCCCCCCCCACCCCCCCCCCCCCCCACCCCCCCCCCCCCCCACCCCCCCCCCCCCCCACCCCCCCCCCCCCCCACCCCCCCCCCCCCCCACCCCCCCCCCCCCCCACCCCCCCCCCCCCCCACCCCCCCCCCCCCCCACCCCCCCCCCCCCCCACCCCCCCCCCCCCCCACCCCCCCCCCCCCCCACCCCCCCCCCCCCCCACCCCCCCCCCCCCCCACCCCCCCCCCCCCCCACCCCCCCCCCCCCCCACCCCCCCCCCCCCCCACCCCCCCCCCCCCCCACCCCCCCCCCCCCCCACCCCCCCCCCCCCCCACCCCCCCCCCCCCCCACCCCCCCCCCCCCCCACCCCCCCCCCCCCCCACCCCCCCCCCCCCCCACCCCCCCCCCCCCCCACCCCCCCCCCCCCCCACCCCCCCCCCCCCCCACCCCCCCCCCCCCCCACCCCCCCCCCCCCCCACCCCCCCCCCCCCCCACCCCCCCCCCCCCCCACCCCCCCCCCCCCCCACCCCCCCCCCCCCCCACCCCCCCCCCCCCCCACCCCCCCCCCCCCCCACCCCCCCCCCCCCCCACCCCCCCCCCCCCCCACCCCCCCCCCCCCCCACCCCCCCCCCCCCCCACCCCCCCCCCCCCCCACCCCCCCCCCCCCCCACCCCCCCCCCCCCCCACCCCCCCCCCCCCCCACCCCCCCCCCCCCCCACCCCCCCCCCCCCCCACCCCCCCCCCCCCCCACCCCCCCCCCCCCCCACCCCCCCCCCCCCCCACCCCCCCCCCCCCCCACCCCCCCCCCCCCCCACCCCCCCCCCCCCCCACCCCCCCCCCCCCCCACCCCCCCCCCCCCCCACCCCCCCCCCCCCCCACCCCCCCCCCCCCCCACCCCCCCCCCCCCCCACCCCCCCCCCCCCCCACCCCCCCCCCCCCCCACCCCCCCCCCCCCCCACCCCCCCCCCCCCCCACCCCCCCCCCCCCCCACCCCCCCCCCCCCCCACCCCCCCCCCCCCCCACCCCCCCCCCCCCCCACCCCCCCCCCCCCCCACCCCCCCCCCCCCCCACCCCCCCCCCCCCCCACCCCCCCCCCCCCCCACCCCCCCCCCCCCCCACCCCCCCCCCCCCCCACCCCCCCCCCCCCCCACCCCCCCCCCCCCCCACCCCCCCCCCCCCCCACCCCCCCCCCCCCCCACCCCCCCCCCCCCCCACCCCCCCCCCCCCCCACCCCCCCCCCCCCCCACCCCCCCCCCCCCCCACCCCCCCCCCCCCCCACCCCCCCCCCCCCCCACCCCCCCCCCCCCCCACCCCCCCCCCCCCCCACCCCCCCCCCCCCCCACCCCCCCCCCCCCCCACCCCCCCCCCCCCCCACCCCCCCCCCCCCCCACCCCCCCCCCCCCCCACCCCCCCCCCCCCCCACCCCCCCCCCCCCCCACCCCCCCCCCCCCCCACCCCCCCCCCCCCCCACCCCCCCCCCCCCCCACCCCCCCCCCCCCCCACCCCCCCCCCCCCCCACCCCCCCCCCCCCCCACCCCCCCCCCCCCCCACCCCCCCCCCCCCCCACCCCCCCCCCCCCCCACCCCCCCCCCCCCCCACCCCCCCCCCCCCCCACCCCCCCCCCCCCCCACCCCCCCCCCCCCCCACCCCCCCCCCCCCCCACCCCCCCCCCCCCCCACCCCCCCCCCCCCCCACCCCCCCCCCCCCCCACCCCCCCCCCCCCCCACCCCCCCCCCCCCCCACCCCCCCCCCCCCCCACCCCCCCCCCCCCCCACCCCCCCCCCCCCCCACCCCCCCCCCCCCCCACCCCCCCCCCCCCCCACCCCCCCCCCCCCCCACCCCCCCCCCCCCCCACCCCCCCCCCCCCCCACCCCCCCCCCCCCCCACCCCCCCCCCCCCCCACCCCCCCCCCCCCCCACCCCCCCCCCCCCCCACCCCCCCCCCCCCCCACCCCCCCCCCCCCCCACCCCCCCCCCCCCCCACCCCCCCCCCCCCCCACCCCCCCCCCCCCCCACCCCCCCCCCCCCCCACCCCCCCCCCCCCCCACCCCCCCCCCCCCCCACCCCCCCCCCCCCCCACCCCCCCCCCCCCCCACCCCCCCCCCCCCCCACCCCCCCCCCCCCCCACCCCCCCCCCCCCCCACCCCCCCCCCCCCCCACCCCCCCCCCCCCCCACCCCCCCCCCCCCCCACCCCCCCCCCCCCCCACCCCCCCCCCCCCCCACCCCCCCCCCCCCCCACCCCCCCCCCCCCCCACCCCCCCCCCCCCCCACCCCCCCCCCCCCCCACCCCCCCCCCCCCCCACCCCCCCCCCCCCCCACCCCCCCCCCCCCCCACCCCCCCCCCCCCCCACCCCCCCCCCCCCCCACCCCCCCCCCCCCCCACCCCCCCCCCCCCCCACCCCCCCCCCCCCCCACCCCCCCCCCCCCCCACCCCCCCCCCCCCCCACCCCCCCCCCCCCCCACCCCCCCCCCCCCCCACCCCCCCCCCCCCCCACCCCCCCCCCCCCCCACCCCCCCCCCCCCCCACCCCCCCCCCCCCCCACCCCCCCCCCCCCCCACCCCCCCCCCCCCCCACCCCCCCCCCCCCCCACCCCCCCCCCCCCCCACCCCCCCCCCCCCCCACCCCCCCCCCCCCCCACCCCCCCCCCCCCCCACCCCCCCCCCCCCCCACCCCCCCCCCCCCCCACCCCCCCCCCCCCCCACCCCCCCCCCCCCCCACCCCCCCCCCCCCCCACCCCCCCCCCCCCCCACCCCCCCCCCCCCCCACCCCCCCCCCCCCCCACCCCCCCCCCCCCCCACCCCCCCCCCCCCCCACCCCCCCCCCCCCCCACCCCCCCCCCCCCCCACCCCCCCCCCCCCCCACCCCCCCCCCCCCCCACCCCCCCCCCCCCCCACCCCCCCCCCCCCCCACCCCCCCCCCCCCCCACCCCCCCCCCCCCCCACCCCCCCCCCCCCCCACCCCCCCCCCCCCCCACCCCCCCCCCCCCCCACCCCCCCCCCCCCCCACCCCCCCCCCCCCCCACCCCCCCCCCCCCCCACCCCCCCCCCCCCCCACCCCCCCCCCCCCCCACCCCCCCCCCCCCCCACCCCCCCCCCCCCCCACCCCCCCCCCCCCCCACCCCCCCCCCCCCCCACCCCCCCCCCCCCCCACCCCCCCCCCCCCCCACCCCCCCCCCCCCCCACCCCCCCCCCCCCCCACCCCCCCCCCCCCCCACCCCCCCCCCCCCCCACCCCCCCCCCCCCCCACCCCCCCCCCCCCCCACCCCCCCCCCCCCCCACCCCCCCCCCCCCCCACCCCCCCCCCCCCCCACCCCCCCCCCCCCCCACCCCCCCCCCCCCCCACCCCCCCCCCCCCCCACCCCCCCCCCCCCCCACCCCCCCCCCCCCCCACCCCCCCCCCCCCCCACCCCCCCCCCCCCCCACCCCCCCCCCCCCCCACCCCCCCCCCCCCCCACCCCCCCCCCCCCCCACCCCCCCCCCCCCCCACCCCCCCCCCCCCCCACCCCCCCCCCCCCCCACCCCCCCCCCCCCCCACCCCCCCCCCCCCCCACCCCCCCCCCCCCCCACCCCCCCCCCCCCCCACCCCCCCCCCCCCCCACCCCCCCCCCCCCCCACCCCCCCCCCCCCCCACCCCCCCCCCCCCCCACCCCCCCCCCCCCCCACCCCCCCCCCCCCCCACCCCCCCCCCCCCCCACCCCCCCCCCCCCCCACCCCCCCCCCCCCCCACCCCCCCCCCCCCCCACCCCCCCCCCCCCCCACCCCCCCCCCCCCCCACCCCCCCCCCCCCCCACCCCCCCCCCCCCCCACCCCCCCCCCCCCCCACCCCCCCCCCCCCCCACCCCCCCCCCCCCCCACCCCCCCCCCCCCCCACCCCCCCCCCCCCCCACCCCCCCCCCCCCCCACCCCCCCCCCCCCCCACCCCCCCCCCCCCCCACCCCCCCCCCCCCCCACCCCCCCCCCCCCCCACCCCCCCCCCCCCCCACCCCCCCCCCCCCCCACCCCCCCCCCCCCCCACCCCCCCCCCCCCCCACCCCCCCCCCCCCCCACCCCCCCCCCCCCCCACCCCCCCCCCCCCCCACCCCCCCCCCCCCCCACCCCCCCCCCCCCCCACCCCCCCCCCCCCCCACCCCCCCCCCCCCCCACCCCCCCCCCCCCCCACCCCCCCCCCCCCCCACCCCCCCCCCCCCCCACCCCCCCCCCCCCCCACCCCCCCCCCCCCCCACCCCCCCCCCCCCCCACCCCCCCCCCCCCCCACCCCCCCCCCCCCCCACCCCCCCCCCCCCCCACCCCCCCCCCCCCCCACCCCCCCCCCCCCCCACCCCCCCCCCCCCCCACCCCCCCCCCCCCCCACCCCCCCCCCCCCCCACCCCCCCCCCCCCCCACCCCCCCCCCCCCCCACCCCCCCCCCCCCCCACCCCCCCCCCCCCCCACCCCCCCCCCCCCCCACCCCCCCCCCCCCCCACCCCCCCCCCCCCCCACCCCCCCCCCCCCCCACCCCCCCCCCCCCCCACCCCCCCCCCCCCCCACCCCCCCCCCCCCCCACCCCCCCCCCCCCCCACCCCCCCCCCCCCCCACCCCCCCCCCCCCCCACCCCCCCCCCCCCCCACCCCCCCCCCCCCCCACCCCCCCCCCCCCCCACCCCCCCCCCCCCCCACCCCCCCCCCCCCCCACCCCCCCCCCCCCCCACCCCCCCCCCCCCCCACCCCCCCCCCCCCCCACCCCCCCCCCCCCCCACCCCCCCCCCCCCCCACCCCCCCCCCCCCCCACCCCCCCCCCCCCCCACCCCCCCCCCCCCCCACCCCCCCCCCCCCCCACCCCCCCCCCCCCCCACCCCCCCCCCCCCCCACCCCCCCCCCCCCCCACCCCCCCCCCCCCCCACCCCCCCCCCCCCCCACCCCCCCCCCCCCCCACCCCCCCCCCCCCCCACCCCCCCCCCCCCCCACCCCCCCCCCCCCCCACCCCCCCCCCCCCCCACCCCCCCCCCCCCCCACCCCCCCCCCCCCCCACCCCCCCCCCCCCCCACCCCCCCCCCCCCCCACCCCCCCCCCCCCCCACCCCCCCCCCCCCCCACCCCCCCCCCCCCCCACCCCCCCCCCCCCCCACCCCCCCCCCCCCCCACCCCCCCCCCCCCCCACCCCCCCCCCCCCCCACCCCCCCCCCCCCCCACCCCCCCCCCCCCCCACCCCCCCCCCCCCCCACCCCCCCCCCCCCCCACCCCCCCCCCCCCCCACCCCCCCCCCCCCCCACCCCCCCCCCCCCCCACCCCCCCCCCCCCCCACCCCCCCCCCCCCCCACCCCCCCCCCCCCCCACCCCCCCCCCCCCCCACCCCCCCCCCCCCCCACCCCCCCCCCCCCCCACCCCCCCCCCCCCCCACCCCCCCCCCCCCCCACCCCCCCCCCCCCCCACCCCCCCCCCCCCCCACCCCCCCCCCCCCCCACCCCCCCCCCCCCCCACCCCCCCCCCCCCCCACCCCCCCCCCCCCCCACCCCCCCCCCCCCCCACCCCCCCCCCCCCCCACCCCCCCCCCCCCCCACCCCCCCCCCCCCCCACCCCCCCCCCCCCCCACCCCCCCCCCCCCCCACCCCCCCCCCCCCCCACCCCCCCCCCCCCCCACCCCCCCCCCCCCCCACCCCCCCCCCCCCCCACCCCCCCCCCCCCCCACCCCCCCCCCCCCCCACCCCCCCCCCCCCCCACCCCCCCCCCCCCCCACCCCCCCCCCCCCCCACCCCCCCCCCCCCCCACCCCCCCCCCCCCCCACCCCCCCCCCCCCCCACCCCCCCCCCCCCCCACCCCCCCCCCCCCCCACCCCCCCCCCCCCCCACCCCCCCCCCCCCCCACCCCCCCCCCCCCCCACCCCCCCCCCCCCCCACCCCCCCCCCCCCCCACCCCCCCCCCCCCCCACCCCCCCCCCCCCCCACCCCCCCCCCCCCCCACCCCCCCCCCCCCCCACCCCCCCCCCCCCCCACCCCCCCCCCCCCCCACCCCCCCCCCCCCCCACCCCCCCCCCCCCCCACCCCCCCCCCCCCCCACCCCCCCCCCCCCCCACCCCCCCCCCCCCCCACCCCCCCCCCCCCCCACCCCCCCCCCCCCCCACCCCCCCCCCCCCCCACCCCCCCCCCCCCCCACCCCCCCCCCCCCCCACCCCCCCCCCCCCCCACCCCCCCCCCCCCCCACCCCCCCCCCCCCCCACCCCCCCCCCCCCCCACCCCCCCCCCCCCCCACCCCCCCCCCCCCCCACCCCCCCCCCCCCCCACCCCCCCCCCCCCCCACCCCCCCCCCCCCCCACCCCCCCCCCCCCCCACCCCCCCCCCCCCCCACCCCCCCCCCCCCCCACCCCCCCCCCCCCCCACCCCCCCCCCCCCCCACCCCCCCCCCCCCCCACCCCCCCCCCCCCCCACCCCCCCCCCCCCCCACCCCCCCCCCCCCCCACCCCCCCCCCCCCCCACCCCCCCCCCCCCCCACCCCCCCCCCCCCCCACCCCCCCCCCCCCCCACCCCCCCCCCCCCCCACCCCCCCCCCCCCCCACCCCCCCCCCCCCCCACCCCCCCCCCCCCCCACCCCCCCCCCCCCCCACCCCCCCCCCCCCCCACCCCCCCCCCCCCCCACCCCCCCCCCCCCCCACCCCCCCCCCCCCCCACCCCCCCCCCCCCCCACCCCCCCCCCCCCCCACCCCCCCCCCCCCCCACCCCCCCCCCCCCCCACCCCCCCCCCCCCCCACCCCCCCCCCCCCCCACCCCCCCCCCCCCCCACCCCCCCCCCCCCCCACCCCCCCCCCCCCCCACCCCCCCCCCCCCCCACCCCCCCCCCCCCCCACCCCCCCCCCCCCCCACCCCCCCCCCCCCCCACCCCCCCCCCCCCCCACCCCCCCCCCCCCCCACCCCCCCCCCCCCCCACCCCCCCCCCCCCCCACCCCCCCCCCCCCCCACCCCCCCCCCCCCCCACCCCCCCCCCCCCCCACCCCCCCCCCCCCCCACCCCCCCCCCCCCCCACCCCCCCCCCCCCCCACCCCCCCCCCCCCCCACCCCCCCCCCCCCCCACCCCCCCCCCCCCCCACCCCCCCCCCCCCCCACCCCCCCCCCCCCCCACCCCCCCCCCCCCCCACCCCCCCCCCCCCCCACCCCCCCCCCCCCCCACCCCCCCCCCCCCCCACCCCCCCCCCCCCCCACCCCCCCCCCCCCCCACCCCCCCCCCCCCCCACCCCCCCCCCCCCCCACCCCCCCCCCCCCCCACCCCCCCCCCCCCCCACCCCCCCCCCCCCCCACCCCCCCCCCCCCCCACCCCCCCCCCCCCCCACCCCCCCCCCCCCCCACCCCCCCCCCCCCCCACCCCCCCCCCCCCCCACCCCCCCCCCCCCCCACCCCCCCCCCCCCCCACCCCCCCCCCCCCCCACCCCCCCCCCCCCCCACCCCCCCCCCCCCCCACCCCCCCCCCCCCCCACCCCCCCCCCCCCCCACCCCCCCCCCCCCCCACCCCCCCCCCCCCCCACCCCCCCCCCCCCCCACCCCCCCCCCCCCCCACCCCCCCCCCCCCCCACCCCCCCCCCCCCCCACCCCCCCCCCCCCCCACCCCCCCCCCCCCCCACCCCCCCCCCCCCCCACCCCCCCCCCCCCCCACCCCCCCCCCCCCCCACCCCCCCCCCCCCCCACCCCCCCCCCCCCCCACCCCCCCCCCCCCCCACCCCCCCCCCCCCCCACCCCCCCCCCCCCCCACCCCCCCCCCCCCCCACCCCCCCCCCCCCCCACCCCCCCCCCCCCCCACCCCCCCCCCCCCCCACCCCCCCCCCCCCCCACCCCCCCCCCCCCCCACCCCCCCCCCCCCCCACCCCCCCCCCCCCCCACCCCCCCCCCCCCCCACCCCCCCCCCCCCCCACCCCCCCCCCCCCCCACCCCCCCCCCCCCCCACCCCCCCCCCCCCCCACCCCCCCCCCCCCCCACCCCCCCCCCCCCCCACCCCCCCCCCCCCCCACCCCCCCCCCCCCCCACCCCCCCCCCCCCCCACCCCCCCCCCCCCCCACCCCCCCCCCCCCCCACCCCCCCCCCCCCCCACCCCCCCCCCCCCCCACCCCCCCCCCCCCCCACCCCCCCCCCCCCCCACCCCCCCCCCCCCCCACCCCCCCCCCCCCCCACCCCCCCCCCCCCCCACCCCCCCCCCCCCCCACCCCCCCCCCCCCCCACCCCCCCCCCCCCCCACCCCCCCCCCCCCCCACCCCCCCCCCCCCCCACCCCCCCCCCCCCCCACCCCCCCCCCCCCCCACCCCCCCCCCCCCCCACCCCCCCCCCCCCCCACCCCCCCCCCCCCCCACCCCCCCCCCCCCCCACCCCCCCCCCCCCCCACCCCCCCCCCCCCCCACCCCCCCCCCCCCCCACCCCCCCCCCCCCCCACCCCCCCCCCCCCCCACCCCCCCCCCCCCCCACCCCCCCCCCCCCCCACCCCCCCCCCCCCCCACCCCCCCCCCCCCCCACCCCCCCCCCCCCCCACCCCCCCCCCCCCCCACCCCCCCCCCCCCCCACCCCCCCCCCCCCCCACCCCCCCCCCCCCCCACCCCCCCCCCCCCCCACCCCCCCCCCCCCCCACCCCCCCCCCCCCCCACCCCCCCCCCCCCCCACCCCCCCCCCCCCCCACCCCCCCCCCCCCCCACCCCCCCCCCCCCCCACCCCCCCCCCCCCCCACCCCCCCCCCCCCCCACCCCCCCCCCCCCCCACCCCCCCCCCCCCCCACCCCCCCCCCCCCCCACCCCCCCCCCCCCCCACCCCCCCCCCCCCCCACCCCCCCCCCCCCCCACCCCCCCCCCCCCCCACCCCCCCCCCCCCCCACCCCCCCCCCCCCCCACCCCCCCCCCCCCCCACCCCCCCCCCCCCCCACCCCCCCCCCCCCCCACCCCCCCCCCCCCCCACCCCCCCCCCCCCCCACCCCCCCCCCCCCCCACCCCCCCCCCCCCCCACCCCCCCCCCCCCCCACCCCCCCCCCCCCCCACCCCCCCCCCCCCCCACCCCCCCCCCCCCCCACCCCCCCCCCCCCCCACCCCCCCCCCCCCCCACCCCCCCCCCCCCCCACCCCCCCCCCCCCCCACCCCCCCCCCCCCCCACCCCCCCCCCCCCCCACCCCCCCCCCCCCCCACCCCCCCCCCCCCCCACCCCCCCCCCCCCCCACCCCCCCCCCCCCCCACCCCCCCCCCCCCCCACCCCCCCCCCCCCCCACCCCCCCCCCCCCCCACCCCCCCCCCCCCCCACCCCCCCCCCCCCCCACCCCCCCCCCCCCCCACCCCCCCCCCCCCCCACCCCCCCCCCCCCCCACCCCCCCCCCCCCCCACCCCCCCCCCCCCCCACCCCCCCCCCCCCCCACCCCCCCCCCCCCCCACCCCCCCCCCCCCCCACCCCCCCCCCCCCCCACCCCCCCCCCCCCCCACCCCCCCCCCCCCCCACCCCCCCCCCCCCCCACCCCCCCCCCCCCCCACCCCCCCCCCCCCCCACCCCCCCCCCCCCCCACCCCCCCCCCCCCCCACCCCCCCCCCCCCCCACCCCCCCCCCCCCCCACCCCCCCCCCCCCCCACCCCCCCCCCCCCCCACCCCCCCCCCCCCCCACCCCCCCCCCCCCCCACCCCCCCCCCCCCCCACCCCCCCCCCCCCCCACCCCCCCCCCCCCCCACCCCCCCCCCCCCCCACCCCCCCCCCCCCCCACCCCCCCCCCCCCCCACCCCCCCCCCCCCCCACCCCCCCCCCCCCCCACCCCCCCCCCCCCCCACCCCCCCCCCCCCCCACCCCCCCCCCCCCCCACCCCCCCCCCCCCCCACCCCCCCCCCCCCCCACCCCCCCCCCCCCCCACCCCCCCCCCCCCCCACCCCCCCCCCCCCCCACCCCCCCCCCCCCCCACCCCCCCCCCCCCCCACCCCCCCCCCCCCCCACCCCCCCCCCCCCCCACCCCCCCCCCCCCCCACCCCCCCCCCCCCCCACCCCCCCCCCCCCCCACCCCCCCCCCCCCCCACCCCCCCCCCCCCCCACCCCCCCCCCCCCCCACCCCCCCCCCCCCCCACCCCCCCCCCCCCCCACCCCCCCCCCCCCCCACCCCCCCCCCCCCCCACCCCCCCCCCCCCCCACCCCCCCCCCCCCCCACCCCCCCCCCCCCCCACCCCCCCCCCCCCCCACCCCCCCCCCCCCCCACCCCCCCCCCCCCCCACCCCCCCCCCCCCCCACCCCCCCCCCCCCCCACCCCCCCCCCCCCCCACCCCCCCCCCCCCCCACCCCCCCCCCCCCCCACCCCCCCCCCCCCCCACCCCCCCCCCCCCCCACCCCCCCCCCCCCCCACCCCCCCCCCCCCCCACCCCCCCCCCCCCCCACCCCCCCCCCCCCCCACCCCCCCCCCCCCCCACCCCCCCCCCCCCCCACCCCCCCCCCCCCCCACCCCCCCCCCCCCCCACCCCCCCCCCCCCCCACCCCCCCCCCCCCCCACCCCCCCCCCCCCCCACCCCCCCCCCCCCCCACCCCCCCCCCCCCCCACCCCCCCCCCCCCCCACCCCCCCCCCCCCCCACCCCCCCCCCCCCCCACCCCCCCCCCCCCCCACCCCCCCCCCCCCCCACCCCCCCCCCCCCCCACCCCCCCCCCCCCCCACCCCCCCCCCCCCCCACCCCCCCCCCCCCCCACCCCCCCCCCCCCCCACCCCCCCCCCCCCCCACCCCCCCCCCCCCCCACCCCCCCCCCCCCCCACCCCCCCCCCCCCCCACCCCCCCCCCCCCCCACCCCCCCCCCCCCCCACCCCCCCCCCCCCCCACCCCCCCCCCCCCCCACCCCCCCCCCCCCCCACCCCCCCCCCCCCCCACCCCCCCCCCCCCCCACCCCCCCCCCCCCCCACCCCCCCCCCCCCCCACCCCCCCCCCCCCCCACCCCCCCCCCCCCCCACCCCCCCCCCCCCCCACCCCCCCCCCCCCCCACCCCCCCCCCCCCCCACCCCCCCCCCCCCCCACCCCCCCCCCCCCCCACCCCCCCCCCCCCCCACCCCCCCCCCCCCCCACCCCCCCCCCCCCCCACCCCCCCCCCCCCCCACCCCCCCCCCCCCCCACCCCCCCCCCCCCCCACCCCCCCCCCCCCCCACCCCCCCCCCCCCCCACCCCCCCCCCCCCCCACCCCCCCCCCCCCCCACCCCCCCCCCCCCCCACCCCCCCCCCCCCCCACCCCCCCCCCCCCCCACCCCCCCCCCCCCCCACCCCCCCCCCCCCCCACCCCCCCCCCCCCCCACCCCCCCCCCCCCCCACCCCCCCCCCCCCCCACCCCCCCCCCCCCCCACCCCCCCCCCCCCCCACCCCCCCCCCCCCCCACCCCCCCCCCCCCCCACCCCCCCCCCCCCCCACCCCCCCCCCCCCCCACCCCCCCCCCCCCCCACCCCCCCCCCCCCCCACCCCCCCCCCCCCCCACCCCCCCCCCCCCCCACCCCCCCCCCCCCCCACCCCCCCCCCCCCCCACCCCCCCCCCCCCCCACCCCCCCCCCCCCCCACCCCCCCCCCCCCCCACCCCCCCCCCCCCCCACCCCCCCCCCCCCCCACCCCCCCCCCCCCCCACCCCCCCCCCCCCCCACCCCCCCCCCCCCCCACCCCCCCCCCCCCCCACCCCCCCCCCCCCCCACCCCCCCCCCCCCCCACCCCCCCCCCCCCCCACCCCCCCCCCCCCCCACCCCCCCCCCCCCCCACCCCCCCCCCCCCCCACCCCCCCCCCCCCCCACCCCCCCCCCCCCCCACCCCCCCCCCCCCCCACCCCCCCCCCCCCCCACCCCCCCCCCCCCCCACCCCCCCCCCCCCCCACCCCCCCCCCCCCCCACCCCCCCCCCCCCCCACCCCCCCCCCCCCCCACCCCCCCCCCCCCCCACCCCCCCCCCCCCCCACCCCCCCCCCCCCCCACCCCCCCCCCCCCCCACCCCCCCCCCCCCCCACCCCCCCCCCCCCCCACCCCCCCCCCCCCCCACCCCCCCCCCCCCCCACCCCCCCCCCCCCCCACCCCCCCCCCCCCCCACCCCCCCCCCCCCCCACCCCCCCCCCCCCCCACCCCCCCCCCCCCCCACCCCCCCCCCCCCCCACCCCCCCCCCCCCCCACCCCCCCCCCCCCCCACCCCCCCCCCCCCCCACCCCCCCCCCCCCCCACCCCCCCCCCCCCCCACCCCCCCCCCCCCCCACCCCCCCCCCCCCCCACCCCCCCCCCCCCCCACCCCCCCCCCCCCCCACCCCCCCCCCCCCCCACCCCCCCCCCCCCCCACCCCCCCCCCCCCCCACCCCCCCCCCCCCCCACCCCCCCCCCCCCCCACCCCCCCCCCCCCCCACCCCCCCCCCCCCCCACCCCCCCCCCCCCCCACCCCCCCCCCCCCCCACCCCCCCCCCCCCCCACCCCCCCCCCCCCCCACCCCCCCCCCCCCCCACCCCCCCCCCCCCCCACCCCCCCCCCCCCCCACCCCCCCCCCCCCCCACCCCCCCCCCCCCCCACCCCCCCCCCCCCCCACCCCCCCCCCCCCCCACCCCCCCCCCCCCCCACCCCCCCCCCCCCCCACCCCCCCCCCCCCCCACCCCCCCCCCCCCCCACCCCCCCCCCCCCCCACCCCCCCCCCCCCCCACCCCCCCCCCCCCCCACCCCCCCCCCCCCCCACCCCCCCCCCCCCCCACCCCCCCCCCCCCCCACCCCCCCCCCCCCCCACCCCCCCCCCCCCCCACCCCCCCCCCCCCCCACCCCCCCCCCCCCCCACCCCCCCCCCCCCCCACCCCCCCCCCCCCCCACCCCCCCCCCCCCCCACCCCCCCCCCCCCCCACCCCCCCCCCCCCCCACCCCCCCCCCCCCCCACCCCCCCCCCCCCCCACCCCCCCCCCCCCCCACCCCCCCCCCCCCCCACCCCCCCCCCCCCCCACCCCCCCCCCCCCCCACCCCCCCCCCCCCCCACCCCCCCCCCCCCCCACCCCCCCCCCCCCCCACCCCCCCCCCCCCCCACCCCCCCCCCCCCCCACCCCCCCCCCCCCCCACCCCCCCCCCCCCCCACCCCCCCCCCCCCCCACCCCCCCCCCCCCCCACCCCCCCCCCCCCCCACCCCCCCCCCCCCCCACCCCCCCCCCCCCCCACCCCCCCCCCCCCCCACCCCCCCCCCCCCCCACCCCCCCCCCCCCCCACCCCCCCCCCCCCCCACCCCCCCCCCCCCCCACCCCCCCCCCCCCCCACCCCCCCCCCCCCCCACCCCCCCCCCCCCCCACCCCCCCCCCCCCCCACCCCCCCCCCCCCCCACCCCCCCCCCCCCCCACCCCCCCCCCCCCCCACCCCCCCCCCCCCCCACCCCCCCCCCCCCCCACCCCCCCCCCCCCCCACCCCCCCCCCCCCCCACCCCCCCCCCCCCCCACCCCCCCCCCCCCCCACCCCCCCCCCCCCCCACCCCCCCCCCCCCCCACCCCCCCCCCCCCCCACCCCCCCCCCCCCCCACCCCCCCCCCCCCCCACCCCCCCCCCCCCCCACCCCCCCCCCCCCCCACCCCCCCCCCCCCCCACCCCCCCCCCCCCCCACCCCCCCCCCCCCCCACCCCCCCCCCCCCCCACCCCCCCCCCCCCCCACCCCCCCCCCCCCCCACCCCCCCCACAAGAAGAAGAAGAAGAAGAAGAAGAAGAAGAAGAAGAAGAAGAAGAAGAAGAAGAAGAGGAGGAGGAGGAGGAGGAGGAGGAGGAGGAGGAGGAGGAGTTTAGATTTATATCCCCCCTTTCTCTCCTGTAGGAGACTCAAAGGGGCTTACAATCTCCTTGCCCTTCCCCCTTACAACAAACGCCCTGTGAGGTAGGTGGGGCTGAGAGAGCTCCGAGAAGCTGTGACTAGCCCAAGGTCACCTATCTGGCGTGTGTGGGAGTGTACAGGCTAATCTGAATTCCCCAGATACGCCTCCACAGCTCAGGTGGCAACCTCCTATGCCACTGCTGCTCCTAGAGAAGAAGAGTTTGAATTTATACCCCCCCCCCCATTCTCTCCCGCAAGGAGACTCAAAGGGGCTTACAATCTCCTTTCCCCGCCCCACAACAAACACCCTGTGAGGTGGGTGGAGCTGAGAGAGCTCTGAGAGAATTGTGGCTAGCCCAAGGTCACCCAGCTGGCGTGTGTTGGACTGCACAAGCTAATCTGGTTCCCCAGATAAGCCTCCACAGCTCAGGCGGCAGAGCTGGGAATCAAACCCCTTTGTAGTTACCCCTTTGTAGCCTTCTAAAAACAGTAGCTGGGGGGGGGGAGTTAGAGACCCCCGCTTCCTGTAATTCGATTTCTGATTCCTGTTTCTCTCCAGACCCCAATCTCAGTAGATGGGACCAGTGGCCCCTTTCAGGAATCTTGCATCTCAGCTCTTCCCATTAGGAATCACTACCCTTCCAAAACAGCCCCACGGCTGAGACTCCTTCCCTTTCTCCAAATGTCTTGACCCACTGAAGTCATTTCTGGAGGGTTTCTCCATCCAAGGGACCCCTCCCCCTGAGCTGGGGGAAAGGACCCAACAATCCTTCTTGACATCAGCTGACATCAATAAAACTTAGCGATAAGAGTTTATAGCCAGGATTCACACTCCAAGGACTTCTGTGTGCTGAGAGAACAACAGAGGGGCCGGGGAAGTTGCCATAAGTCCCCAGAAAAGGCAGAAGGGGCTGGCTGTAGGGTTGTCAACGAGGATTGATCTCTGAGTGACAGAGACTCCTTCCGCACATGCAGAATAACGCACTTTCAATCCACTTTCACAACTGTTTGCAAGTGGATTTTGCTATTCCGCTCAGTACGATCCAGTGGCACAGGGCTTCGAAAGTGGATTATTTTGCATGTGCGGAAGGGGCCTGAGATCAGTTTTCCCGGGGAAAATGGCTCCTTTGGAAGGAAGGTGTTGTTGTTATTGTTGTTGTTGTTGTTGTTGTTATTATTATTAAGAGTTTGGATTTATATCCCCCCCATCTCTCCTGCAGGAGACTCAAAGGGGCTGACAATCTCCTTGCCCTTCCCCCCCTCACAACAAAACACCCTGTGGGGAGGGTGGGGCTGAGAGAGCTCCCAGAAGCCGTGACTAGCCCAAGGTCACCCAGCTGGCGTGTGTGGGAGCGCACAGGCTAATCTGAATTCCCCAGATAAGCCTCCACAGCTCAGGCGGCAGAGCGGGGAATCAAAGCCGGTTCCTCCAGATTAGATACATGAGCTCTTAACCTCCTACGCTGCTGCTGCTGCTGCTGCTGCTGCTGCTGCTGTTGTTGTTGTTGTTGTTGTTATTATTATTATTAATTCGATTTGGTAGACCCAAAGGGCTCAGGACGGTTTACAGAACAATAAAACACAATACCCCATTGAAGTCCCCCATCTCAACACGCCCCGCTCCCTGAATCTCCAGGTATTTGCCAACTGGGAAGCTAGTAACCCTAGCTGACCCCCTGGGGAAAGCAGGATTTTGAGGCAGAAGGGGGGGCAGGTCTAGTTGTGGTGGGAGTTCAGAGAGGTGAGGCCTTGAATACTTCAGACTAGAAGAAGAACAGTTTGGATTTATACCCCCTTTTCTCTCCTATAAAGAGACTCAAAGGGGCTTACAATCTCTTTTCCCACCCCACCCCCACAACAAATACCCTGTGAGGTGGGTGGGGCTGGGAGAGCTCCGAAGAACTGTGACTAGCCCAAGGTCACCCAGCTGGCATGTGTTGGAGTGCACAAGCTAATCTAGTTCACCTGATAAGCCTCCACAGCTCAAGTGGCAGAGCAGGGAATCAAACCCGGTTCCCCAGATTGGAGTGCACCTGCTCTTAACCACTACATCACGCTGGCCGACTAGCGAAATGGAACCCCACATTTTCCCTGGGGGTTGGGAGGAAGGGTCCCATATGCTATGCTAGTGCCTTGTCTTTGTTTTAACATCAGACTCCCCAAGACCACCATCTTGGAATACAGAGCATGGAGCGCGTGCAGAGTGCCTCTAGCTAGCACTTAAAGCTTCCTCTCTATGTGCGTGTGACATGCCGTTGTGTCTCAGCCGACTTGCGTCCTTCAGCGAATGCAACGCTATCCGTTTCCCAGGCACTGAGTGTTTTTGGAAGACTTGGTGTTTTTTGCTCGCTGAAATTAACTCCTTTCAGATAAAGAAAATCCATACTGACGCACTTTCCCTTGAGTGACTGACACTCAAAGAATTAAACTCCTTCTGGGCACTGGCAGAGAAAGAGACCGTGGTTCCCCGAGCAGTTCCAACAGTGTCTTCTCTCCTTTTGAACTCAGCCACGGGCTCGCAAGGCTCAGGGTTCTAGTCATCACAATCAAAGCTCGACATGCACCCCTCTCAGTGTGGTGTAGTGGTTAAGAGCAGGTGCACTCTAATCCGGAGAACCGGGTTTGATTCCCCGCTCTGCCACTTGAGCTGTGGAGGCTTATCTGGGGAACTAGATTAGCTTGTGCGCTCCAACACATGCCAGCTGGGTGACCGTGGGCTAGTCACAGTTCTTTGGAGCTCTCTCAGCCCCACCCACCTCACAGGGTGTTTGTTGTGAGGGTGGGAAGGGAAAGAAGTTTGTAAGCCCCTTTGATTCTCTTTACAGGAGAGAAAGGGGAAATATAAATCCAAACTCTTCTTCTTCTTTCAAGTAATCCTCTCACTCTGGCCTCCTTACTCCAAACTGGGCCCCACTCTAGCCCTTGGACCAGCAATCTCAATGCTGTCTCCTCAGACTGATTGTGGCTCTCCAGAATCTCCCCTTTTAAAGTGGAGATGTTGGGAATTTAAACTGGGATGTTTGGCGCATGAAGCAAGAGGTCACCCCTGAGTAAAAGCCCCTGCTCAGACCAGCTGCGGCTCTCCAGGTTTCAAGTAGAACCAGGCCTTTCGCATCGCCTACAACCAGATACGGAGTACTGAAGCTGCTGTACCACCACTGTCCAAGCTCTGCTCACGACCCGAGTTCGATCCCAGATAGCTGGCTCATGGTTCACTCAGCCTTCCATACTTCTGAGGCCAGTAAATTGAGTACTCACCTTGCTGGGGGTAAAGGTAAATCAATGACAGGGGAAGGCAATAGCAAACCTACAACCAGTTACAGAGTATTGAAGCTGCTGTACCGCCGTCAAAGCTCTGCTGAGTTGGATCCCAACAGAAGTGGGTTTCAGATAGCTGGCTCATGGTTCACTCAGCCTTCCATACTTCTGAGGCCAGTAAATTGAGTGCTCACCTTGCTGGGGGTAAAGGCAAATAACTGGGGAAGGCAATAGCAAACCTACAACTAGTTACAGAGTATTGAAGCTGCTGTACCGCCGTCAAAGCTCTGCTGAGTTGGATCCCAACAGAAGTGGGTTTCAGATAGCTGGCTCATGGTTCACTCAGCCTTCCATACTTCTGAGGCCAGTAAATTGAGTACTCACCTTGCTGGGGGTAAAGGTAAATGACTGGGGAAGGCAATAGCAAACCTACAACCAGTTACAGAGTATTGAAGCTGCTGTACCGCCGTCAAAGCTCTGCTGAGTTCGATCCCAACAGAAGTCGGTTTCAGATAGCTGGCTCATGGTTCACTCAGCCTTCCATACTTCCAAGGCCATTGAGTACTCACCTTGCTGGAGCCTGGAGGTAAAGGTAAATGACTGGGGAAGTCAATAGAAACACCCTGTTGTAATGCCACCCCATGAGTCAGTAATAGCCCAGTGCTTGTGCAGGGAACTACCTTTACAGAACTTCGTTTTTCAATTGGAGATGTTGGGGATTGAACCCGGGACTTCCCACACTTGAGGCAGGAATTCAACCACTTGAGCTACAGCCTTTCCCGCCTTCTTTCCTCCATCCATTACAGTATAGTGATCCCTAGATCTTGGCCAGCCTTCTCTGTTGCCTTTACTAGCCCTCTTACTTTGCTCTGCCCTCCTCTCCTGCAGACTGGAGTCTTTCCTGGGGGAGGGGGACAGAGGCTGGTGGGCCGACCGGGGGATTGGGCCGCTTCAGTCAGACTCCGCCGATTCCCGCACAGCCCCCTTTCAACTGCCCCAAGAAGGGGCTGAAGCATGTTTTTGAGCGGCTGAAGCATTTTGTAGGCCGCCTCTCCTCCACCATTGACCCAGCCTGAGAAGGAGGGAGTGGGGACGGATCTTTGTTCTTCCCGTTTGTTTAGTCTTCCCAGTCTGCCCATCGCACCGCTTCATTTGCAACCTCGCGGCTCTGTGGAACTCACTGCCATTGGATGCAGCAGATGGTTGTGCGGGGGAGTGGAAAAATTCACGGAGGATGTTTTGGGGATAACGGCTGAGTGTAAATAAAATAAACAAACAAGCAAACAGAACCTCCCTGTTCAGTGACAGGTTACCAGCTGCTAGAATGTAAAAGCAGGGGAGGCCTTAGCGCCCTAGCCCTACTTGTTTGCTTTCTCGGGGCATCCGGTTTGCCCCTTTTAAAAAGTGGATGCTGAACTAGATGGGCTATCAGTCTGATCTGCTTTTATATTCGAACACCGACTTCCTTCTCTCTGTGTTGAACTGCAGGAGAACAGCAAGATTCGAGTCCAGTAATATTTTTGTGACCAACATTTCCCTGGGTATAAATTTGCAATAGTCAAATCTCACTTCGTCTGATTCAGGTAGGAACGGCTTGTATCCTGTATCCTGTTGAAGGTAATTTTGACTCTCAAAAATGTATGCCCTGGAAATTTTCAGATTTCGGCTTCCTTCTTGTTTTCCGCCAACAGAGCACACCTTTGCAGCAGCACCAAAACAAACCGTCCTTGCAAAGTAGGCCGGCGCAGCAATCCCATGTCCTAGAGCACAGGGGTCAAACTAGCGGCCCTCCAGATGTGATGGACTACAGTTCCCATCATCTCCTGCCAGCACCATTCTGTCAGGGGGTGATGGGAACTGTAGTCCATAACATCTGGAGGGCCGCGAGTTTGACACCTATGTTCTAGAGGACAGGCTGAAAAGGATGCCAGAGCAGAGACGAACTCGGAACTCTTTTGCTGTAAAGGTGGGGCCACTACTCCGAACTACCCGTATCCAAAGCCAGAGGTGGTAACCTCACTTGGTCTCACAGCAGGTGCTGTGGATACAGAACACTGGAGGGTAGCCAAACGGGAGACGGGGTTGGCACGCTGCCATAGTCCCTGCTCATGCCGCTTCCCCAACCCGGCCACAAGGGCAGAGGTGAATTTCTGTCTACGTGGAGTAAACAACAGCGTAAGTTGTGGAGGAAAAAAGTATACTTGGGTCGAGTGCACGATGAAGTAAGAGTCAATAACCCCATCACGAGTTTTATCTGGAGTGAGGGCAGTGCCCAGGTGAGCTGGTTGGCACTGGGGCTGACACGCAAGCAGACCGCCGGCCAAAGGGCACCGCAACCTGGCGAACGCTTGGCACGAGGCCCTACGTTAAACCTCGGGCTGTGTTTTCAACAACAAGGAAGGCGCAGAGTCTGACTTCCTCCTCGCTGAGTAAATATACTCTTGGCTTCGGGAGAAGGTGAAAGAGGGCCCTCATCTGATCCAGACGTGAGCCCCAGGGCCAATATGTACATATATTAATTGGGCATAAACACTCCATATGAGAACAGGTTATGTCAATGTAATGTGGCCGTTGCTGAGACTGTTCAACATGTACTATTGGAATG